>NW_026542601.1:104293971-104893971 GCF_028750875.1 Macrosteles quadrilineatus
TTGGTCCCAGGGGGTCGGAAAAATAACAGATTATGTCTAAATATACCAGAAAATGTGAAATACCTAAAAATATCTTCCATTTAAAATTTATTGTGATTGAAAAACGTCTGCTTTGTTTTACATTAAACTTGTGTTCACCTATTTTTCCATTTTTATTCTACTTTTGATAGAGTGCGTGAAGTTTGTTTACTAATCAACAAATAATTTAGATAAAATCCTCTTTCACTTAAGTGACCTAAAAGTGACTAACTTACAATTTTCAGACTGTTGCGTGAAAGATCATTTGATTCTTAGTTTGTTTAAACATAACAATTATTTGTTTAACATTTGAACTTTTAGGGACTTATTCCCTACATGCCACTAAGCTAATAAATTATTTTCAAACTAAAATCACTCGTCGAGAGTTTTTTTGTCTTAGTTTTGTTTTAATTTACATACACGCCTTAAAAAGTTGTGTAACTTTGTATGCATGAACCAAATACCAACATAATTATAATTATTGACTTTTTAAAACTGTGGACACGGGTTTCAATAAAGTCTACTCTGCTTTATGGCGAACTGTAATAAAAGTCTGGGTTAGTTTATGTTAGCCATGACGGAGCAGTAGCCATTATTCAAATACTATTATCTGCTGTTAATGGTGTTAAGCTCTTTGTGTAACCTATTATTACGTTGGCTCTAATCCATTATGCCAGAGTACTAGTCATTTTATCGCTTGGGACAGGAAACAATATTTTAATAGCGGGTATCAAGCAGTACAGAAAGCATTGTTCGGTAAAATTGCACCACAAATTCGGGATAGGGCTTGTCTAGTTGTCAGTGCAGGAATTTTTCTCTGAAGTCCAATGCTCAAATTAGCGTTGGAATAATGTTGTGACACAGCTTTTTCGTGGATTTATGTAGGCACAACTACCAAAGATACAAAAATACACCCGCCGTAGCAAACCTACAGACCAAGTGAATTTTAATTTAAGTTAAAACATTTACTAAAATATTTCCTTAAAATTGTCACATTTATTCCCTATTAAAAAATCATTAGGTTGAACTGGTACCAAAGTCTGTTGTTAAAGAGAAGAGAAAATATTTTGTAAAAATGAACTGGTACCAAAGTCTGTTGTTAAAGAGAAGAGAAAATATTTTGTAAAAAATGTTAATAATATAGTACTAAATAAAAAAAATTCCAAATCTGATAAAAGTATGGCCATAAACAAGCAAACTACATCGCCCGGTTTACATTTTCTCCATAAGAATAATGTAGGAATTTTAAATGTACACTTTTTGGCATTTCCTCCATAATCTTTGATCCTACAATAACTTTTCAATACACAAAATGATTTATATTGTTGCACTCCACACGATGGTTTTGGTTTAAATTGGGCATTTCTATGTTTTAAGGGTAGAAATAAAAAATACAAATTTTAAAAACTAAGAAAACTTAAGATTTTTGTTTAACACTCAATTTTGCTGGTCCAAAAAATGGTATTGGGATCTAGGGTTATCAAAATGAAAAAGTAAGTCTAGGTTTAGTTGGTCCACCTAAGGTAAGGTAACAGCTACTTCCTTTTAGGCCAAGAAAAAAAACGTATGGGATTTTTGGGAAAACCCCTTAAAAAAGGACAGAGATATCAGCAAACATTTGTCTGTATTTAAGAACGCACTTTACAAAGCTGTTCATCACAAATTTTTATTTTTTATAATCTCATAGATTATAGAGTACTTTTCTAATGAGGTATTTTATTAAAGAGGTCTACTTTTTAATTTATGAAAATATAGTTGACACGTTATAGTTCAACCCCTGAAGCTCATTGGCAATAGAAAATACTAAAATACTAAATGTAATCATAGATTAAGCATGCTCTCTTGTATGCTTCATCTTAATACTGTTGTGTATAATGTTGTAGTTTTACAACTAAAACTGTTCATTTCATGTTGTTACTCATGTTATCTTTTATTTTTAGGTAAGTGCAGTTTGCGAGTTCACGTAGCCTATCCTAAACTGTGGTAAGTTTAAGATTTCTACGTTTATTATTTATTTAGTCCCTAGCAGGATATTTTATTATTAAATCAAATTTAAAAAACAAGATTCGCTATTATGGTTAAACTTAACACATTGGTCTACAAATTATTGGTTTTATGGAAGAAATCGGTCCCGTCAAGCCCATACCTAACCATAGACAAGAATTAAATATAAACTGTCAACCGTGCTGTGGTTACCGTAGGTTCTGGCGCACACCGCTGAGAGCACCTTGTAGTTACGTAGCGCGTACGCCGTAACTAAATGGCGCTCTTGGCGGTGTGCGCCAGAAACTATGGTAACAGCAGCACAGGTGACGGTCTATATTTAATTATTTTTGTTTATGCCTTAACTGACCTCTTCGGAACGATTTCCTGTATTAACGTTAAATTAACAAATTTGGCCATTTTTAGTGTACAGTAATCAAAACACCATTCACTAATAAATATATTTACCCATTTACGCTTGACAAAACCTAATCCCTGCTTTTGCAGATGCAAAATTGATTAGTATCCAATAATTATTATGCAGTTAGGCGACGAAAGATTATATTCAAACTGAGCACAATAGACCTGGGTAATTTATCAGGGGATTCAGGTTGTTTTAACAAAAGAAAACATATTGATTACCCTATTTATACTATGATGAAAATTAATCATTATCCACGCTTAAACGTTCCGCTCCCGTTAATTTTGTTAGGTAATTAATGAGGTTTCACATACGTTTGTATAGTTATTAAGTGTTATTTGTATTTAATGAGTTTTTTTGTTATTGTATACCATAAACATGTTTTGTTGTTATTGGTTAATTAATGTTTTGTTATTGGTTAATAACGAGTGTTTTGCTATGAGTTCGCATACCGTTCGTTCTATTGCCGTACTTGTTAGGAAAACCCTCAATTTGAAGAAGTTAAACATCCATGACAAAAAAAGTTGGTTTCCCCAATAAATAACATGTTATTGGTTGCCGAAAAGTGTGGCCAGTGATTCAAGTTGTTACTCTCTTTCTCTATAGCCATAAATAAATCCCAAAGTAACCATGAACTTTTGAGAAAACTACAAGTCACAACCCCATAAACCATATATGAACTTAAAATATTCGTCATGACGAGAAACTATCCATTATTTCATCAATTTTTCTTTAAAGTCGTAATTCCTTTCTCAAGAGAACTTTCCTTATAAATATTGTTAAAAAATATCTCAGCTGTATCTGTGTTTGTATGCTATTCTTTCAATTTATTACCTTATTAAAATCAAGTGTGGTTGTTTGTTTGTATTACTGTATTCTGTTTTGTTAGTTTAAGCTTAAACCATAGACTAACCTATCTATGGATTAACTTAACCAATCAATAGTTTTATTAATACTTATGAAGTAAAATGGGGTGAAGCCCGTGGGTAACAGCTAGTTTTGTTAACATTAATTTCAGTGAATATTATGATTAACTTAAAACTGATCATCACTTAAAGTGTTGGACCAATTTAAATGCTTGTAGCAAAATTACTTCTTATCATAGAATAGAAGTCTACAACTCAAATTAATATCTGATAAAAAATGAAGATCTCCACGGTATCGGATGTAAATTACTTACTTTGACGGTAGTTTTATGGAAAAGGCTCATTCTTTAAAAACAATAAAGTATTTCAACACTTAAAATACTCGTACGTAAAAATCCAATTGGAGTTAAAAAATGTCAGAGTTAGTTTTCACAGCAAAACAGATTTCCGAAGATAAATTTAATTTTGGCTTAAAAATATTACTATAATACACAAGTTTTCATTTTAAGAATTTATGGGATAAAGATAACAAAACATGGATAATGGAATAATTACTTCACTGAATAGACTTAAATACGTGTTTAGTGAAAGGTTTCCTCATAAATTTCTTGTTTTGCAATATGTAACAGTAAAATACATTAAAACATTTGAATACATTTGATTAAAACTTAAAAAGTACAGGATCGTTTACCGTCAAACCATAAAACAACAGAAATAGTATAAAATCAATAGTTTAATTTTAAGGATATATCATAGCTCTAGTTTATCAATTTGACAGTCTTTTCTTCGTAACGTTAAATTACATTGTAGTGGTCTGTGTTGTTGCTAATTAATCCGATCTGTAGTTTTCTCTGTCCCATTGTCAGATGCAACAAGATGGCTGGTGTATGTTAACCACAAGGTCAAGCCACTTGAGCCATAGTCAACACAACAGTGTGGGTGTGGGTCACTAACACAAACACACGCACGCACACACACACTCACACACAACATGCTACTTGACCGTACTTGACTGGACAGTTGGCTACACTGTTTAATTTTGTTTGTCACTATTTGATCTTAAGTGACAGGTTGTCGCGACTAATGTACGATTCGAATGCGGCCCTTGTTTCATAAGGTCCCTGGTTAAAATCCGTCCAGTTACAAATTACTCTAGACTTGTGATAATGCCGTGTCCTGTGGTTCGGAGCCTACATTATAGTTTGTTGAAATTAAGAACGAGGTTGGCCCCCAAAACCAAACGTGACCAAACCTTATTGTTTAGCCGCATGTATACCTTCATACCTTTAGCAAGTTCTGGTGTCCACCGCTAGAAGTCATGTTTAGTAACGGCGAACGTGCTTCTTAACTACACGGCACTCTTAGCGCTGGACGCCAGAACCTTGCTAACCGCAGCACTGCTGTCGGTCTATATTTAATTCTATTTGTCTATGGTTAGACATTCCATCCCCATGTTAAATTTGGAGCAAGCTTTTTTCTATAAAAATCGTAGTAGTTGATGTGAGCCACCTACAGATTGCGCTGATCTAAATTACTAAATTCTGTCGAATACACAATCTTTTTAGCCAAGTCAAACTTAGGGAGTGACTTATAGCACCTGTTATGACCCATCAACCTTGTCAGCAACAAAAAATAAGGTATAACATATAATATAAGACATTAGCGCATTCTGTGACTGGCTCCCACAACTACATTCTTTTTTAGTAAAAATTGCCTATACCTGGTCCATATAGATGGGAAGTCTATTATAGTACTTACTTAGTAAAACGTATTTCAACACTTAACAAATTTACGTAGTATAAAGTACATTACCGTAATATTCAAATAAACTTTAACACATTCTAATTACTGTAACACCCCAACAAATTTAAGCTTTAACATCGCTTCGGTGAAACTTGTAAAATTCCAACAATAATTGATTCCAACCCTTAATTGCTCAATAAATTTGCGAAAAAAGAGATCCAAAGTGAACTCAGTAACAAATACCGTGTGATGAATGTGGCGTAGTTGAACTGTGCTTAGTTAAATAACTCTCCCGCTCCAAACAAGTGAATTGATGGACTCTGCAAATAATTTATAACTACTCGACCGAAAACCTTTGGAATTCGAGAAATGTTTAGCAAAACTATGATATTTATTTGATGAAATTATAAACCATGTAGTATATTTTGGTGGCATTAATGCCTTGTGAAAAATTGTATTTTATTGTGACCGTACATAATCAATTCAGTTCTACAATACTACTAATGTTATAAGTGAGATTGGATGTATGGATGGACGTTTGTGACAAGTAAACGCGAAATAAAACTAAACCGACAGGGTTGAAATTTGGTATGAAGATCGCTCACATTCCCGATTAACATATAGACATATTCTTATCTCAAAAAGTAACCATGAGAGTTTCATGGGAGTTTCCCATGTTAACCTTATGAGTATTAGTATATAAAAGGAATTCAAGAATTTTGTCAGCTTTTTCAACTGCACAAGTTGGTTCTATGATTTTAAACAGCATTATAAATTTATAAGGTTTACCAACAGGATGCATACTGTATAAATTAAAAGAACCAAACTTTCTTATACCGTGTCCTCTCCCATAACTGCAATAAGCATTTTATACTTATATGCCAACCCCGTACGAAGGACGGGTACTCTGCTAGTTGCATAAACATTCATTTCCAGCATAGCGTAAGCAATTCATTTCTACATTAGCAGAAGAAATTGAGTACGAAAATTACGTATTTCAGTTCCACTGTAACACGAGTCTGATTCCATTTCACAATATTACACACACCTGAGATCCGCCGAAGTAAGTAAGTAAGTAAGTAATTCGGTTCTTCAATAGCACAAGAAATTTAGGAACGAAATTTCATTTGTAATTCAAATCCAAAATATCATAATTATTTCAGTTCAACCGTAGCATAACTAATTCACGACCAAAATGGCCAATGCCATACAATTCCGAAGTAGGCCTAGAGTAATTCAGGACCACAATGGTATGTTTAATCAATTTTCCGCTGTATGTGTAATTTAAGTTTGCAATCATACAAGTTATTCATTTACCAAATGAAATGAGCAATTAAGTTTCAAAACTGAATATGAAATTTATACATACAATTACAATGTTAGCCACTTCCACAGGCTAAGTAACTGAATCATCAATAAAGAAGTAGGTTGCACAAGTAATTAAGTTCTGAAACGTACGAAATGTAGTTACACAATCAATGTTTCATTATGACATAGCTACAATTCCACTTTTTTCAACTGTACTGCTCTCCAGTTCTAGTTCTACGATGACGTAATCAGTTCTTCCTGAACTACAGTAACGTGAAGGTCTGATACACGTTCACTACTGAGAAATATTACACAACTGACCTTGAAAGGTTGAGATAATGTGTGTCCTTGCTGTAACAGCAGAGCGAATGTAGAGTTGTGTTGAATGGTTACAAAGACGGCAACTCACGTGTATTACGGAAAAAATGTTAAGGTTAAATTAACAATATTTACTTTGGAATCTACAGACCCGTCCTATTGTCAAAAAGTTAGCCTGTGCGGATCGTTGTACGAGTACAGTGTTTTTTTCACTTATTTGTGAGCGTGTGTGCTTTACTATTTTATCAGAGGACGAGCAATTGTTCATAAATATAGTAGACCTTTTGGTGGGAACATCTTAATGTTTGTGGAATAGCAATATATAATTAGTATTTTTTTCAAAACATACTATACATATACCAGAAAAAAAATCCTCAAATTGTTTAACCAATAAAGGACTGATAAGGATGATAGTTCCTTTTAGGGGAATTGTAATTTTACAATTGGTAAATATTATCTAATCTCTCATTGTAATGTGCATCATTTTATTTTAATGTACCACTCATAGCTGATCATTCAGAAAAAATATATTTGGTAAATGATTTTTGCTTATGAGTTTTGGGTTTCTTGGTTTAATTAAGGTCTAAAGGCTAATAAAGTTATTTGTTTCTGTATAATTCTCTTCCTTTGTATGGGTTAAAATATCTTTTTACTCAGAACATTAGAAATTTGTTTGGATTTTCGTAGTTATTTAAGTGCAGGGAATTAAATGTAATAGAGGCGATGTATAATATTGAAATAGATAGATAAAATAAAATGATTATCTTATCCTCACAGTTGTTGGTATGATTACTAGTTTCGTACCTTAGAAGTTCATCAGGTCATTTTGTATGCTACCACATAATTAATGTATTAATACATTGTGACATGTCAACGATAACATACAAAAACTGTCACGATAACAATAATTCAAACTTGTCATCTTGATAAAATAGTTAAAATGGAATAAAAATTGTAACAATGAAAAGACAGAGAAGAAATACAATGGAAAAATCAACAATGCCAATAGCAAAATATTTAATAGAAAAAATACGATGGTCACACATTCTGTAAACAACACACTTCAAAGACTTTCCGTGTCAAACCTGTCGCAAACAACCAAGAAAAATGGTATCTATAGAAATAACTGTGACGACTGTACAAAGTACTACATCGCCAAAACTGGAAGACCTTTCAAACAAAGATTTAAAGAACATGTACCTAAAAGATCACAACATCAGCAATCTAGTTATGCCGAACATTTAATATAGGAATCGCACAACTACACAGAGAAAATAAATAATAAATAGTTGAGGTGTCACCTAAAAGTGTTAAGCTTGATGTTAAAGAAGAATTTCACCTTCTACAAAGCTAAAAAACTCATCCCATGTAACATTCTAAACGATCAGACTTATTTCCAGTCAAATATTATATTTGATACATATATTGACAATTTAAATCAAAGAAGTAGAAAATAAGAAAAACAAAACATACGGTACTGAAATACAGGTGGCACTGGAGAGAAGAAGAAACATCATTATACAGTCAGTTTTATTCAGTCAGTGACAGTGATAACGATAAGACTGCCATTGTCAGCCTGTACAATTTTAATCAGTTTTATCAATTTTAATTCCATTTTAACTATTTTATCAACACAAGTTTCAATTGTAATTGTGACAGTATTTTAAAGAAACTATTAGCATACCACAATATATTAATACATAGATGATGTCCATACAAAATTACCTATGAAGTTCTAAAGAACAAAACTAGTCGTCATACCAACAACTTTGGTTGGGTAAGGTAGTTCCAACCAAGATCACAATGAATATGAAATAGCTTAATCAAAAGATGGAAATTCAATTAATTGATCCTACTTCTTAAATATTTTAATTGATATAATGCAGTATACGAAAATTGAAATAGCACTATCACAAGGTGTATCTATAGTATAGTTTTATTTTGTATAAGAAAGGAAATCGGTTATACGTCACATCTTGTGGCTTTCAAGTGTTGTAATCGTATTGTTTAGCACTCTAATGACTTTAATAGCTGCTTTAGTAAATCCGACACCACAATCGAGAGTTTCATCAAACTTTGGCCACCAAACCGCGATCGACCTTAGTTGGTAAAGTTGCTCCGTCCCCCCTTGCGTGGCAAAATCGTGGCAACGCGGGGAGTGACTTTTAATTACTAAAATAATTTAATTAGTTTAATATAGACTTGGAAAGATATCCTACAATCTGCAATGTGTTATCATATACTAACAAACACAAGTAGACTTCTCATTGTAAGTTTTGAAGTTCATTTTTCGTGTCTAGTTCATTTCCGGTGATACTGATCGCTAGTGTAGATGAAATTTTGTTTATTTTAGGGTTAATTAATTATTTGTGCTTTACTGTTGGTTTTATGAATGACCGGAATAACAAGAAACAAATTGTAAAAAAACATGACCTCGGCAGTGCACCTGACAAAACTAACAATAAAATTGGCTTCTGCTGTTCCTTAAGGTTGGGAAATCTACTTAGCATGTTTTATCAATGGTAATACGTAAAATTAGCATGATTACAAGTATTGGTATTAGCATAAATATACGGTTTAAAGTTATATGATTTAGAAGGAATACGCTTACTTCATAAGGAATACTTTAACAGAATAAGCTTTTCTCTCTGACTAGACTTTAACTGTTAGGAAATGTGATAATATGATTATCTTGTTAGTGAGTGTAACTAAATGCAGCACTAACAACTACTTCGTATTGGTTGTGTTTTTGTATTTTTCGTATTTTTGTATCACGTATGCAGTACCTATATTCAATTTGTTGTACTCAATTTATTACCTACATTACATTACTTATAAATCATGGACTGTAAGATAAAAATAGACTGATTGAATACCACAGTAAGGTCGACGAGCTCATTGCATTTATCTAAAAGTATTTCTGAACTGAAGAAGACCATTATGAATCAAGTTGTATTAATCGAATAACATATTAGTTTAAAAGACTGCATCTTTCTTGTGAGGTGGTTGGTTTCCGCCCTAGAATTCATTCTATGGTCGTTGTATCGGTTACCATGGTTACCACCTTACCACCATAAGTGTGCGGTATTGCTCAGAAAGTAATGTGAAATGAAAGAATGTGCATAACCAGCCACTGATAAATTAGCCATCATAGGAGAAGTGGATTTTCTACGCAAGCAATAGGACAAGGTTTAATTGTCTTTCAACCTAAGTTAGTAAAGATAGGGAACTACAGCTAGTCCGTATCATATGCGCTTTTCCTTGGTTGTTGAATTTTGGACTAAAAATACCTAGTCTAATTATCTACCTACTACTACCACTATTACTACTACCTACTACAACTATCTACCTATTTATATATGAAGGCTTACCACCTTGAACTTTGTTAAGATATTTGTTTTTCTGGTACTTTATAATCAAAGACAGACTGACGAAAGTGTATTATACCATGGGTTATCTCTGACGGCTGGGGTGGGATAGTAAAGCTATAATGAATATACATCTGCACATAAAAACAAAACTAGAGGTCGTCCAGTGGTCGAAAACTCGACCAAAAATAAATGTACTGTCTTCTCTATTTTCACCCCACTCTGTAAATAAAACATTTGATTAGAATTTCTTCCATTTGTTTTGTTTTTCTGTTTATATTTCTTTGGTATTTCGTCACCAGCATGGCAACCCATATGGCCCATGTTAATTTAATTTTTAATTAATCTTTGTACTTATTTTTGAGCCTATTTTAATTTATAAAGAGATTCTGCACACATACAGGAAAATATCTTTCTAACAGTATTTTCCCTGTGAAGCACACGAGCTGAGAAAAAAGCATTAAAAAAACATGCCTGCCTATTAATATATAGATAATTTATACCAATTCACTCGCACAATAGTTACCTACAATCCATCAACACCTACAAATATTCTCATTTTTTAACTTTTGTAGAATAGAAGCGTCGACGTAATCCTCATTTAATGAACTCTGCAATGGTCTGTTGACTTTACCTGGGCCTGTGTTAACACTTCATATTGCACGCCAAAGGAAATGAGGTTTTTGAAGTTCATTAATACCTCTTTTTCGGCAAGTAAAATGTTACATTTCAATATTACGCTTTTGGATGTCGCGGAAACGCGTTGTTTAATGTTGAACGTGTAATTAGATTTGTGTTTATACGTTTTATTATATTTTATAGTTTAGTAAAATTTTTATATTCGATGAATCAACAGATAACTATTATTATGATTTTGCCAATGCAATATTTAATAATCAATTAGTTCCGAACTGCAAATCTGGACAATGGCAAGCTGCAATAATGAGCTTATGTTGTGTTTGGAATGAATATGCTTAATGTGGGTTTATGTTTTTGTATTGTTTGACATTCATGGAAATCCACTAATGTTTATGCTTTATTTGTTAACTATAGGAACCTAATGAACTAATTCATTAAAAGTTTAAAAGTAAAACCCAGTTATGGTTTTCACTTTTTGCAATATCTTGAATGAATTTGGATATTACTCGATGTACTTTATAAACATTTTTCGGAAGAGCTTTGATTTATCTTAAATGACAAAATCCAAAATGCAATAAGGAATATAATCATATTTTTAGGGTACGTATCACCATAGATAAAAATATGATTATTATAATTAAATATATGGAAAGTTCCCTTTAGAAAGGAATTAAGGAAATGTTCTTTAAGACCTTAAAGGGCAATTTATGAGATAATGGATAGTTTTGCGCAAGGTTTCTCGTCATGACGAATATTTTAAGTATATGGTTTATGGGGGTGTGAATTGTAGTTTTCTTAAAAGTTCATGGGTAATTTGGGATTTATATATGGATGATCCTGACTGATAAAACAGCTGATCTTAGTCAGTAACAAAGCTACACAGATCATCTCACAACATTCTATACTCATCCTTCACTCATATTTGGGTAAATACGTACCTGAGTAGCGTCCCCATCTCAAATATTTGGTAATTGATGATAATTGTAAAGTACCTATATTTTAATGATCACAATATAAGTAGATTAATTTCTTCGGATTTGTGACCATTAGCTTAAATTAAATGTGAATTTATTACAGCATCCATGCTACAGTAACGGTCATTTACTATTGTTGTGTCTCCCTCAGGCCTTTTGTATAGGGTAGTTGTACAATATTGCGTACGGAATCGGGGGACTCGCCTTATAGTTCCAGCCTATTGGAAACTCCCCCACATAGTAAATCAGCAGTGGGATATATGTGCAATACACTGCGTATAATCTTTCAATTTTGTTTGATAGAATGGCCAATTAGTGTCAGATGGTGTAGGTGGAATTGGTTGTAATAGTTTTTACGCCACACTACACTGTTTTGACGAACTTCCCACGCAAGGATTTAGTCCAGAAAACAGCTGTTTGACGACAGCGTAATCAAATGGGGGTTTCATTACGTACTACTGTACTGTAATGAGTTTTACAGGACACCAATCAGCTGATTATACTGTATTTGGCAATGAGTGGTAATAAACAAAAACATAACCTCTCTTAGAGGTTATCACTAGTGATTGTTAGTCCTTAAGTCAATGGTAATATATAATGATTTTTACAGATTTATTAGTATGGTGTAAACTATCGTACGTCACTCGTCCAAAATGTGTTTACCGGACTCGTATGGTAATCCCGTACTCGACTTCGTCTCGCACGGGAATGACCACACTCGTCCGGTAAACACCTATTTTCAGGACTAGTAACGTAATATCCTATTACAGTTTCTGTTGTTTAACTTACATAATTTAATCTTTGATTCAGCCGATGAGTAAAAACCGCTTAGTTGTAAATATTGTTAACAATATATATGTGTTTGTCGATGATACTATGTCTATGTCGATTGAAATGTATTTGTTGGAAGTTATTTGTCTTATCAATAAACAATTATCCTAGTAATTCACATTATATTTACATTTGACTATAGGAAAACCCATATGATTTCAAAGGTATTGAGGAACCCTTGCAGTTCCTAATGTATATAAAATAAAAATCATACAATCGCGATTGTTAATATAATATTATGTATTACCAAAAAATAAAGACACCAGTACTCTTTACTCTGTGGTAACTTAAATCATAGACCAATTTACGTTTAATACTTTGACGTCGAACGAGCTAAGCCAGGATGATAAAGTTTAACAGGTTGGCAAATTCAACAGAGACATTTTAAGCGTTCTACTCCGAAGATTAGGGGCTTACTCCACTAAATCTGGCTCTCAAAATATTTGTCGTGACATTTTAAAAGCTCACGCAGTTACTTTTTACCTTCTTTGTTTAATCGTGGCTTATTTCTCTTGTGTTTTTATGTAATGTCAAAAATATACAGAGTTATTAGCCTAGTTAAAAATCCACTAATAAACTAATTGTTGATTTTTAGCGTATATTTCCTTAAGTTTTTTTAACCAAATTAAATACAACAATAATAATTCATAATCGGCAGAGGAGGGTAGTCTTATAGTTTTTAGGGTAGTTTTGGTAGTCTTGTTGTACTAGCCCCAACATTGCGTAAGCGAATAATTTTCCCACCTCCCTCTAAAAAAACTGGTAGACCAGCTAAATATTTTTTTCTCGCTGAGATTTTTACATTGACTTTATAAGTGACTAGCTGGCCCGACAGAGTCGTCCTGTCCTAATATGGTTTTATGTCAAATGCTCGTTCACTATGTCGTGAATGTGTAAAGAACCTTCTCGTAAAAATGCGTTGGTCTGTTCATTACACAAGTTTAACTTGCCGACAGGAGTGTTTCATACGATATTTGAAGAGTTTAATATTAATTTTATGTCACAAACATCTTTTAACGAACTTTCTATTATAAACTAGTGATCCACTACGTAAAAAACATGTTATGTTTTTTTTTTTGTTAAAAACTACCAAAAACCTCAGATTGGGAAAAATTTGCAAAATTTCACCTTCCCATAATCAGATGATACTAGTTTAAAAATCCAAATAGTCAGAATAGTTTTATATTTAAAACTCCATATTGTCAACTGGTATAATTTTCGTGAATTATTGTGTACACGTTAAATTTTGGTAAAAAAGGACTTACATTGTTCCTACTAATTTAATTAAACTCTATTCAATTCCCGAAGTTCCGGGGAATTGCATAGTTGATGTGATGAGAGTACTTTGCGTGCTTTAACTTTTATCTACAAAGTTCATTCAGTTTTCAGACCTAACTTTGCCTCTATATTACTCAATTTGCTTAAAACATAATTGATTAAACGGAATTTCGCGTATTTCAGTTATGAAAACGTTACGTTTTGTTAACAGATTTTTGTCGTGAAACAAATCATTGTTGTTACACTTCAATTATTTACACGATACACGATAAGCGCTTAACTTTATACAGTTTTACCAACTTAAATAAAAATATAAAATTCATTTTGAATTAACTGTAGAAAAAATTGTTTTCTTTAAAAATATAATACCTCTGTGACGGAAATTGTAATACAGTTATTTGTTATTATTTATATGTTAAAGGGATCTTAAAAGGATCCAAGTAAACATATTGTCGCTTTATTTATTTTATGCAACTACTTTAAATTATGTGTTTAACTAATTCAATGTGATTATTAATTTAGTAATCTTTTTCTCAAAATCTGATTCACAGAGAAGTGTAATTTTTCTTAGATTATTCACGCATAAAGTTTTGACATTTTAACAGTAATTTTGAGCCCTAGCGATTATTTAGTACTGCAACTATAGCATTTTCTGATAAAGTATAATAAGTTAAGTTCAGAGGGTTAGGTTAGGTTAAGGTTTAAGTTTAGTTCTAGCCTTTCTAATTTAAAATTCAAGGGGTACAGTATCCGATATCGGGGCTACTAAACACCTTAAACTATTATTTTGACTTAGTTGTATCCTAAAAGTTATAAAACCGTTTCAAAGATTTTGCTCTGTTAGTTAATTTTTAACAACAGTAAATAGAAATGAGCCCAATGAATTGTTTTTTCTCTAATGCACTTTGCTGCATATTTGCAGTTTGGTCTATAATAGCTTAGATCCTTTTTTAATCCAATTTTTGTGTATACCTAAACGGTCCTAAGCCAAGTGTGTTGCAATTGAATTGATAAGATCAAAC
This sequence comes from Macrosteles quadrilineatus, assembly GCF_028750875.1. Classification (NCBI taxonomy): domain Eukaryota; kingdom Metazoa; phylum Arthropoda; class Insecta; order Hemiptera; family Cicadellidae; genus Macrosteles; species Macrosteles quadrilineatus. The sequence continues at coordinate 104,308,741 of NW_026542601.1, forward strand.
ATTTCATCACTACTTGCTTCACTTTTAATTTGTATGCTACTGCTGTCAGGTTGTAAACAGTAATCTAGACCGATTATCGATCTTTCCGTCATCTATCATTACGAAACCTAGACAAACTTGTTCTTTCCCGAAGAATGTTGCAACTCAAATTCCGAAATGAATCAGTTGTTTGTTATATAAAGAATTTCGTCGCTAAATTTCATACTAATTATTTATGATTTACTAAAGGAACCAAAGGGGCTCATGTAAACAAAATTGCAGTAGTTTTGAGTTTCAAACATAAGCACCTTAAGTTTTTAAAATAAAAGTCTTATCCATTTTATAAAGCCCAAAGTACCCATGAACTTTTGATGAAACTAAAAGTCACACTCCCATAAACCATATACTGAAAATGTTCGTCATGACGAGAAACCTTGCGCAAAACTATCCATTATATTATTTCATAAATTGCCCTTTAAGGTCGTAAATCCTTTCTAAAGGGAACTTTCCATATACCTAATGTTAAAAATACATCAGCTGTACTTATTGGTTTGTTATTCTTTCAATTTATTACCTAATTAAAATCAGGTGTGATTATTTCTATGTATTACCATGGGCAACACAAGGGAGTATGTTTTATCTATGGTATTGCTGTATTATGTTTTGTTTATAAGGCTTAACTTAACCAATCAACAGTTTAATTAATACTTATGAAGTCAAATGGGGTGAAGCCCGTGGGTAACAGCTAGTATGGATAAAACTTACTAAGTACTTCCTAGCTTTACTAATCGGCGAAGGAAAATTCAGCTATTTAAGTCACGTCAACCAAAAATAACTCAACTAACTTTAAAGGCATAATAGGGATCTCTTAATAGTGCGAGTACGATGATGAACCCTTAAAATGTGCACATATTACTTTAAAAAATTGTGAACGCATAGGGCATATCCACCGGACATGTCGAATTTTATACTTAAACATCAACAACACAACCATACGTGCCCAATATGTTTTCTAGCTGTTAATAGGCTCGATCATGACGTCACAATAACACGTGTGACCTGTAACATGTGTTAGTGCGTGTGTTAGTGAGGAAGGACAAATCACTAAAGCCGACAGCTGTTTAACAATTCGGTCAAGGGCGTTAAACACTACTGGAACTTATCTAGACGCTTCAACGCCATCAACAAAGACATCTTTCACTGGATCGTCTTTTTATCCAAAGGTGAAAGGACTGGAAAAGAGCGAGTTCGTATTTTTTCTCCCGGTGTAATTTTTATTTAACAGCTCTTTGTTAGGTAGTGTCATTGATATCACCATTACAAATGACATAGGGGTCCGGAATGGATCCCACCCGGAATCGAAGCAACAACCGTTAGATTTCAAGGCGAGTTCTGTAAACTGTGACCCAGGCAATTAAAGTAAGGCAGAGAGGGAGCTATGCAGAAAGGATTACAAATAAGTAAGTAAGTTCCCATAAGTAAGTAAGTTCCCATAAGTAAGTAAGTTCTATCATAAAAGTAAGTTGGACATTCCGATTTTTAAGATAGCCAAAAACGTGTGGTTCTCGGTCCTTTTAACCTGCTCGAAAACTTTGTATAGTTTAGGCTTAAGCTAGGGAATTTTGGAGGGAGGATAAAAGTTTATATTTCCATTAAGAACGTAATTGCATATAGTGTCAGCTTAAAATATAGTAGTTCTTTTTGGGACGTGTACTGAGACATGTTGTACACATTGAAAATTACACAACATACTGTATACAACCAAGAAGTAATAAATATTTACCTTTCAAGTGTAGTAAGGGTGTTTTTACATCACGCAGGTGAATGTTGTGCAACGAGCGGAAGCGAGTTGCATTATTCCTACGTGTAACGTACAAGATTTTACCTGACCCGACAATATACAGGGGACTACGTACAATATTTTTCATTATCCATTTCACTCATCTTCTAACAGTAACGTTCTTTTAAAAACAAAAGCTAGGTTAGGAAAATTCCTTAAAGCATAACAATAAAATTCAAGCGCACAGCTGATTTCTAGCGTTGAACGTCGTTGGCTCCATAGAGGTATATTTTTTTATAAGTGGAGCACTCAATGTTATTTAAATGGGTTTCATTAACTCACCGAGTGAGTTTTCGAAACTTTACTTCACTCGTGAAGTAAAGAAGATGTATACATCACGCTTGGGATAGGGAAGTTCAACATAACGGGTTAGGTAAAATACATTACACCCATACATAAATAAACACAAACAGATGAGTAATGTAAAGTAAACAGATGTACTGGTTTTAAGAGATGTAAAACGTCAACATATTCAAACTGTAAAGTGTAATTCCGTATAAAACTAATTTCGTGTTTAATCAAATTTTCACAAAATATTCCAGCAAAATAAATGTATGAGTTTTTTTCTATACTATACTATACTAGACACCCTCTGTAAAAAAATATTTTGTTTATTCTCTGCTTACAGCATTATAGCTGTTCATCCCACTCAAATAACCATCAACCTTTATCCACAACAATCAACGCCCCAACCATCCTTCATCGCCCATTATCCTATTGCAAAGGTCAAACTAATATAACAAACTGGTCGTGTTTTGTTTACCAACATACTGGGAAATAAAGAGCTGCTATAAGTTTTACATTTTCTATTTTTGCGGATTCAAAAGTTGATAAAAAGTGTCATATTTTCATTGAGTTTAGCTAATTATTTTCTTCAAATGTATGAATGTTTGGTAATACAATTGGCAAACCATCAATCTTTTATGGGTCTTTTAACAGTCTTTTAATGACTTTAGCAAAAGTAAAGGAATCCTGGTAATATCGATTGATATGAACTTCGAAATCTTGAAATCATCAAATTTTGTAAACTAGTTAACTATATAGTACACAAATCGGTACAAATGAAAAGTTATACATGTTCCTTCACAATAAATTAGACCCCTACTTAGTAACCTCCTTGTTTTAAGCTTTTTGAAAAGACATTTTACTTGAACAGCTGATTCATATAAAAGATTTACTGCCTGATGCTTGACAAGGCTTCACCGCAACACAAAGAGACCAGAGTAGTAAATCAAGTGGCTGAACCTGTCAGATGGGCTTCATGGACAATGGCCGGGTTATACTTACTGCCTCATCTGTAGGCTACATGTTCTACATCAAGGGAATCAGCATAATTTAATCCCACATGTCGCATGTTGTGTACCGTCCTTCTCCTGGTAGTCCATGAGGTTTAATCCATCATGAATAAATTATGTGTGGACATAAAGTACAATTCAAGTTTTGCAATTTTCTTTATGGGATGTTATTGTCATCACTTGTTGAGCGGAGCAAAGCGAAGCGAGCGAACTCCTGCTTTTGTTTTACAAATACTCCTCTTGAACGGCTGAAGCGATCTGCACGAAATTTAGCACAGACATAATAACCAACCATGGGAAGGTATAAATCGGAAATGCTACAAATCGGTACCACAGGGCTTTTCCCTACGTGAATTTAAAATTTTAGAAATTTAACATGGGCCTTATGAATAATCAAATTAAATCAAGATTTCAAGCAGCCTACAGAACAATCTATTTTCATATGAATCCATCATCTGTGCTGGTTTTTCTTCCAAAATTTCAGATTTTCCCCCAATTTTCTTCGGCTTCTTTGTGGTTTTAACATTTAAACGTCCATAAAACATCTACGTTTATATTATCACAGAATTTAAGACTTGAACACTCTTTATTTCAGATAAATTCTTGATCAGCACTGTTAAGTGTCATTACTGGTTAAGCTTACTGGAAGTAGATAAAAATATATTAATACCCCCGCCGCAGCAAACCTGCAGACTAAGCGAATTTCCATTTGACTGATTTGATTTACACTGAAATGTCTACTTAAAAATATAACATTTATTCCCGATTTAAATAGAATTAGTTTAACAAGTACTTAGGTTTGCTGCATCAGGGAGGTAAAACTGTTTTTTTAGTGTTAATAGTTAGTAAGAAATAAAAACATTTTCCAAATTTGATCAAAATATGTTCATAAACAAGCAAACTACAACAGTTTACTTATTCTCCATAAGAATAACATGGGAATTTTAAATTTACAATTTTTTGGAATTTTCTCCGTAACCATTAGGCGCATAATAACGCTTCAACATACTAAATTATTTGATTTTTTAAGCTCTACAAAATGGTTTGGAAAGAAAATGCTAAATTTTATGTTTTTAGGGTCAAAAATGCGAAAAACCTATTTTTACCCCATAAAACCCCCCGTAAACCTAAACACACAATCATCCCATGGTCCGATCATGCTGGATCGCGAACTCGTTCGAATAAACGTAGGTTTACACGTTTGTACCAAATTTCATCAAAATCGGATCATTTTTGCTTGAGTTATCCTGCTAACGGACACACACACACACACACACATATATATATATATATATATATATATATATATGAATTTGAACGGATGGTGTTTTTGGCCTCTAGGAACCTCGAAACGAAAAAAAAAATCGGTCCCGCGTCCAGGTCTTACCATGAGTACTACGGTAATAGCTTATTCCCTTATGGGAAATTCGCTAAAAACACTTAAAACATGCATTTACACTTTTACTCTTGACTTACGAGACAGTATACGTATATGGTAAATGGTGATTCATTTCGATTGGAAACTCCAATCACGAATACTAGAAAAATACCGGTATGGATCATAAACATAAACAAATGACGTTTTTGGCCCGAAAATAAAAATTATTTGACATTGATTAAATGGAACTGCCAAAACATATGTTCAATGCTATTACTATAGGATTCGGGCCAACAACGTCATTATGTTTATGATCCATGACTCCAATCATCATCAGACTTATTAGGCAAATGATTTTTTTAATGTTTTTGTTTTAGTGTTAATTAGATCTACGTTGCCTCTTTATTTTTTATGATATAAATTTGAATTCGATTAATTTATTTTGTACGTGTTGAACGTCCTTAGCATTCTTTCTAAGGAACTGTTCCACCCGATAATAGTGTATTCAAACGAAAAAAAAAACGCAATTAGTCTAGTTAAGGCTGCACTTCCAACTACGGCTTCACCGGGTTAATGTTACATCATCTAATCAGTGTTGTGCCTTGAATGGAACCGAGGAATGTAATGCTGATTAAACATTGGTTGATTCGGTAATCAATAGAAACTAGTTGGTTACGATAGTTGTGTGCCTGCCCCTGCGTTTCTAATGTAGTTGTAGAATGAGGATTGTAAGGGGAAAATCCATGCCTATATTTCAAATTGAAACCTGGAAGCAAAATAAAATCAACTTTTATTTAGTTTGTAACATGTTGTATGAAGAGTATTAAAACTAATAGCATCAAGACTTAACGTTAGGGTTAGACAAATGAAATTGGGTATTTTTGATAAATCATTATTGTAATTCTCATGATGAACATATGGGTATTATTAGCATAGAATATTTTGACTGTAGTTCATAATCAGTAGGCTATTATAATAGTTCTTGCAGTTAAACCTACCTAACAAAAATAAATACCAAATGGTGGTAAATACCGCCACCGTTCACAAAATAAACTTTAAAAAATATGACATTTTATAGTGTCTAATATAGGCTACACAAGCATGTACACTGTTAAAACTTTATTTTCCCCACATGTTGCACAGTACGTTTTTTACTTGTAGGTATGGGGTTTGTAGTGAAAATAGTTCACCAATAGAAAGTAAGTTTTCTCTATTTCTCTTATGTTTATTGATCTACTACATTAGTAGACCTACAACTCAACACCATGGTACGGATCAAGTCATTATCACTTAACTAAAAACCACAAAAAAAAAGTCATTATCACTTAACTTAGTGATCTGCGAGATTCGAACCCACCAACTACATCGGCCGAGTCCAGAGGTACGAAAAACTTACGTACGTGTGGTTGCTTGAAATAGTTAAAAGCTATACGATTCATAGCCTTAAATTTACAATACCTAAAGATCTTTTAGATTTGTTGAGCTTGCTAAAAAGGATTGAAAACAATATCCTCCAGAAGTTGCATTATTTTTTGTAAGATATCTTACAGACGTACAAGGGAAGGAACATAGGCTGACCTCGAGGCGCAGGTTCGAGTCCCTACAAAGACTAAAAAACAGCTTAACGCCTTGTCCGGTTGGCTTGAAGCTCGCCTAATCTGTGATTTCTAACAAGAAAAACTTACCGATCTCTTGGATGAGCAAATCTTTGTGTTTAAGAAATAAAAAAAAATTATTCGATAGTTAAACATTTTCCGAAATATGTAATTATATTTTAGATGAATACACTAAAAGTGTACGTATTTCACATAGTCAAATAATTTTGAAGGTGCTATTGAGGGGTGTAGTAAACACTAAACAATTTCCATGTAGTTTTAACATACAAATAGACAACTCTATTTAAAATTTTCAATCATAATAGTGGTTTTATAAGTGTACATTTTATGAGTATTAAACATGGTGGATCCTCATAATGATCTGGCTAAGATAAAAGCCACAGAATAGTAATTACGATCAGTGCAGTGAATTCTGCAATATTGTTTAAGTAATAAAGCCTTGCTCCAGGGAATATCTAATCCGATTATTGCGAGAACAAGTTGAGATTGCTCTTTGACTAAGTTACATTACAGAAAATCTTGAGTGACGTCTTGTCAAGTTTTCTACGTGATCGTGGTAATATTTCTCTAATTATTTACTTTTTTAAGTTTTATTATTTAGAATAAATTTGAATTGAATTAATTGTGTCTTCTTGTTCAGTTAAGAATTAATTTTTAATCAAAAAATAATTCAAGGAATAAAAAAGTGAAATCAATAGTATATTTTATAGAATGAATATAATATGATGAATGAATTTATATATATTATTATGAAAATCTTCAGTAGTTGCCTTTTGTGTTGTAAACCTTTAACTGGTAAAAAACTTTTCTTCCATTCCCTCCCTTAAAAAAAAAGTCCCGAAATAGTTGAGAACTATGTGTAAATACTGGCTTTAAAAAATCTAAATCAATAACAGTTTTTGGACAACTGGTAATAAAGGTTTTGAATGTCAATAAAGTCTTTTTTTGTTCCAGAGAGAGTAACGATTAAAAACAAAAATTATTAAACTAACCATTTTTCGTAAAGTAGTAGTTAGTCGGTTTGAATTAAAATAGCATTAAAGAAACGATATAAAAATATGTATTATAACAAAGAAGGTATTTTTAAGTAGATATATCCAAGCGGAATTGCAATTAGATGAAATCCGTTTTCAGGTGGCATTTCCCACACTTACTATAAAACTCTAATTGGACAGGGGAAAGATGTGGGCCGACAGTTAATTAATGACCGTTGTTCAAAATGAGTAGTGGTTAATTTTAGATTTATTAAAAAACCTGTTAAATCTTTGTGAAACTATCATTGCATGGTCGTAGTTTTATCTGATACCTTCGTCAAACTTTTGTTTTACTTTTGAAACCGCTTATTTTGAATTTATGTTCTGATGATCTATTTTTTAATTCTTTTCACAAATACAGACTGTTTTACAGTATTAAATTATTTTAAATACCATACCCTCTTTAAAAACCTATTTAAAGATCAGTTTGATTAGGCCTTACGGAGTATCCAAACAGATTTTAGTAAATGAATGACATTCACTGTCAGGTATAACGTAGAATGCGGCATTTCACTGTCAGGTATAACGTAGAATGTGGAATTCGCTGTCAAGTATAGCGTAGAATGTGGCATTCACTGTCATGTATATCGTAGAATGTGTCATTCACTGTCAGATATAAAGTAGAATGTGGCATTCACTGTCATGTATATCGTAGAATGTGGCATTCACTGTCAGGTATATCGTAGAATGTGTCATTCACTGTCAGATATAAAGTAGAATGTGGCATTCACTGTCATGTATATCGTAGAATGTGGCATTCACTGTCATGTATATCGTAGAATGTGGCATTCACTGTCATGTATATCGTAGAATGTGGCATTCACCGTCATGTATATCGTAGAATGTGTCATTCACTGTCAGATATAAAGTAGAATGTGGCATTCACTGTCATGTATATCGTAGAATGTGGCATTCACTGTCATGTATATCGTAGAATGTGTCATTCACTGTCAGATATAAAGTAGAATGTGGCATTCACTGTCATGTATATCGTAGAATGTGGCATTCACTGTCAGGTATATCGTAGAATGTGTCATTCACTGTCAGATATAAAGTAGAATGTGGCATTCACTGTCATGTATATCGTAGAATGTGGCATTCACCGTCATGTATATCGTAGAATGTGTCATTCACTGTCAGATATAAAGTAGAATGTGGCATTCACTGTCATGTATATCGTAGAATGTGGCATTCACTGTCATGTATATCGTAGAATGTGTCATTCGCTGTCAGATATAAAGTAGAATGTGGCATTCACTGTCATGTATATCGTAGAATGTGGCATTCACTGTCAGGTATAACGTAGAATGTGGCATTCACTGTCAGATATAACGTAGAATGTGGCATTCACTGTCAGGTATGACGTAGAACGTTTGTAACTGCAACCCTACAAATAATGTTAAACTTCGTGAATCGATTAACAACGTTTTGCACATGATGAAACACTACATAGAATCCTTTAAAACTCTCCTTTCAATTTTGAGGGTAAACTTTCGAATGAGATTTTTTAATTGTTCCTGTCAATATTCAATATTGGGATTTCACTCACCCTATTCGGTTCTTTTATTCTATTTGGAACAAATACCTTCTAGTTGAATTGTAATCTCAAATTGAAATGTACATTCGATTTATCAATGTGCAAATTTACTTCACACCCCCTTGGACTCTGGAAAAATAAATTTAACATACATTTCGTCCTACAAACGTAACGGAGGCATTTGGACACATTTCCAGTTGTTAACAGCTTTATAATTTCTCCAAACGGCTTTGAAAATACCAAATTTTTTGGGGGAGGACAGGCTGCAGTTATCTCTATTATTTGCTCAGTGCATGAAAAAAATTGTTTGCTGTGATTAGAAAGGAAATTGTATTTAAGTTTTTATCCTCTCATTAGAGTTGTTCTGGCGGTAAACAACTACAGCTGTTATGGTTTCCACGGGAAAGGAATAGGGCGAGGCTGCATTTCTTTCTGTTCTGGCATGTCGCTATTACTGTACCAATGGAAGTGCTTGTTATCGTATCTTACCTAGATAGTTAATGCGTACATTCCAGCCAGGTCACATATTTAAATAAGTCAAGTCACTTTACGGCTTGCAGTCAAAGCATAGTTTACATAAAGATAGCAAAATAGCTACGTTACTTGTCTGCCATCAATGTTGTTTTTAGTCTGCCATCAATCCATAGACCTATAAACTAATACAGGGCGAGGCAGTGAGAGCACCCCGATTTTCTTTCGTTGTCACTTTATAAGTAAAGCAACCATAAATGAACAGCTGTGCTTATAACATCTGTCAAACTATTACATTTTAGTAAACATTGTGCCTGAGGCTTGTAACACTGAGATTTTTATGTAGGAACCTATTTTTAAAAGAGTGATTATTGTGCAAACACCCAGAGATTGTTTGGACCACATTCCATACTTGGTCAATATGGCGCTGTTCCTGATTGGAAAACAATAGAGGGAACTGGGTAAAATTATTTAGGATATAAGCTTAAACCATAAAGATAATCGGTGGGTGCCGCAAAACTCTTTGTACACCAGCATATGTGAGTCGCAGTAACTCAAAGTCCAAAGAGGTTTGCCAGGATGCTTTCGTTGTTGGAAAATCTTCGTTGACTCTTTGCTTTCTTTGGGAGTTCTCCCTATAAGCTAATTGAAATTTAAGTTTTTTCAAAGTTGCCCTAGAGATTTTCTTGAATTGTCCATGAAACTAAAGTGATTCCTGAAGAAATGTAAGGAATATTCAATTACATTTTCAAGTGACTGGAAAGGAATGTCTAGTAGGACAAGGACGTCACTTGAAGGATTTCGTTTTTAAGGAATTGAAAAATGACTTTGTTAAGTTAAAATGGCAAAAGATAACCTGTGTTTTGATGTTGTATTTATATGTAAAGGGTTTGGTACTAATATTTTTACAAGCTATTTGCAATACACACACACTCCAAAAATACAAGACTCATACACAAAAACTAAAAAAATATTACTTTTGGTAAAGTTCCTATTCTAGAATAGAATAGGATGCCTTGCAAAAATGTGCATTTCCTTTTAAAAGCCCATAACTTGAAAATCGAACGAAAACAATACTTTTCAGTAACAAATTTATACGAGGCAAAATTAAATCGGATAAATCCAATTTCAGTCACATAGCTATTGGGCGGATTCGATAACCTAATCCTTGTCAAATTATTGCATCGTTTCGCAAAGTGGTATATTGATATTGCCCACTCAACGGATATCGCTGTCCACTACTGTCATATTCTGCAAAGTCGACATTTTATATAAATCAATCATTTCATTCTGCTGGTGTGGCAATTTAATTTGTTGCCTGTGAAACAGTCGAGATATGAACTTTTATTAACCACGTGTCTATCGATCACGAAAATTATAGTAGTCAGTTGCTATGCCGCTGTTCCACGAGCTATAGGCTACTTATTACTTTCTACAATGTATATGAATAATTTTGCATTTTGGCGTTTTAGTCCACCGAAAGGTTGTGGTGGTTTGATATTTGTAATTACGATAGTTTTATTTTTTTGAAACTGTCAATTTACGATTAAACTTTTACAAATATATTTTTATATCTCTGATAACATTATAAGATAAAGCCACAACCAAAGCTAATTAAAAACTAGTAATAGTTTAATTTAAACATAAAGTATCTCCAGGCGTTTTCATTTTTTTGGAGATTTTTATTTTTAATGGTGATGTCTCTATAAAACTACAGAAACTGGATTTTCAAAATTTCTCAAACGATTTTGATTTAATTTGGTATGTTATGCCACAGTTATGGTCCTTTTAACTTGTCATAAGGGTACAATATCCAACGCTGTAAAAATTATGGTTCAACAGCTTTACAACTAACTGTAATGATTTCCCCCATAAAATATCATATTTACTCCCATTATAAGGGTTGCTCATAATAAGGGGTTTTAAGAAGCTAATGGAAGAAAGTATGCGACAGAATTGCTGATACCGTTTATTTAGTGTTGTTAACAGACTAAGATCAGCTATACGTTTGAAGAAACTCACTAACCGAAAACCTAATGACAAATGGAAGCAAGTCAAGATTTGAATTATCAAGAAGCTACTTCAAACTTTCAGGCTTAACCCAGTTCTAATTACTATAGCGCCAACACTATTTCCTCATAAATGCTTTAAGTATATTGCTGGGGAGTGAGCTGGTCTAGTGGTTAGAACGCGGGACTTAGGTTCCAGAAGCCCGGGTTCAAATCCCGCCAAATCACCAATGGATTTTATCCATGTGATAATGCCGCAACCCCTAGGTCTAGCCTGAAGTAATGTGAAAAACAATTCCGGGCTCGTGTCTAGCGTCCTAGGACAAAAAGTGTCATGTTGATGTTTAGTACAGTAAGTGAATTTGAAATTACATTCTCAAGTAATTATAGATCCTCGGAGGTACAGCTTCCCTGATTCAGATGACAGTACATTTAATCTCTCTTCGTCGGTTCCTTCCCCTAGGGTAAGCTATATTGGAATCCCCCCCTATTGTGTGTTTGATTCCGTAAACTCAATCTTATTGGTATCCTGATGCAGTAGGCCTGTTCTATATTTTCGTAAGACAGTTGTTGGTTTTTTTTTCGGATTTCTACAATAAGTTATGTAGGGTATTTTTAATAGTATCGGCAACCACGTGATTTTTATCGGATAGTAGTGTCTACACATTTACAAGTTGATTGTTTTTAACTTTTGTCACAACAAAGGAAATGCGTGTAAAATACATTGCGGGTTTAATGTGGCTCTTTTACTCCCTAGGGAGTTAAGCCCTTTTTAGTCCTCAGGGAGTAAAGGTCAGCTGTTGTGAACAGTTGTAAACTTCGATGATTACTTACTTACATAATGTATCGAATCTATTTATCGATTAATTTAATTGGTTGCAGCTTATTGTAGCATTCATGTAATTGTTTGAGATATCGATAGTATAATGTACAGTAACACAATCGTAACAGACGAAATTATTTTTGTTGGTTTAGCAAAATCGAAAACAAGCTGGTGGTAGTTTTGAGCCGTTCCATGAAAAGTATTTTCGTTTTTTTTTACTTAGTTTGTTTAATTATGTAATATGACGATAGTTCATCGCACGGGCAAAAAGTGTCTCTTCAACCTTCCCTCATTTACCGACCACGGCTTCGCCTCGATCATAGAACTTGAGCTAGGGTCGAAAAAATCACTTTACGCTCTAGTGATGAACTATACTATTTCGCCACTCTACTTACATGAAACACACTATACATGAATATCAGTCAAATAAAATAATATAAATGCGGCTCTGCAATTGTATTACATTTAAAGGTATTTGTTTACAAAAGTTGAAATCCCAGTTTCAGTTTTAATAGTTAATTAGCAAGTATCAAGTTAGAGGCAATCAATGATCAATCCGGATTCCATTAGCAAAGCTAACATCAAAGGGTTTGTGTGTTGTGTTTAGGTAATCAAAGCTTATCCATAATACTACCGTAATCTGTGTTTATCGTATTCAAATCAGATGTTTGTGTTTAGTCAATATCAAAGTGTTTGATAAAAATATGTTTTTACAATAGAATGTTGTAGTTTGGAATATTTCAGCACTAGCGCGTAAAGTAATTCTTTTCAGCCGGAGCATAAATTTCACGAAAAAAAATTGAACTAACTGAACTATTCTTTTCGTCATGTAACATTATTGAATAAATTGAGTATCAATTACGAATGTGTTAGTGAACATTAAACCATCGATATGACGAACTAATGACAAGAATGCAACAATAAACTATAACCGATTAAATAAAACGATCAATAACTTTTATCCATGGAATTACTTTTAATTTAAATTTACAACTGAGTTTCTTCAGCTGACTTATCCTCCCTAGGGAATAAAAAGGCATTTTCATCCCTAGGGGCTAAAATGGCTTTTTACTCCCTAGGGAGTAAATATATAGACTCATATTAAGTTATAGCAAAAATTGTCGTAGAATATTTTCTTTTATTTCTTCGTGAATGTGAATTTATGGTAATATTATCAATTTCTTGCAATATGATGTCAAGTACTACCATTGACGTCGGATCACTACTACTATACTTGTTTATAGATTACAGAGTTGTAGCAAAGTGTTTCTACTCAGTTAGTTCTATTAATATCGTCCATAGCTTAACAGTTGTATGTTGTATGAAGCAAGTTTAAACTCCTAATTGTCCAATCAGGAAACATTGAGCCACTAATTGCTAAGTGAGTTTCTAGATTGCAGAGTTGTAGCAAAGTGTTCTACTAAGTTAGTTATATTAACATTGTCCATAGGTTAACAGTTGTATGTTGTATGAAGTTCAAACTTCTAATTGTCCAATCAGGAAACATAGATCCACTAATTGCTAAGTGAGTTTCTAGATTGCAGAGTTGTAGCAAAGTGTTCTACTAAGTTAGTTATATTAACATTGTCCATAGGTTAACAGTTGTATGTTGTATGAAGTTCAAACTTCTAATTGTTCAATCAGGAAACATAGAGCCACTAATTGCTAAGTGAGTTTCTAGATTGCAGAGTTGAAGCAGTGCTGTAGCTGTACTAAGTTAGTTATGTTAACATTGTCCATAGGTTAACAGTTGTATGTTGTATGAAGTTCAAACTTCTAATTGTCCAATCAGGAAACATAGATCCACTAATTACTAAGTGAGTTTCTAGATTGCAGAGTTGAGGCAAAGTGTTTCAACTCAGTAAGTACTATTAAATCGTCCATATGTTGACAAAATAATTAATTTAGATCAGTTAATATTGATTGAATACGGTATTAATTCAATTTCTTGAAATATGGATCTAAAATAAGCTTTTGCAAAACTATGTGTCTAGGCTGCAAGATCTTGTGTCGATTGATATATCCTATGCTATCCTAATTTCTAGTTAGATCTTAATTATTCAGTATCAAAAGCGATATTTGTATTGGTTTAATAACTAGGTATTCCGACTCGTCATATTGAAAGAGCCCTTAATAACCACGATAAGGTCTTTGTGATAATTGTGTGAGCTATACACGCAGAATATAGCATAGTGTGTATTTACAGAGTTTATAGTACAGATACCTCATGAAAAGGTAGCTTCGGGCACTAGACCTCCGATTGTTGGAAAAACATAATACAGTAATTGAAATTTATTTATTTCCCTGCTGAATAGCTATAACTGGAGGGATCATTTTCCTTTTTCACTATCTGCTGTATTTGTGAGACTTCTGTACTTGGGTTCTATGGAAATTCTATCAACTTGGTCTGATCAAATCCTGGTCTTCGGTAGATGTCTGCGTTGTTGTTGATGACAATTCTGGCCGAGTTTCGAATACGTTAGACCAATCCATCCTCATGGCAAATGATAAGTCTAATATTTTTAATTTTTAGCTATGTTCCTTGTATCTAGCGCAATCAGTTGATTGAATTCTAACTTTCCCCCGAAGGTGGGTTGCGGCAACGTATCCAAATCGGTATTAACGCTTCGCCAGTCTACGGCGTCCATCCAAGACCAAAATTAAACCGTCTACTGTGACCGATGATGGCTTTTCTAGATTTTCTAAGTATCTAACGCAGGGGTTTTGTCTTTGCAGGTATGGAGGCTCTAGAGACCAGTATAAACTACTGGGAGGACGCTCTGGCCTTATACACCACCAAGGGCCCCACCCTAGCTCTGACCAGCGAGGAAGAAGCAGAGTTCTCCAGTGAGCTGCAGAAGTTGGTGGAAGCTGCCTACAGCTTACAGGAACAGTGTGAACTGCTCTTTCTTGACCAGGTACTCTCATTTGAGATTTCTTCCTAAATATTCAATCGTTAAATCAAGATTGTAAAATGTATACTTTAGTCTGTGCTGTAATGGCTTAGAAGTCTGCATTCTGTGACAATACTTGACTACTGGTCACATAAGTTGATTGGTGAACAAATATGTTCACTGTGATAAACGATCAAAGTCAATGTTAGACCGCCTCAGAAGTTTACATTCCCATGAGGTGAAAATAATATGAAAGTTGTCTTTAGAATAATCAGAATCCCATTGCTCGTAACACTTAACAAACACATTAGTTATTAATGGACAGTTAGTTGGTTAAAAAAAACCTATCACATATTAATTTTAGATACCTTGTTCGTACACTATAATGTAATTAAATATACTTTAGTTCTAAGAAGAAAAGTAACATTGAGGTGTTCGACAAGTGAAAATAATGTCATTGTGTAGTCTCGAAGCACTTAAACATACAAATAAAAGTCATTTTACATTGATTTCGTCTAGTGATTCCTTTGCCTAGGAAGGATGGTTTCTTGAGATCCACTCTTAATATGAAGAATATTGATATACTTGACGAGGATTCGACCGAGGTAACGTCAAAGTCACCGAATCGATCGTTATCCACACTTAGAGGAAATAAAGAAATCACTAGACCAAATGAAGAGAATAATGGATTTAAATATTACCAATAGATTATTTAATTGTTTTATCTCGAATTTGTATAGGCCTACTTTTTTATTTTAGTTTTTTAAGCAAATTGTCCAAACCCTGGTCTAGCTCCTCTAACTCCGACCTTTTGTTAGAAAGCGCCATCAATTGATAGCAAACTGACAAATTTCATCCGGGCCTAGAATCGACTCCTCTTGGAATCGAACTAGCAACCATTAGATTTGAAGTTGATTATTATAACCACTCGGAAACACAGACAATATTTTCTCTAGAAATCTGTACTCAGCTGTCAATAAAGTAAACGTTTTCCCCACTATTCCCAGCGATGTTGTGCACAGAATCTGCCAAAACTGAAACAGAAGAACATTGGACCGCGATGTGTGACTTTGTTTTTGGTAGGTTGGGAAACTGTTGTTTATTATTGTTCTGGACGAATTCCATTACGACTCCTTGGTTACACCTGGTAAGGACCGAGTCAGTCAGGATGACGTTTAGGAAAGGATGGGAAAAGATCAACGGCAATCCACTGTTGAAATTACTGTAGGCCTACAGAATAACAAATGCAACTGTGGTGGGGGAAGGCTTTTTGTGGGCATGTGCATCCATATCGTCACTAATTGACACGATCTATAACTTATAACTCTACTTGACATTATTGTGTTTAATATATCTTGTTCTGTTCCAGCGCTCTGTGCTGTTCCGTGCCGACAGTTCCGTCAGAGATGGTCTCTCGGAGCACAGGTCCGGGGACTATTCCTCTCCAGAGTCGTTTGTATCAGCGCAGGACCAGGTTTGAACAAATTCACTTTGGATACTAAAGTATACACCACGCCAATAGAGAATGGTTGAAGCCAAATCTTTATTCGAACTGAACATATTTGAATGAACTTATTAAGCACGCTGCTGCCGGAATTCTGTGTTATCCATTCTATTGCTGAAAATTTCATAAGAGATGTTATAATTTACTTTAAGTCGTTCTTTTTTACTTGGTTAACAATTTGGTATAATCGATAAGAATCTGTATTTGACACCAGTTCACTCTATTGGTGGTCCAATTTAAATGTGGCAATTTTTATTCCAAAACTGGTTAAAGCCTTTAGCTAAATCAATAAAATATCTTACGGAGCTGGTTGACGAAGGTAGGTGATGTAGTAACACTTCGGCCCAGTAACATTTCGGCCAAACTCAAATTTCTTAGAAAAACAGTATCACTTCGTCCCACTCGCTTTTACAGATGATTAAATAAGCTAATGGAGTAACATTTCGGCCCGACGAAAAATTGACAAGGGTTGAGGAACGCAGTTCAGGTAGTAAGAAGTACCTGTATACTTTGCAACCACCCTCTGGTGGAATGTCGCCCAACCGTCACCCCTTGCATCCTCTGACCTCACATGACGGAGAATCGGTGGAATCTTACCTAACCTAACCTAACCTAACCTGTCAATTATTTTGTTGGGACGAAGTGTTACTAGTGGGCAGGTAGAGAGTTGGACCGTAGGCCACATCTGAGGGTTTCGGGGCGAAATGTTACTGGGCCGAAGTGTTACTTGGGCCGAAGTGTTACTTGGGCCGAAGTGTTACGACACGAGGTAGATAACTTATTTATTTAGTCATAGGATCAGCTCGGGTACTAGAAAATATGGATGTTAATAATTATGTATTATGGAAATTGGATTTCAACTTCTACCGATTGTCAAGATTTCTATTCTGTGGTGGATTTTATGGCTGCCTCAGCCTGATGTCCTACCATCTGGGAAAACTGTCTGAAGCTTTGAGCAAAATAACCTCTTAGAGCACATTTAACTCTATGTGATCTATAGATTTAACCTAGGTTTCCATGGTTCGTATTACCGTTTCTAAATCGATCCAGGGCGCTTGCTCTACCCAGTCCAGTGGTGAGGTGTTTCAAAGTAAATATGATTTTTCGTCATGGCAACGTAACGAAAATACAGTGTACAAATACAGTTTACTTTTACTTCTATTGGTAACATTTGCAATATGTTTTGTAAAACTGAGTAGGTTTATTACTCTATGGTGATGCATACGCTGAAATTATTGTAAATGTTAGCCCTACATAGTCCATTGTCCTTTTTAAAATTATCTAGCCTACTATTATAGAACAATATGTCTATGTGGTTGTAATTTCTATCGCGCAGTAACTAATTTACGCTGAAATTTAAATAAAGTTATTTACTCTAACGAGAAGTAGATACTTTGACCATTGGCTTTTCCCCGGGATTTATAATATCCGAAGTGAGGCTTTGTAGTAAATATTTAATATCTCCATGGAAACGATAAGAAACTAAACAATGTTTATTTCACCGTTTTCTCTCACACATTTTCCGTTTATTTTTATGTCACACAACTGATTGGCATTAATTAGATATTGCGTTAAGCTAAAAAATTAGCTCTTTTATCCTATTGCTATAAGGTTGATTAAGATAAATATTAAGTCTTCTGGAGACAGATATTTTGCATTGCCTTAAGAGATTTTCACTCTGGGTTGACGTTGCAGAGCTCTTAGGTGTTTTGTTTCTTTAGAAAAAAAAAACAAAAAAACACTGTGAAGTTTTTTATTCATTTCCATCCAGAATTAATTTTATAGTTTATGAACATTTTCTGTTTGAGTTTTGAGTTGATATATCCGTTTTGGGTCACCCTGAACCCAATAAGTGGTTCTCGAAGTTATGTCTGTGTGTGATTGTTTTCCTATAAAATATATTAGTTACTCCCCACCGCGTACCTATAAAAAAGGTTGTTGACAAGCCCGGGAGAAAGTATGTGTCAGATTGCTGATACCGTTTATTTTTTACTTTTTTTTAAATGTTACGTATTATGGTCACATTGTGACGTAACTGTTAAATCACTCAATCAATCAATTAGTTTTTATCGAATGTTGCACTACGTAACATTTGAAACCAGGGTATATTTGGATAATAGAAACAAAGGTTACAGACAACAGATCAAAATAGAGTTTTAGGCCTATATACCTTTGTATTCTAGTTTTCGTAATTACGTAGAAAACATGGCGTGGCGGCATAGCTCCCTTCAGACTAAATAATCTAATAATTAAATATGTCAAATAACTTTTGCATTTCGAAGCCTTATCAATGTTGAACTTTTTAGTACTTAAAGCACGGTGTCAGAAAAGCAAAGAACGACAATATTTGTACTAAGATAAAATTGTCTAACACACAACCAACACAAAAATGCAAAAACTAACAACTCAACCTCTTTACTCATGATTCACAATTCGACTTTTTCACTTATCAAATTGGTCTGTTGACTCAAAACAATTGTAAAATCAAATTCCCCTTATCAATATGTCTCGAAATGTCTGGTTTATAACAATAGAGTAGACAACAGTTAGAGCCTTGGTTTTATCTCTGTTGGTCCAAACTGGGGAGATTAGGTCAGTTTGTGTTTGGGCCCAGCTACATGGTGACATCTTTACAGCCCGTCATGTTTCAAGCTGCTTTGTTTATGACTCTTGAGGTATCTATAACTCAGTCTTACTCTTAGTTCATCTTGGTTGATTATTTTGTGGTTAGATTACGCTTTGAGTCATAAAATAATATAGGATTGAAGTAAATTTTTGGTTGGATTTCAAGTCTATAGGTTTATGTCAAAGTCAGAGTGTTACTCTCTGTAACATATTGATATCAGGCTTTGATGTTTTTGGGATCTTTTTTAGTCATGATTGTCACGTTTTTGAGCTAAATTACCAGGTGGAATACTACGAATTAAATATTCAAAGAAAACATTATTGTATGTGTTAACAACAAAGTCAAATAAGCTTTTACTCGTGTTATTTCAATGTTTCTGGCAAGACATAATCTTTCACCCTGTAGGGTACTGCCTTGGCTCACATATTAGCTTTTGTGTCTATAAGATCAGTTTCGAGTTTTGATGTAAGACTTATTTCCTTGAACACGTCTTTCTAATTATTAAAAAATAGACTGTGATGTGTAAATTTGTTGTGTATAATATTTACAATAATTATTGAAAAAGCAATATGAAATGAAATTATTTTTATTTATCTATAGTCACTATACAGTCAAGATAAATACATGCAAGTGGCCAGAATTTGTCAGATGCATTCAATAAGAAAATGTGTATAGATTGTATGAAATATAAATAGGTATAAAAAGTATGAAGACGCCACAACTTGCTATAAATAACAAGAAAACAGATATAAAAATGGCTGTCATTCAAGGTTGAGATTGGACAATACATAGGGAGTTATGTCATAGAATGTAGAGTAAAACAATAGCTTGTATGGTTTATATTCTTATTTTCAATAGTGACTTAGTGACTTACATAATGATTTTCTAATACTTTAATACTTTCTTACAAACAAACAAACACACAAACTTTCACATTTATAACATTAGTAATATGTCTATCTAACTATTGATATGTTGTTATGAAAATTCAAAAGAGACTTCTGCCTATCCATCTGTAAAAACGCATCTAGGCCTACGCATCTTATTTTTCTTGGCAACCACCCTTATTTTTAATCTTCAAGTAAACTAAAACCTCTTATTCAAAGTAATCTATTTTTAAATAAATATGAATCTTCAATACTTTTCAGTTGAATATTATATAATTCATAATCTAATAAAACACGGGGTTTTTTAGATAGTACACACATAATTCTGTGGGTTTAGTGAAAAAGTTCCTAGGTCCATCATAAACTCCCTATAAATATTGAGCACCATGTTTTCCAGCAGTTATTAGAAATTGGTTGGCATAAAAAATATCACGGTATAAAAAAAATTACAATTGAAGATCCTTAATTATTGAAGGTCTAGATTCGCCTATTGGATGTCATGATGATTGGAGGTCGAATCGAAGTCGATCACCACTTACCATTTTTTATGTATACCAACATCTAGTGAGTTAACAGCATAAGTGTAAACATATGTTTCAAGAGTGTTGTTATTTTTATTTACTTTCTTTGTTATTGTTGTTACTCACCAGGTGGCAGACCTAAGAGAGTTTGAAGAGTTTGTGGACTTGTGTACGGACACAGACCAATTGCCACTTTACCAGTCTGCGTTGAGACAGTTTGAAGATGTCGGCATTCCCTACAGGTTTGTCTTTATAATGTAGTTTAACCAAATCTGATACTATAAACGATTGATTCTTTAGCGACCAAACTTAATGTGTATTTTAAGCTCATTATCAATGCAAGATGAGTATATGATGGAGTGAGATGATCGGTCTAGCTTTGTTACTGACTAATATCAGCTGTTAAGGATCAAAAGCTCAATCAAGAACAGCATGGGTCCAGTTTCTAAAAGTTACTCACTTTTAGGATGGAATTGGCGATAACTAGGCTAGACCTATACTCTATACCTAAAAATGTATACGATTCACCTCTATTGTATTGGCAAACAATAACTAAAAAAATATTTTATTTTTATTTTAGCAATCTACTACTCTACTTTCATTAATCATAATGCTTTCATTTAATTATTAAAGCCCCTTTTATGCACTTGCGGTCGCTGCAATTGCGGTCGCTGCACTGTGGCAGCCGCCGCGATTCTCTAAGTAAATTGATTCAAATGGGTGCTTTTATGCACTGCGGTGCGGCCCGAAAGTCCAGTGCGGCGGACCTAGGAAATGCAGCTTTTTTACAGCTGTAGGTACATTGGGTCTTATGGGAGCTTTCATACACTGCGGCGCGGGCCGCAACCTCTGTCAATGCTACCAGTGATATAAAACCTATAGCACCGAAAGTACAAACCTCATGCGAATTTTGCAGCCCCATATTTTTGCGGCGTGATAAAACCTGCAGCCGCAGTGGATAAAAGAGGTCTAATAAGTGCACTACAAGAGAAAAAAAATTAAGTGTTGAGTTCTTCTGTATAAATTGAATTCTAGATGCCAGAACTATTTTTAATATGGCTGAAAGTAGGGTAAACATGTATACATTTTGCAATCCATCTGTATGTTTTCCAATGCCACATGTTATCATCGCTGATGAGTGATGTTGCATAGATCTTTACATAAACAAGTCATTGACGTTAGGGGTCGTTGGTGATGAATCCGTATTTCTCTAATATGTGGATTTTTAATTTGGTCAGTTTTACCAATTCTATATGAAATTTTTGAAATCTATCTTTGTTCAAAAGATTAGTTTCTACCATAGTATCTTACTAAGCCCCAGATAAGTAAGGTACAGAGGAAACTCGCTTTAGGGACAACTGTGTAACTTCAACTCCAGTATGTTGGGGCGGAAATATACTTATGACTTGTGAGTAGTGACGAGCACTTATGGGGAATTTCTATTGCACAGTGCACAGGGTCTTCCTCCACTGTGAGCGTTGTAGTACATTAGTGCAAGGGGGGCAGTGGTAACTTTGCCATAGACACCAGTGGTAGTGCTAGACACCACTTAAGTGTACCATTGGATGTTTCCCTGTACCTTACTGCTGCTTTAGCTCAACTAATTTATCTTTTAGTTTGCCCTCTACCAGCAGATATAATGAAAGATGAAACAGTTTACCAGTTTCATATTGTTTCAGAACTCTAAGAACAGAGATGGTTCACTGTAGTTCTGACGTGGAATACCTTTGCAAGCTGCATTGTATACGACTTGCATTCCAATACCTGTTTAAGGACACCAACAATTGGACTTGGTTTGCCAACAATGGTAGACAAGTTCTATACGACCTACTTCTCTATGCCGATAAGGTAATGAATCTTGTTAATGTGATGGGGTAAACCGACAATGTAGGGTGGTGCACCAGTGAAGGACCACCCCCAATGAATGACCGTTCTGTATAAAAAAAAACATCTTATTAAGTTTTTCCGTTTCCTTAGTGATTAAGTCTATCACAAAACGGTATTAACACGTTTGCTACTGAGCGTCGCATATATGCGACGCCGCGGTCATTGCCACAGACCGAGGTATACATTTGAATCTTACACATAGACCGGCTGTCACTTGGATAACAGTACACACAGACCACGGGCAAAAAACCTGTAAAACAGCGATCATTTACATTGTAATACGCAACAATCATGTTTGTAAATCAATTATTCTTGTTTTTTTGTACTTTTTATAACCTTTTGTAATGTCGCATATTTGCGACGCCCGGTCTACAGCGAAGACAATAGTGAAAATTATCATAGTTTTATTGAAATAGACTAAACGTCGCATATATGCGACAGTTCATTTTTTTGTGGTTTAAGGTAAAAGTAAGTAAAAAATAAACAGATTATTCAAGAACAGTTTATAACTGAACAAATATAAAAGCTACATAGGATTATGCAGCATACATACTGCATACATACATACAGTGATGCATAAAAGTAAAGACCAGTTTTTTCAACTATTATATGATGTCACCAACCATCATATCCACAGACCAAGCGACGCAGTTGTGCGTCAGACATCTCTGTAGACCACTGCAGGGAATTCAGTGCCTTCAAATAGACCGTTACAAAGATATAAGCATTTTAATAACATTAGAACCCCGACGCAAATATGCTACTAATGTACTACTATGGGTGGAAACCGGCCGTCGCATATGTGCGTCGCTGGTCCAAGTGAATGGAAAATTTCGTACTATTGCAGTAGCGAACGTGTTAATAGTATCTTGGGAGCCTGTTCGGAGTCTACCCTGTCACTGGTTCAAAAATAAAGTGTCAATCATTCTTTTTTAAACACCAACATAATTAAGATTTCCAACCAGTTCATCTTCAAGCAACCCACTATAGCCACAGTGTCTCGTAAGAACAAGTTTTGTTTGTATTTCAGTATTTGTCATGGTTCTTTGATTATTAATAGTAACTGCAAGAGATTGTATTCACAGTAAATATGTTAAGGACAATTCTGTACCTATATTAAGATCAAAATCCTAACCAACAATTATTTAAACAGCCGGTCATGTACTGGACTCTTTTGCTCATTAACTAGATTTTAATGATTTATTTTTCAAAGTTTTGTAAATGATGTTTACTGATAGATTAAGTGCTTACTAGGAAACACATAATCTCATAAGAAATTATGTGGATACACTATAACCAAAATTTGACTGCAGGTTATAGAGGTTACAGTAATTTATTACCGTACTTGAAAAGTGGTCATTCACTAGAATCTATATTTTATCCCTGATTTTATGGACAATGTTTAACTACTAGCAGAGTAGTCCTACCCTTATATGAAAGAGTATATAATTTTTAATCAGTGGAAATGGAACGTCTAGGAGAAAATTGCATGTATAATAATTGTGTTTTGAAGAGGTGCTAGAGCCAGTTATTTGCAAAGGCTCTTTAAAGAGGCTTAACCTGTGGTGTAGTCAAACACTTTTGAAAGCCGGCGCTCACCATCGTCCCAGAAAACTAGGGGTCACCTATCAACAGCTAGATAGGACTTTTTGAGGTCATGTCCTGATTTTTCCCTAACCTAAGGTGGCAACCCTGCCACCAACTGGCTTTGTCTAAACGCAACTTGAAGTAACAGCAGGAATTGACTAAAGTAATAAAGCCACACTTGTGAAGCTTTGTAATAATAGTTTATTATTACTGTTATCACACTTTACTTATTGAATAAACTCTTAAACAAAAGCCTTGAAATAATTATAGAATAGAAACCATAAAAATGCATACATTATTTGATTGAATTAAAGGAGCTAGAGCTGGGTTTTCCTAAGCACAGAAGCGGTGAGCCGAATGGTACTGTTTTCCTAGAAGCGGACCAGACCACCACTAGACAAGCTGAAAATTGCTTCTTCGAATCCCACACTGTCCAGGAAAATCCAGCTTAACATTGATAATTTGAGATTCAAACAATCAAAAAAGTAAAATTTAAACTACTAATACTCTATTAAAATCTATAGTTAAGTCCATTTAACGGGAAGTTTTTACTTTGGATGAGCGTTATTGGGGAGATGGAGTTAACACATTGAACGTATAAAAGTTATTATATACCTTAGGTTTAAGTAAGTACATAAATTCTGGAAATTAAGCACTGATTCTGCGTACAACTATTGACTTTCGACAGATTGTGCTAGGGTATAATTTCTAGTTCCTACCTTATTTTTCTTACTGAGATAATTGACCCGACATAAAGATGCTAAAGCTTAAACTCGCATATTCCACAGAAATCGTTAATTTACATGAGCGCAATCTGTTGGTTAGCTCACTTCAACTAGATCAACGTCCATTTTGATTCCAAAACTGGTGACAACTTTAAAGCCAGGCGCACACAGGCGATTTTGAGTCGTGCAACAGTTGCCCGACTAATCGGGGGACTGTTGCGCAACCTACTCGGAGACTCTGAAGTCTAGCGACAGTTGAGCTGGAGTGCGCACACAGGCAACTTTTTAGTCATGAATCTAGTATTGAGAAGTGTTGGACATACATTCGTACAGTGTTCCGATTGTATAATGTAGCAACAGTTTTTAATAGTTACTTACCCTGTTTGATTTTATCCTCTTGTGTTAGGTTGTTCCAATCTTTGGTAACTGCCAAGGACACTTCATCCCACAACTTCTTCTTTAAATTAATATCCGAATAGTCTTTCAATGACTTTAAATATAAAGGCGGCCTCTTCTCAACTTCATCAATTAATTGTTCGACATCCTCATCACGCTAATTTTCTAAAAACTTCACACAACAAGAGAGCAAACACTAGTGACAGTTCTGGCCACGAGTAGTTGAACTCCTGGGGTGAGACTGAGCGACACAGCGACAATTTAGTCGCATGTGTGCGCATCTACACTTGTTTCAATGAATACCAAACCTGGAGCGACAGTCCCGCAACAATTGAGTCGCAGAGCAGTCGCTGGCAAATTGGGTCCGGGAACATCGGTTGCAACAGTTGCGCGACTGTCCCTAGACTGTTTCCCTGGTGTGCCCAATCCAATTTAAAACAATGTTGAACATTTTAGTCGGGCAACTGTTGCGTGACTCAAAATCGCCTGTGTGCGCCTGGCCTAACATGGGAATGGAATGAGTAGATCCATTAATAGTCAAAGGTGTAACACTCACTTTTTATTGACAGGACACAAAGGATTTCATGGTGGCGTATGAAGAGATGCTGTTGTTCCTACAAGAGAAGGATTGCTGGGAGGATGTTGAGAAGGAGTTGAGTGTGAAGGGTGTGAAGGCGATGACGTTCTACGACGTTGTCATGGACTATATCCTCATGGACGCCTTCGAAGACCTGGACACTCCTCCGGCTTCCGTCACCGCAGTTGTTCAAAACAGATGGTTGTCCAATGGATTTAAAGAGTCTGTGAGTTTTCCAAGAATATTGCTAGGTACTCACATTATTATTAATTTGAAAATGGATTTTCTTAAATCTTAAATAAAATAAATCACTCTTAAACACTTTACTACGATAGTGACACATATTGTGAGTGTGTTTTGAACTGGATATGAATGCAAAAGATTATTGAATGGACTGTGATTAAAGTAGTGAGTTTGACTAAGATCATCTGTTTTTTTCAGCCAAGTCTATTTATTCAATCAATCAATTAATTCAATCAATTATTTAAGATGGGGACGCCACTATGTGCGTATTTTAACCCAAATATGAGTGAAGGATGAGTGTAGGATGAGTGGCGCGATCTTGTAGTCTTGTTAGTGACTAAGGCCGACATGTTCCTTAGACACAGCTGTTAATTAATAGCCCATACAGCTAATGGCAACTAAGGGACCTACAGTTTATAGTGGAATCCGAACCACATTTTTCCTTGTAATTTACGAATTGGTCTAATTATCAGGATAGTACTGCGGATAGTCGTAGTACTCACTAGTGCGGACGTTAATCCACACCAGTGAGCATCGCATCCACAGTGCATCCCTATAAATATCCACAATTCGTGACCTCCTAGTAGCTGGATTACAGGACGACGCCACCCGTCCCAGTCTTTTTTTAACATTATCAAGCCCAATATTCAAGGACAGCTTAGTACATTTTTGAATGATTGAAAAGATTCTAATTCTTCTTGGGATCAAACTAATAGTCTTTTAACAATTGAAAGTAACACACTTAGATGCAAACAAACCTTTTATTAAAATTTCTTTTCATTTAGTTTTTTTTCAAAATCATTATTTAGACAAATAATGGCTAAACATATAGGTAGTTTTGGTCAGTATCGTTCAAAACTTGCTACATATTTTTCATCGGTTTTTGGACTCCGCCATCATCAGGCTAACAAAAGGATCCACTTCTTGAGGTGTCTTTAGAATAAGTTATACACATTTTACACATTAACACAAAGACCATTAATGGTAGGCCTATCAATTACATGTAAAAAGTAAAATGCCGCATTTTTGGACAATGCCGCATTTTTGGACATTGCCGAATGAAGGACTGGAAGATGACAAAACTAGGCTATGACGGACTGCTACCAAAATACAGAGAAGATGGGAAAATACATACTTTCTTATAGAGGAGTAAGGTGTAGAGGAAACACTAAATTTTCTCACTACCATACTCAGCCAGTGGCTGTACTATACTCAGTATACTTAAGTAGGGTCTAGCACTAATAGCCGGTGTCTATTCTAGGACAAAGTCCAACACCGCCCCTCTCGCCCTCATGTACTATACCGCTCACGGTGGAGGAAGACCCTGTGGGATAGGAATTTCCACACAATGCTCGCCATTCGGGCTCTTCCTTAGTTGTCATAAAAGTAAATTTTCCGCACAACATACTAGAGCTGAAAGCGCGCCGTCGTCCCATAAGTGCGTTTCCTCTGTACCTTTCTTTTTTGCGATCTGAGTCGTGTTTTTTTTTTAAATATTGTAAGACTAGCACTTGCTTAGTATATTTTTCATTTGTTTCATTTTGTTAGGTTCTTACCAATCTTTAAATATGAATAAAACTTTCAATGTTTCAGGCGTTGACAACAGCAGTGTGGTCAGTTCTAAAGGCTAAAAGAAGAATGTTAAAGTACCCAAATGGATTCATGGCTCATTTCTACGCCATTTCAGAACAAATGTCCCCCTTGATGGCTTGGGGATTTTTAGGGCCTGATGAGGGCCTAAAATCCATCTGCCTTTATTTTAGGGTTAGTAAAATATTTTGATTTAAATGCTTCCTAATTTTGTACTATCTTTCCATGATGCCTTTAAATCATTTTTAGGTAATTCAGATTGACATTGATATGAATTGCACAAAAAATATTGAATTTAAATATATTTTTTGAAGAAAGTTTTCATCCTATTTATTCAACAAAATAAAATATTTGTATTCTTCAGAAAAAAAAACCAGAATGATTTTTTGGTAGTTTTTTTTATCTTCAACTGATTAATTTGGTGTGTCATTGTTTTTTCAACTAATGCTTCAAGAAATTGGTTTTGTTGTGAAAGTATCATCGTGGAGTATTTATCATCTGATCTTTAGTTATCAACTCTTTGAGTACCCGTCATGCATGCAATCGAGCACAGTGAAATCAAGTGCGAATTTCATGTGGTATGTCATGACTGTAAGTTGTAATGAATTTTGTTGACTCAACCCCTTTTTTCCACTTTGTTTGTATTCGGGAACCTCAAGGATTTAGGCATTTAATACAGAGCAACTTATTTAAACTATTTGTATATGGGATATGATTAAGAGACTAATGTAGTAAGACAAGTTTTCATGCTAGGACTGTAGTTAATAAACTTAAACCAAATGATTTTCTTGCAGGAACAGGTAATGGGATTCCTAACAGATGCCTTCAGTTTCCAAAAAACGAGGTACACGACAGTCGAGGAATTAGCAGACGACGTTTTCAAATTCATCAAAGTCAGAGTAGAAAATCTCAGTCGAAGATTAAACTCCAGGGAAATCCAAGCCAGTGTTTAAGATGTAACAAGCTCGCCTTCAGATGCTACACGACTGCTCTGAAGTAGTAGGAACTAAATAACAGTCAGTCTGTTGGTATTGACGATGACTGAAAACTGTAAATGATAAGTTGTTAGTTTGTTTTATTTATAAGCGCGGTAGCTTGGCTATGAATCTTTGAGATTTATTAAATCAGTTCTGTCAGGGCTATATATGAGAGGGATACAGTGGATTGACAGTTCCAGGATCTCTCTCACTTTCTCTCTCTCTCTCTGTCTTTAGACAACAAGTTTCAACTATTTACAACAGAATAGTGTAAAGTAATCCTAGTTCTGCACAGTTTTTCATTGATTTGGTTGTATTTTACTATTGTCTATGAAGTGGAGAGGGTTAGAATAATGGTTGAGGACAAAGATGAGAAAGCAATGTTTACGCCAATTATGAAAGTTGAAAGTTTGACACTCTGCTAACTGTATATGTGGCAGGTATTTTAAAAGTCTAACTTATGTTTTCAAGATTGCAAAGTGATCTCGTTGAACAAAAATATTAACTTATGGGTTTGTATATATTTTCTTGTATAGTTTGAAAGTGTTTTTGTGTTATTGTTTATCTTGTTACTGTCCAAAACTGTGATTTCTTGTTTATATTCCAAGCACAATAACTTGAACAGCAATATCCAATGTTTTTGCTGTTAAACTGTATAATGTTGCTATCTATAACATTCCATTGATCTTTGTGGTCAAATTGTACCATTGATTTATAGGCTATGTTTATTTCTTTACTATGATACACTGCTTGAATTGCAGTAGGACCCCCTTTACTGGCTCTTGTGTATTCAAAACCCAGACCCAGGGAACTATAATAATTCATAAATTTATATAATGAATAATGATTATGAATTCATACTTACGAGATTCTCTAGATAAGAGTTTAGTATCACTTCAAGCAAACTTCTTTTATGCTAAATCCTATTATTTGTTGTTTGTATTGGTACATACAGATACAGTACTGCATTTATAAAACCAGAGAAAACTATAGTTCGGCCGCTTAGAAAACGACCTCCTCTAGCATTGGTTTAGCATTAGCGCGCAGGTCGCATTCTAAAAAAGCGGCCGAACTATTGTCTAGATCTACTTAAATGTAATTCACTCAATCTCTCCATTCAGTTTGAAATGTGTGTTTACCTACGACCGACTTTTTAACTAGCCTTTTCAATTCAGTTCTTAGAATTTGAAAAGATTCACTTTACAGTATTGTTTACTTACTTTACAGTCTTGTTTTGTAGAGTTTGGATAGAATAGAAGTAAAATTGTAATGCTTCAAACATCAATATTGTAATACTTATCAGCTGTAAAGTCAAATTTAATTGACGGAACAATGAGTTGGGACAAGGTTATAAAAGAAAACATAACCTCTCTTAGAAGTTATGAGTAGTGATTTTGAGTAATTAAAAAACTGTCGTAGGTAAAGTAGTGTACGCAACTCGCAAAACCATGGGAAACGGGGGTTTATGGGGGGTTTTATGGGGTAAAAATCGGTTTTTCCCATTTTTGACCCTAAAAACATAGAATTTTACAATTTCTTTTAAAACTATTTTGTAGAACTTAAAAAAACAAATAATTTAGTATGTTGAAGCGTTATTATGCGCCTAATGGTTACGGAAAAAATTCCTGAAAAATTTTAAATTTAAAATTCTTATAAAGAATAAGTAAACTCTTGTAGTTTGCTTGTTTATGAACATATTTTGATCAAATTTGGAAGATGCATTTATTTGTTACAAAACTATAACATAAAAAAAACAAACACTTTTTTACCCTCCCTTTTGCAGCAAACCTAAGTACTAGTTGTTAAATTCCATTTAAGGAATAAATATGGTATTTTTAAGGAGACATTTTGGTGTAAATCCAATCAGGCAATTGGAAATTCACTTAGTCTGCAGGTTTGCTGCGGCGAGGGTATTGTTTCTTATCAACACTGAATTGTTATTAGGAAGTAGCCTATAATGATAACTAAAAACTAGTTCAAAATCAATTTTGAAAAATCAAGAGTTTTCTATGTGCTGTACCACTTATGTCTACTTGTGTCTTTTTATGCGGTTTTTTACCATTCAGTTACATATCCTGGGTTCTATCATTGACTTTTGGATACTGAAGTAGATATAGTCAAAGGTTCTATTAAATAGAGATGTATCTTTACTCATTACAACAAGTACCGTAACTCTCAATAAATTGTTTCTTTATTGTTAAAGAAGTGGGTTGGTTACAACGAGGGGGGGGGGGGTAAAGTCATTACAGTTAAATCACGAATCTATTACTTGTGTTTATAGTGTAAATATTTTTAGTAGTGTAGGGAATGATTTGTTAGTAAGTTATTTCTAGGGGCCTTCGTAAAATATGCAGCTACATGAGATTCTAATGTACGATCTAAAGTCATGTGGATTCATGTTACTAAATTTCAGCCTCCTAAACTTTTTTAAATAAAAAGGGTAGCCATAACACCCTGATGAGGCAAAAAGAATTTTATGATTGACTTTTGGGGTTTTGGGTACTGGAGGCAACATTCCATCTATGTTATGAAGATCAGCTGTAGAAAATAATAACATAGGTACCTAATTTAATAAACTACTGGTACTCAAATTGTGCTGAAGTTGAAAATTTGATTTCCTCTTTTTTGTGAAAGTTCATGTTCAAATATTATGGCCATACAATAAGTTGTCCTTTCAGTTGGATTTGGTTAAAAAGTATGTGTATAAACAGAAATATGTTAGTGTACTTTCAGCGACATTTTTATTCTAAAATTGGTTGGAACTAAAACAAGCAAATAATGGTACCGTATGTCTAGTTCTAGCCTAGTTGGCTAGTTTTGTCTAGTTAGAAATGTTATGTAACACCTTAGTTTTCAAAACGATGACAATATAAGGTTTAGTAGGCTACTGTTATACGGGGTCTTGAACATTAAACTGAGCAAGTAAGTAAACAGCAAAACTCCAGGAAATGGTTTTATGGTTCAAAACATTCATACTTGGCTTAAAATACCTACTTTGTATGGTCCCCATTTCATTGAAAAGTATTAAAGTAAAGTATAAAACAAAAATCTAGAATAACAACTTTTCAAAATAGGAAGAAGGCCTCTATAGGAACATCAAGACGAAAAAGTAAATTGGTCCCGGGTCTAGATCTTATCATGAGACTTACAGTAGTACCTTATTCCCTTTATGAGGAATTTGCTAAAGCAAAATGGTGGATAATGGTGCTAATGATTAATTGTTTTATTTTGACCCATAAAACCAGATCCTGTAGTTTGGCTGTTTTTTACAAGACACCCTGTATACATACCTATCCATTTATACTGCAATTTTTGGGATACCCGTATTTAAAAGAATACTCCAAGAATTTTTCAATAAGTAATTTCAGGTTAATTTGACCTTATAGGAAGCATTACAATTTTTTTTTCTACGAGGTAGTTCATATTTTTAAGATACTTAGGTTTGAACTAGCATTCAACTATTCATGTAACTACTAACTAGTTTAAATAAACTTTTTGGAAAAAGTAAAATAAAATCCAAGTCAGCTTGTGAAAAATAATAAAAAATTTAAAGGAAGTGTCGATTATATCAAACTTTTATGAAGAGATAGAGTATTTCCATTAGTTACCTAATCTTTGATTTTAGTCTAATTAGCTCATCAAAAGATATGACAGTCATTAATTTTGAAATAACTCCTTTCGTACTTGACAGTTGCTTGTTTCAAGCAGCAGGTACACTAGTTTATTTGATAAATGATCAAAGCTTTTTATTGATTGTTTTTATTAGTTGAAATACTGCATGTCTCCTTATGCCTTAAATTTGTTTTGTGTAACAATAATTTTAATTCTAATGTGTAAAATCAAACATTTGTATGGGTGTCCAGACCATAGGCAACCTTCTAATAACACTGAATAAAGTTTTCTTAAATGACACTATACTGTTCTATGTTTCATCATTATTTATTCGTAGGCCTATCTCCAGTATTTATGTTAAATTTAAGTTACTATTGTATCTGTTTATACCTTAAATTTTGTATAATTTATTGTTTTGTATGATACTATTTCTTTCAATAAATTGTGTACAGAAAGTTAATTTTATCATTGACTTGTGGATACTCAAGTAGACATGCGATATAGAGGGTGACAATTAAGTCTTAGGACAACTTTATAACTTAAAAACAAAAAGAGATATCAAAACCAAATTGGGCACATAATTACTGGTAATAGTAAGCTACTTTTTTGTTTACATATAGTGATTGGATGTCACCTAAAGGGGGATGGCCCACAGGGAGTAAGTTGAACATCTGAAAGGTAAGCATCTGTTGATATGTACATTGAATTAAAGGTCTTGTTGAACTATAAACAATGCCGCAAACCAGACCTCAAAAAGACATTCAAGTAAAAAATGGCAGCCGTTCAAAGATTTCGTGAATCTGCCGTTTTTAATCTTTTAACGGATGCAAATTTTTACTCATTTTTTCTTTTGAGCTCAAGTTTGCGGCATTGTATTCTACAAGTAAAAGACCTTTAATTTGATATGCATATCGTATCGACCTATGCTTACAATCTTCACATCTTCTGGCGGGCGCCCCCTGAGGAGGTAGCGTATAATACCAATGCAAATTCAATGAATCTTTGAACAACTGTCATTTTTGGCTCGATTGTCCATTTGAGGTCTGGTTTGCGGCATTGTTTTTAGTTTAACAGAACTTGTACATTTCAACCTAAGCTTAATTACCTTTAAGATTTTCAACATACTCCTTAAGGCCCATAAGGGGACGGCCCATCCCCCATATAAAAAAAAAAAAACTGAAATTGGAATCAAAGGTGACATCCAATCACCATGTACACAAAAAGGTAGCTTACTATTACCAGTAAATGATATGCCAAATTTTGTTGAGATTTCTCTTTTTGTTATAAAGTTGTCTAATGACTTAATTGTTACTGAGATTTTGCACAATAAGGGATCCCATCAGTTAGCTTTGTTTAAAAAGTCTGCATATTCAACAGAAACCAGCAATTTACATCAGCACAATCTGGTGGTGGTTCACTTCAACTACGACCAATTTGATTCAAAAACTGTTACAGCTTTAACCCATTTATGTGATTTTTCACTATTAATTATATTTCAAGTTTATGTAGCCTGTTTTTGGTCTTAAATCAAACAATTGATCACAAATAAGGTAGATTACAATGCAAAAGTATGTGGTCAAGACCAAAACAAAGTATTTTCCTTCATTCAAACTGGAGATATATGAAAAGCAATAAGACAATGTTTAGAAATTTAACTCCCATGATAAATACACGGGGAGCAAATATTGTTTAAGTATAAGCCCGAGTGGGACTGTAGATAAATATATGCAGATGCTTGATGTGAAATATGTGCGGACATACCTTCAATTTTAGACTTCAATCATGAAAATTGGTCAGGCAGAAGAGCCAATCGAACATGGAAAAGAAAAGCCAATTTTTTTAATAAAGGGTGTCGCAATAAGAACGCTGGATTTGAAATGTTAATTAACCATATATTTTCACGCTAAATTTACAATATAAAACATGAATCTTAAAGCATAGAATCTCCGATTATTAATGAAATATTATTGTGTCTCGTAAGGGCCTACCTGCTGCCTGCTGACAAGCCCGACATCTCTTGACAAAGTTTTCCAACACTTTTTCACACACTTACTGTTGAATTCCATTAATGGCAGGAATTAATTCCTCATTCGGTCTTGGATTGTTTGAGGATTATTGGCGAAAACAAGCGACATTAAATATCCCCAAATAAAGTAGTCACAGAGTGTTAAATCGCACGATCTTGCTTAGATGAATGTATGCTTCATCGCTGAACAGCAAAGTTTTTGAAAACATGTAATTTTCATCTTGATTTCCAACCACCCAGTTTACAAATTCAAGCCATTTTACTGGACCTCTAGGCTTGATCTCTTGTGTGAGTTGAATTTTGTAAGGGAACATGTGAAGGTCTTTTACCAAAATTCTTTGTACTGTGCTCCGAGCTAGGCTTAACTGCTGACTACGCCGACAAATCGATGTTCTTGCATTATTTTCTACACTATCATGTACAGCCTCAATATTTTCAAGGGAGTGACCTGCCCGACTGCGCACTGGTCTTTTAATGTCCAAAACTGAGCCAATTTCTTCGAACTTAGAAATCAATCTTCGGACAAATGACTCATTTGGTTCATTGTCCCGGCCGAAAATAGCGCACAGCTTCCAGTGTTTCAGCAAAACATTCCCGGTACTTGTAGTGCACTTTAACTATGACCACGTGTTGATCCGTTGTGTAGCCATTTGTGACCACAAATGGGACCTAATACTGATAACATCGCTGATAATTTGAAAATTCCTATTGAAATACAGATAAGGATAAGATGCTCCTGAAATCTATATAAGATAAGTGTACCTTATGGTTACTCTTTTCTTTGTAATAATTTCTCAAAATCCTAAATATTTTGTTGATCCAAAATGTGTCCAGCGACAGTAATTTCTGACTATTGAAACTATATACTTTTCATCTACCTTGACTGTCTTCAGCTTGTCCATGTGTAACCTTAGATTAAAGAAGTAGTATTTTTTAAGCAAATTTCTATATAGGGAAGTAGCTATTACCGTAGGTCTCATGGTAACACCTAGGCCCGGGTCCGATTTACTTTTTCATTTTGATGTCCCCAGAGGCCAAAAACGCTATTCGTTAAATTTATATATATAAATTTATATATAGGCTATATACAGGGTTAGTAAAAAGTGTGGAGACCCCCTGTTATTTTTTTAACGGCCCATACTAGAAAAACTAAACTCGGCACACCTTTGGCATGTTACGAAGTACTTTTTGGGCATAACCGTCACTTGGTGTACATCCCCAAAATGGGGGATTTTGGAAGAAACTAAAACATTTCAAATACAAAGACCTATCGAGTGACCCCTCATTTTGAAGGTCCTGGTAAAAAAAAACAAAAACGCAAACTAGAGGTCTTTATCTCAATCCAGTAAAAAATGGCAGCCAATTGAAATTCTCAGAAGTTGAATTTAACTTGCAGCTTTCCAAGTCTGGAGACCCCCTGTAAATTTTGTAGTGGCTCACACTAGGAAAACTAAACTCTACACACCTTTTTGGCATGTTATGAAGTACTTTTTAAGCCTAATAGCCACTTGCTTACCAAACCCAAAATGGGGGATTTTGGGGGAAACTCAAAAGTTTTAAATGATAAGCCCCATCAAGTGACCCCTAATTTTGAAGGTCCTGGTAAAAGAAAACTAACAACGCAAACTAGAGGTTTCTATCTCAATCCAGTAAAAAATGGAAGCTGATTGAAATCTTTAGAAATCGAAAATAACTTGCAATTTTATATTAAACTAGCTGTACCAACGGGCTTTGCCCCGTTTAATTTCATAATTTCATAAGTTTAATTTAATATTCGCATGGCTCAATCACGTCCCGGTTGAAGTTCGTTCGCTACGCTCACTCACCTTTAGGTTGGAGCTCGTTCGCTGCGCTCACTTGTTTTCAGGTTAGCTCGTTCGCTACGCTAACTCGCCTCCAGGTTGATGTTCGTTCGCTACGCTCACTCACCTTTTGATTGCAAATTAGCTGTTGTCATAAATTTTAAAAAGTCATCCCTTTTATTGTTTATAATACTTTGATAAATGTTTTTATGTTTTAATATTTAACATTGGAGAATTTAAACGTTGTTAAGTGCACAGGTGTGCTGCGATTGGGGTTTAATACATTTGGACTTATTCAAAAGTAAAATAGTTTTCTGTGCTGCACTCTGTAGAAACACTGTGGCACTATTTCAAATCATGACTAATGCTAATACAGAATGTTGTAATTATTCAAACCTACAAAACAGTTGGTAAAAGTAAACATCTGCTTTTAAATTATACTAGGGAACCCGTGCGGCTCAATGAGCCGCCTAGTATGAAACATAACGCCGAGGAAAACCTTACGCTTAAATTCTAGTAACTTTTTACATCTTAGAGTTATTTGAAAACTTGTTAGAAACTAATTTTAAATATCTCTAATGGCGTCACCAAGGTTCACCTACATCATTTCTGCTCTCGATTTTAACTGATAACTTCTAATGAATGCTAAACGATCTGCCTCAATTCGAGTTAATATGTTGCAACAAAGTTTTTCCAGCATTGAGAATTGAAGAACACTGTTACCGTAAGTAATTAAAGTTGTTCTTAAGTAATTTAAGTTGGACCATTTTATTCCTTTGATTTGAGACATCCCCCGATCAAACGAATTTTCTCCGTAGAGTAACCTGAAATGTGGGGTGATGTCAACCATTTCATGTGCTCCATTTTTTACCCACAAACTCGGGGTTACCAACTGGACAGCCATAACCTGCTTTGAATAGGCTAAAGCAGCTACACCATTGAATGTTGGTTAACGTAATTTTAACAAAATGTTTTGAAATATCTCGATCTGTCAGTGTCTGAAGTAAACATTTCTTGCATGCATTTATTTGATCGACATTTAGGCAAGTTTACTTTCCCACCGTGACAACACTATGAGCTTCGTATATTTTTTCACTTCCAAAGTAAGTTGCATAGCAGAACTGGCAAATATTATTCATCTCACAAAGTGAATGTGTATCTGGATGGGTATCTGTTAGACCAGGTCTCTCTTTTTCTACTCTCCCCATACGCACAAAATATCTCATTATTAATTGTGTCCTAATACCGTGTTCAATATTTCTTCTTTGAACTTGAGGCATTTTCTGTTCTTCCATCAAAACTGATTAGAACTGTTTAACTTGGTCTTAACCTACTTAATATTACAATTTCAATATTTACTCCCAAAAAGCTACAGCTTCTTATAAACAGCTGTTTTTTGTTTGTTTTAAATTTGTTCTATGTATTTCTTATGGGGAAAACCCGACCTTTGAGTGGGCCTCACGCTCTTAAGGGCAGGAATTTTAGAATTATAAAACCTTATTGCAAAACTTCATATTGAGACGAATCTTTTGACACCTCAAACGTTGAAATTGGTCCACAAATAAGGGAGGAGTTGCGTTAACAAAAAACGGCTTCACGTATTATATATATAGATAGATAGATATAGATTTATTTGTAAACATTGTAGATCAAAAAGTCTGACATTGGCCCACTTAAAACCCTCTGGGGCAGAGCCCTTTTGATAGATCTGCACCAAACTTCACTCGAACCATCCTTGAAAGATGCTTAATAATGCCTGAAAGTTTCATTACAATCTGTCGAGCGGTTTCGGAGTCCATAACGTATATACATACACACACACATACATAGTTCCTCTTTTATAGATATAGATTGGCTGTCATATTTTACTGTGTTAAGATATAATTTGTTAGATATAGTTGTTGTTGTTGTTGATATAGTTGACCTATAGTTTGCGTTGTTTTCTTTTTTTATGACCTTCAAAATGAGGGGTCACTCGATGGGGCTTATCATTTAAAATTTTTGAGTTTCCCCCAAAATCCCCCATTTTGGGTTTGGGAACTTATGAGAATTTCAATTGGCTGCCATTTTGTACTGAACTGAGATAGAGACCTCTAGTTTGCGTTGTTGGTTTCCTTTTACCAGGACCTTCAAAATGAGGGGTCACTCGATGGGTCTTTGTATTTGAAATTTTTTAGTTTCCCCCGAAATCCCCCATTTTGGGGATGAACACCAAGTGGCCGTTATGCCCAAAAAGTACTTCATGACATGCCATAATGGTGTGCCGAGTTAAGTTTTTCTAGTATGGGCCGTTTAAAAATAACAGGGCCGTCTCAACACTTTTTACTAACCCTGTATATATATATATATATATATACTAGCTGTTTGCCCGTTCTACGTACGGGAATCTTGTGGTAAGTTAAAACCTTATATTCAGAACAGGAGTTGGTTTGCATATTTAGTGTGCATTTTTCCAGATATGATGGCAAAACTATAATTGTTTTGTAATTGTATAGGAATACATATAGGTAAACCTTCTCAAATACAATATCTGACAGTTTCAAAGCCAAAACGAATGCTTCGTAATTAAATTTCACCCGATCGTGTTAGTCCATATTTGATATCTAATGATGAAAGGAATTGCTTTACAGTATAGATCTATGAGGCATAGCCCTAAGGTAGGCCTGTAATTGAAAGTTACTTTTCACACTGGTTAAAAGTAGTTAAAACACTACCTCAACCTCACTACTGCACACTTTATTCGGGTTGAAATTTCTATTAACAATGGTGCTCTCGTCTTTTCCACGAAAAATAAGACATTAATGCGTTACCAATAATAGACATACACACACAAATACAGAATTGAGTCCACACAACATTTTGGAGTCCAGACAGAAAACGCTAAAAATTATACAGTAAGACATCAATTAAATTTAATAAGCAATAAGGTGCAGTGTTTATAAATAAATAGTGAAAATAGTTATGTGTTTGTATGTAAAAATGATTCTTACTGCTACCAACGTTTACATTTGAGAAAATAACTGTAGTACTTACGACTAATTCAAACTGTCCTTCTAATCAAACTGTATTATAGGTGTTAAGCTGTTTGCAAATATATAAATAAATACACAGGCCACAAAACATGTAACATGTAACGTTAACAACGTAAAGCTTTGAAAAATCACTATGGTTTGTTAAAAAAAACTTTCACTTGATGTGGTGCAGTACCGAAGTTATTAATCTCCTTTGGTTTTAATTTTTTTTTTTTTAGTTTTCGAAAATCAAAGTTATTTCCCATTAATAGCATTATTTGTAAGCAGCTTTTAATGTTAACATATTAATGACAGTTTGAAGAAACCACCTTTATCCAAACAAAGGTTTCTTATTTAAAAGATTACGCAATCTCTAAACAATAATCGGTACATATATCTAGCAAACATTCAGAGGAAATGTGAAGAAATCGCACAAATCTGGGGTTTTGTACGTTTGTAGTTTTATTTCCTAAGTAGGAAAAGTACCGATATTGTTGTCCAAATTTAAGTAAGTAGAAACCAAAAGTGACACATTGGAAAAGCGAGTTTAGCTACATCTGTTAAGTTAAACCTCTGTTACGGTACGATCACAGCGAAATCAGAAAGATCTTCCAAGATCGCAGCAACATCCACAATCACCCACTGACTGCAGTTGTGATTTTTTACTTTGCACTTAACACAACTGTCCTTGAAGCGCCGTCAATGAGTGGAACCTTTGTAAGCTACGGTATTGGTGACGATAATTAAAAAAATGTAAGTTTCCTTGCACTAATACAACACTGATTCACGGTATTTTCCCCGGTTATCAAAACTCAAGAACAATCGTTGCACTTGCGATTAATTAAAGCTGATAAGTAAGGCACAACGTTTTTAATCTCACTTGGTTTGGATGTGCTGACAAAACTTGATCGGAAATGGTTGCGGTATTTGTAAACAACTTTGAATGTAAACATATCAGTGACAGCTAGAGGTGAGAACTAATCCAAACAGCTGATCGTTATTTCATAAAATGTAATAGTAAACATTGGAAGACAATTTGAAAAAATCGATCAAAATTGGGTTTTTGGTGGTTTGTTATTTTGTTTTCAAAGAAGCGAGGCCATGTTTTTATAGCCAAAGACACTGTCACCAATCCAGTAAATACAGAAAAATGATTAGAACCTTGATCGGTACTCTAGTTTTCTAGGAGTAGGCCGCGTAAAATGACATTTTGGCGTTACAGCCGCAGTCACAGAGTGGACAAACAGACAAACAAACAGACATATAGACAGAAATTGAGATAAGACTCGTTTCGGCTTTCTTAGGCTATGAAACGTAAAAATAACCAAAAAATGCATGATTCTAAGCAATGTACAGGAGTGAAAATTTAAAAACGTACGTTTTCATGTCCCTGGCCTTTTACTTCGTAGATACTGGATTTTTAGTTTATTATTATGTGTTTTAATATTTTTTGCGACGGGGGCAACATGTTACACACATTTATTTGGTTTAAAATAGGTTCTAGGTATTTTTTTCGTATTTTTAAAGTCTCGAAATTCACGACCATGACGTGTCCCTAGGGTACATTTTCCAACTTTCACACTGTTTTTAGACTAATTATTCATGCCGAAATATATAAAGCCATATTTTTATGTCATCAATGGTTATTAAACTTACAAAAAAGGAGCATATTATAATTTTATTGTCATTACAAACTGACTACCATGACAAAATAAGTCTGTCCCTCGATTTGGCGTCACGACCATTTGGGAAAAATTTTCAACTTTGGAGCACGACAGTGGCAAGCCTGGCGTCGATGGAGTCAGTTGGTTTTAGAGACTAGTTCGGGGTGTACGTCAGGATTGTAGTGCCAGTCGTTTCGAGTTGAAAGGAGGAATTACAAGATTAATAAAGGAAAGATTGTGTTTTTTGTAATTTTGGTGTGTCCATGACCGTACGTAGTCATTCGATGAAGTAGACATGGTGTTAATTTTTGTTTATAAGATATTTCAATTGCTAGATTAACGTAGAAGTCCACTTTGTATCCTCGAACATGAGGTGCAGGGCTACCGCCAGAACAGAGCCAAATAACACGTAATTTCACGACCAAAGTTTCACGACCATCGCGGATTTTTTCACGACCAATCCAGCATTATGGATTATAGTGTGTTTGGTCGTGACAATAACTTTAATATAATTGTAAATTGAACAGTTTAGTTCAATTGAAACACATATTTTTATTATAACTAACAGGATAATTGAAGGATTGTTTAGAAAGATTTAGATTATTCCAGACAATTCACGACCGTACCGCTTGTCCCTGACCATCACGTTTATGATTTCTATCATAAAAATTTCAAAAACTAAAATATCGTCATATTTCAATGTTTTATACACAAAAGAAGCACACCTCTATACAAACATAACGATTTTTCGGGTCTCAGGTAAGTTTCTTCGGAGTTATACAAACTTAAAAAGATTTTATTGGCTTTTTTTCAATTTTTTAAGTTTTTTTATTTTTTTCTAGAGAGACCAAATATACCAAAAGCTCAGTGACCTTTTTATTGTATAATGGTCATAAAAGTAAATTAGTTTATAGCAAAACATAGTTATAAAAATAATATTAACTATTTTTAATATTCATTTAAACGTCCGTTATGGTCGTGACAGGATTTTGTGTTTTTCAACTAAAGATGCTCTTTTAAAAAGAAACTACCAAAGATATTGCGTTACCATGGACATTTTATGAAACTTCAAATGTTAATGAAATAAAAAAAATAATAAAAGTTTTGAAAAAAGGGGAAAAGAATTTGCAAAGTTCTTTTCCTGAAAACGTACGTTTTTAAATTTTCACTCACAGACAAAACTGTAATTTTATTTATATAGATATACATATGTCCGTGAACAAGATAACTTGAGCAATTTTTGTCTGATTTTGACATTATTTGGTTTGAAGGTTTAAGGCGGGATAAACTTGAATAATTTCGCAAACCGGCATGATCGGATCATGGGAACGGGGTTTAACGAGGGTTTTCTCATTTTTTACCCTTTAAACACAAAATGTATAAATTTTTCTCCAGACCTTTTTAAAGAGCTTAAAAAAACAAATAATTTTAGTACAGCAAAGTGTTTTTGTACAGTTATTGGTTACAGAGAAAATTCAAAAATTGTTCATTTAAAATTCCCATGTTATATGGAGAATATTGTAAAATGTTGTAGTTGGCTTGTTTATGGATATACTTTGATCAAAATTGGCAGATTTATTTATTTTATACTAAGCTATTAATATTGTAATAAAAAAATACATTTTATTAGTTTCCCTGTAGCAGCAAACTTAGGTACTCGTTAAACATAAATGTTAATTTAATAAATTAATTGAAAATCAATCCAGGCAAATGGGAATTTGCTTAGTCGGCAGGTTTGCTGCAGCAGGGGGTATTTTTGTTTAGTCTAAATTTGTATTTGTTATTGTTTGTGTTTAGCAGCTTGCTTGTGATAGAGCAAGAAGGATGTAATTTATTTAATAAATCATCTTTATACACTCAGTAAAGTAGTGTCTACTGCTTTAATCTATGATGTAGATGTAACTACTGACTGCAATGGTTAGATCACTGCGATAAGAGCTTCAGTGAGTCATTAAATGCCTAAAAGGTATGACAATACGGTTGAAATATTTACTTTGTAATCAAACAATAAAAGTCTGAAATTACAAAAAAATTTATTAAATTTCCAATGCATGATAATACGTCTTTCTATGCTAATATGTTATACTGTAATCCCTTCTTAATCATATTTTCACATGTTTTACTATACAAATGTATTCTAACAATTGTAACTTACGTCAATCAATCCAGTTGTGTATTGGAGGGACGTACGTTTCGACCTTTAGGCCATCTTCAGCCCCGCTGTTACACTAAGTTCCATCCTTAGTTGCATTGTTGGTGTAGCAACCGCGTCAAATATTTACAATTAAGAACATAAAAAACACGAAAACACGACATTGACGAAGACGAACACATATTAACAAAACTATCACCGTGCGCACGGCTGAACGGGCTCGGGACTGCGGCGGCACGACGAACACATATTAACAAAACTATCACCGTGCGCACGGTGATAGTTTTGTTAATATGTGTTCGTCTTCGTCAATGTCGTGTTTTCGTGTTTTTTATGTTCTTAATTGTAAATATTTGACGCGGTTGCTACACCAACAATGCAACTAAGGATGGAACTTAGTGTAACAGCGGGGCTGAAGATGGCCTAAAGGTCGAAACGTACGTCCCTCCAATACACAACTGGATTGATTGACGTAAGTTACAATTGTTAATTCAAACATCAATCCGTTTGCTACAAATCAATCATGATGACAAATGTATTCTTCCTAAATGAATGTCAAAATAATAGGTTAACATTTCTGATACTTTTAGTTTTATTAATTTTAATATTTACACCCAGCAGCTAAAATAATTAACTAAATTTTACGTTCATGGACATTCCTACTTTGACTTCCAACGAGTTTCTCATTTTGGTATGCATCAGCAGCCGCAGCAATCATTCACAGTTT
Source organism: Macrosteles quadrilineatus (assembly GCF_028750875.1). NCBI lineage: Eukaryota > Metazoa > Arthropoda > Insecta > Hemiptera > Cicadellidae > Macrosteles > Macrosteles quadrilineatus. Next base: position 104,352,131 of record NW_026542601.1, read on the forward strand.
GCCGACACCTAGAGAAAAAAAATGCTGTGAGAAATAAGAAACTGAAAATAAGCTTAAATTGATCATCGTTGTATTTATTTTTACCTTCAATTCTATTTTTGTCCTTTTAGGCCATCGTCATATTATTAAAAAATCAGTTTCACAGTATTTGTACATTTTATTTTCATCTGTTATCTTTTATCATATTGATATCATCAATATTAGAAATCAATCTTTATTATTTAGGTAATCATAGACCAAACATTTGATTTATTCAATTAATTAATCTATATTTAATTCCGTAAGCGAATTCACCATCCAGAAAGCTAAAAGACTCGACCCATTTAACATTTTAAATGATCAGCTTCTTTTCAGTCATCCTACTCCTACTAATATTATAAATGAAAATGTTTGGATGTATGAATGTATATGTATGTTTGTGACAAGTAAACACGAAAAATACTGGTCGGATCGGGCTGAAATTTGGTGTGATGATAGCTCACATTCCCGATTAACATATAGATGCATTCTTATCTCAAAAGTCCTTTCAGACTCCGCCCCAGTGGCTCTGGAGTTTCCCATGTTAACCTTATAAGTACCGGTAATCATATTTAAAAGGAATAAACGAATTTAGTCAGCTGTTTCAACGTTTCAACTACACAAGTTGGTTCTATGATAATACATAGCGTTAAAAAGTTATAAGGTTTACCTTCAGGGTGCAGCACTATTAAACTTTTTTGAACTTGAACCAACTAGCAACAAAAATCTGTGATAAGTTATACAATGAGAACTTTACTTTATCTATTGTTTAGTTGCAGTGGTAGAACATTATGGCTATAAGATGTGCTATGCTATACTATAGCTTCATACCGTAGATTAAAAGAACCAAATTCTCTTAAACCATGTCCAATCCCATTGCAAATGCAAAGCCAAGTATAACTGCAATAAGCATTTCATACTTATACACCAACACCGTGCGAAGAACGGGTACTCTGCTATAGTTCGGCCGCTTAGAAAGCGACCTCCTCCAGCATTGGTTTAGCATTAGCGCGCAGGTCGTTTTCTAAGCGGCCGAACTATAGTTGTTTTTGTTTATATTATTTGATACATATATTGACAAGCTACAAATCAAAGAAGTAGCCCATGGTGGATGGAAAATACATAGGTGTGCTATTCCCATCATATGCTGACGTCACCCAGATTGCAAACACCCTTTTCACCATCTATCTATTACTTATTTAATACGCAAGCAGGTTTTTTGTGACAATTACTCCTCCGAAACTACTGAACCGATTGACATGTTTTTGATGTCATTGGAAAGAGTGTAACTTGAAGTTGTGCAGGAAACTTTCTTTTTGGGGAAATAATAAGAGAGTGAGGCCCTGGGGCCCTTTAAAGTTTCGTATTTCTCCATAAGATTAACATGGGAAACAAAAATTGTTATGAAACTCCAGCTGTTGTCAGAAATTAAAAGTGAGAAGAAGAACATATGTTAATTGGAAACATTCAATAAGTTTGCTAATTTAACAGTTGGCTATAAACATTTACTGACTTGGTTGAAATGAAATATTTACTATTTGAATTCGGGTTGGCGTAAATATTACAATGGAAAAAAGCGAGAGAGCCTGGATAATTTGATATAATCTGTTATGTACATCTTGAGTATTTCTATAATCTTTGAGTCGAATCTTTTAAAGTCATGAGAAATTATGACTGTTATTCGTTTTAAAATAACGCCTGTAATACTTAGGAATTGCTCGAATTCGAGCAACAGGGACACTAGTACTTATTTAATACGCAAGCAGGTTTTTTGTGACAATTACTCCTCCGAAACTATACTGAACCGATTGACATGTTTTTGGTGTCATTGGAAAGAGCGTAACGTGAAGTTGTGCAGGAAACCTTCTTTTTAACCCTTTGAGTGCCAACGTCCGGGGAACCGGACGTTTTTAAAACGAGCCAAAAGTGCCGACGTCCGGCCGACCGGACGTTTTTAGAACGAGCCAAAAGTGCCAACGTCCGGCTGACCGGACGTTTCGTAATGATCGAACAGTTGTCATAACAACCGAATGGATACTCGGATTCTTTTAACCCATATATTAACATTGAGTCGAAAGTTACTAGATGCGATACATCGATTTTCGTTGGTCGAAATATCGAAAATTCGATTTTTACAAAATTTTAACCTAAAAATCGCCAGATCGCGCTCGGCATTTTTAGCGCGACCTTCGGGAAAAATCATCGGCATTTTTTGAGCGTTACTTTTATTTCTCGCCTGGCACTCTAAGGGTTAAGGAAACAATTAGAGAGTGAGGCCCTGGGGCCCTTTATAGTTCCGTATTACTCCATAAGGATAATAAGGGAGATAATTTTTATTTACAGAAACATATGTTTGTTACTTGAAAATAATCAAAGTCTACTACATAATAATTGCTGTGTATTATAACTGTTAATGTATACTACATTTCCATCAAGGATTGTGTGCCTTCTTAAACTTTACTCATATTGAATCTCGCTACTTTATTTTCATGCTGGGAATAGTAAAATTTAGTTGAAAATAAGTTACCATATTTAGAAAACTTTACTATAATAATATTGATGTATTTAAAATCCCAAATCTTTGACATTATTAATTCATTAGAAACGAAACAGCTGATCGAGAAATCAAACAAATCATCTACTTCATGTGAATAATGTTTTTACACAAACATAGTTTTTTTTAACCAATAACTTGATTCTTTTTTACCTGTGGGTGATGTATTTTGAGTTTGCAGTTACGAAAGCACCAAGCCAAGTAACTTTTATCTAATTTTCTTTACAAACTAACAGTATTAATTAATTACTACATGAACTTGACAAGTTAGGTAATTAATTGTCAGTATGCCAAGGGGAAGAAGAGTGGGTCCTAGAAAACAGACAAAGGCGGAGACACCCATCTAGAAAATTCAACTGAGTTTTTAAATATAGAGGTCAGTGGATTGCCAAGACACAGATTATACTAATAAAAGGGGGCAGTGGTTTTATTGATATTAATACATCAAAAAGGGCCTCATTAATGGCACAAGGCTTCATGTGATCAGAACGGTTAACAACAATGTAAAGTAGAATGTAAAGTCCTAACTGGAACAAGTGAGTGGGGACATATTTTGATTTCGAGGATAAAAATTTGCACGTCTGAAACAAACTTACGTTTTAAAATGGAAAGAATGCTAATTTCTGTTTTTTTTTTCATTTGCAGCACAAGCACTTTAATTAAAGAGCAGCACTGTTCTTAGCCAGACCAATTTCAGTCATGAGCAAATATATATATATATACAGAGTGAGTTTTAAATGAGTCCCCCCCCCCCTACTTTTTTCTACATTTCTTAAGATATCAACTCCGGACCACATCAGATCGTTGTAGAGTAGCAAGTACTTCATTTTGACTGGGTATACATTTTCGGCCGCCATCTTGGATCCACCATATTGGATACAATTTGATACAAAGTATTTTTTTCAAATGTAAAGGTAGGGTTGTGACCCATTATTTAAAATTAGAATTTTACGCTGATTACAATGCCACAATTAGTTTTTAAAAATCTTGATCCGTTTTAAAATTATAAGGACTTTTTATAACTTTATTTTTAGGCCATTTTAACATTGTGAATTTACAAACTAGACCATAATCTCAAAATAGTGGTAGATAAAGATAAGTATACACCTAGTACATTCAATGTCGACCTATTTTCACTTGGTTATGACGGAAGTAATTTTTTCGGCCGCCATCTTGGATCCGCCATTTTGAAATGTGATCAATTAATTTAAATATGAAGGTGGTGTTGTGACCCATCATTTTGAACTACTTTTTTATACTAAACTCAATGCCGCAATCCGTTTTTGGTTATCAAGCTTTCTTGATGAAATATTAAAATTATCTTATTTAAAATTTCAATATTATAAAAACCAAAGATGCAAATGAAAAACGGATTGCGGCATTGAGTTCAGCATAAAAAAGTAGCTCAAAATGATGGGTCACAACACCACCTTCATATTTAAATTAATTTGTCACATTTCAAAATGGCGGTCGAAAAAATTACATCCATCATAACCAAGTGAAAATAGGTCGACAATGAATGGTGGTGTCTGCCTATCTTTATCTAATACTATTTTGAGATAATGGCCTTAGTTTGTAAATGCACAATGTTAAAATCGGCTAAAAATAAAGGTATAAAGAGTCCTCATAACTTTAGAACGGATCAAGATTTAAAAAAAATAATTATGGCATTGTAATCAGCGTAAAATTCTAATTTGAAATAATGGGTCACAACCCTACCTTTACATTTGAAAAAAAAACTTTGTATCCAATATGGCGGATCCAAGATTGCGGCCAAAAATGTATACCCAGTCAAAATAAAGTACTTGTTAATTATTCTACAATGATCTGACGTGGTCCAGATATGATATCTTAAGAAATGTAGAAAAAAGTAGGGGGGGAACTCATTTAAAACTCACCCTGTATATATTTGTTGTTTTAAGTAAGGCTACATCTTTTAATAGGATACGCATATTTATTACAGAAAATTCTGACCAGGGTAATTTTTTTTTTTTTTTTTTTTAGGGAGAGGAGGGAAAATGCTTTTACGCACACAGGTAGCCAGCCTGTAGTGTGAGACTCCTGAAAATTGTCAGACTACTCACTAAAAAACCCCCTCTACTCTGTTGGACACAGACCTGGAATTGTTTGTCACATTACTTCAAGTCAGGCCAACATGTGACCTAAGCCCTCAGGGCTCGCACCGTTTCTGGCATTTCTATTCTTAATGACCTACAACCGCATCCCGGTCAAGGTCGATCTTCTTGGCGCGGAGAATACCCTGGATATAATGTGACACACAGGTCCAATTGTCCTCACCCTCCGTCATAATCGGTATGACCGTGTCCACCGACAGCAGTCCTATTAATTGTTGAGCCTCCAGGCGGGGCCTTTCCCAGCGCTGGCAGTGGAAAAATGTATGTTCCACGTCATCGAGAATGCCTGGGCAGTATATGCAGTCGGGTGACACGGCTTTGCCCATCCTGAACAGGTACGACCGGAAAAAGCCGTGTCCCGTCAGAAATTGGGTGAGGTAGAAGTCCACCTCTCCGTACCGCCGATCAACCCAAGGTTGGACTTGCTGTATCAGTCGCCTGGTCCAGAGTCCCCGCGTCTCCTGTTCCCAGCCCTCCTGCCACAGCTGGTAGGTGCGGGTGCGTTCCTCTGTTCGTGCCTCGTCCTCCCCACGGCGCCGGTAAATTGCCTTTCTCTCCGCCGCCAAAAGTTTGACGGGGATGACTCCAGCAATCACCAGGACGGCGGGCTCGGACACCGTTCGGTAGGCAGATGCTACCCTCAGTGCTGCCTGACGCTGCACTCGGGCGAGCCGCATCCTGTATGCCTCCTTATTTAGTGCGTCTGCCCACACCTCTGCACCGTACAAGAGTACGGACTGGACCGAAGACATTAACAGCCTTCTACGACTGGACCGAGGCCCTCCGACATTGGCCATCAACCGGCTAAGAGAAGAAACCACCCTAGCGGCCTTGTCCGCTGTACGGAAGATCTGATCCCGCCAGCTAAGCTTGCTGTCTACCATGACCCCAAGATACTTGGCAGAACGAACAGTTTGAACCTCGACGGCTCCCACCCTCAACGGCACGATGGTGTCAATCCGTTTTTTTGTCAAAATCACGATCTCGGTTTTGCTCAGAGCAAGCGAGAGACCGTGGTCTGCCATCCATGCGTTTATGGTACGCATAACTTGGTTTAGCTTTAGCTGAGCCAGCTCAACGCTACGTGCAGCTATCAAAGCTGCAGTGTCGTCTGCGTACCCAACCAAGACTGTTTCCTCAGGCATTTCAGACCTCAGAAGGCTGTCATAAGCGACGTTCCAGAGGTCTGGGCCGAGTATGGAACCTTGGGCAGCACCAGAAGTGACACTCATCGTCCGCGGGCCCTCCGCAGTGTCATACGTTAGGAGGCGAAACCGGAGATAATCCTCTATGATGCGCATGAGGTATGCCGGCACGTGGAAGGTGTTCTCCAGAGCATCCAGCATATCGCACCACCTCGCCGAATTAAATGCATTTCGCACATCGAGCGTTACGAGCAGCACAACCCTGCGAGAGTAGTGGGTAAAATCCTCAGCTCTCATCACGGCTTGCTTCACCTCCTCAATCGCATCAATCGTTGATCGCCCCATCCTGAATCCATACTGACGAGGGGAGAGGTCCCCCGCAGCGACAACGGCTGAATTTAGCCGGGAACGGATCAATTTCTCGAGGACTTTGCCAGCCGTATCCAACATACACAGAGGTCTGTAAGAGGATGGCAGATCTGGGTCTCCCTTGCCCTTCCCAACAAGCACAAGCCTAGCTGTCTTCCAGCACAAGGGGAAACCCCCTTCAACCAGGCAGTCGTTATACATGCTCAAAAGGATCAAGGGGTTGGTAGTCAAAACCTTCTTGAGGACTTCACCGGGCACCCCATTGGGACCACGAGCCTTGTTGTTCTTCAGGGATATGACGGCCGCCACCAGCTCTTCAGGGCTGAAAAGTGGGACGTTGTCCACCCTTCCATAATCCCGCAGTGGGCGCAACGCGTGAGCCGGGAAAAGGGACTCGACTATCCTCTCCATAGTGACCCTGTCCATGACGGAAGGTGGAGAGCGGGTTCCAAGTTTCTTGGTTACAAGTTTGTAACCCAGGCCCCACGGGTTGGAATCAACATCGTCCCTTAATTTATCCCAGCAACTGTGTTTACTCCGATTGATGGCTCGACGAAGATACCTCCTAGCCACCCTATAAGCATCCGACTTACGCCGTCTGTCTAGGGGTTCTCTAGCCCTGGTAGCAAGTCTTCTGGCCCTCAATGCCGCTCGACGCAATTCCGCAATCTCGGCAGTCCACCAGTACACAGGACGCTTATTGCACCGGTATCTCCTGCGAGGCATAGACTCATCGCAGGCCGAGACAATCAGTTTCATCGTGGATGCAACTAACGCCTATGCGTGAGGCACGCCAGTTGCAGGATGAACCACCGGCGTTCTTCGTAGGATGGCTCCATTGAATTTTGCCACGTCCAGTTTTTTAATGTTCCATCGAACGGGCACTTGACGAAACGCTGCCACTTGTCTCTGATGACCATCCAGGACGTCAAAAATTATGTACTGGTGGTCACTGGCCGTGTAATCCTCCAGGACTCTCCAGGCTCTGATCCTTGGCAAAAGAGACTCAGATGCAAGGGTAATGTCTGGGATCGTTCCCCGCATCCCAGGGCGCCGGAAAGTTGGCGTGTTGCCCTCGTTGACGACAACGAGTCCGGCTCTGGCAGCAAAGTCCAGAATGTACTTGCCCCGGGAATATGTGAGGGTCATTCCCCACTCGACAGCCCTAGCATTAAAATCCCCACCCACGACGACGTGTCCTGTGATATTGCGCACGCTCTCTTCCAGGCGGTCTATCTTCTCACGAAAGTCACGGATGGCCTCATTGGGAGTGAGGTAGACACTAAAGTAAGTGACATCCCGGCACCGAACCCAAACGAAACCTCGGCCCTTCGCGTGACCCCGTACTTGTACTGTAGCTGCATTACGCGCCCAGATTGCAGCAGTACCAAGACTATCAGGGAACCAAAAAGCTGGGGGTAATATTCCTGAAGATAACTTTAAGACTAAAGTCATAGTATTCATGGAAGTGCTTTTGTGATAAAAATATTGTTTTTTAGTGTTTATTTTTAAAAGTGTTTTCTTCAAGCAGCATTTTATGACCCTCATAATATGCTGCATAGGCCAATTGGTTTGATATGATAAAATAGTTTGTTAAATTTGTTTTTAAAAATCTAAAAAAAATAGCTACACTATAACATACTTAACCTTGAACACTTATTAATTTAATCTATCTATATATTAATAGGCAAGCATGTTTCTTTAAAACCTTTTTTCTCAGCTCGTGTGCATCGCAGGAGAAATCTACGCATACTGCTAGAAAGATATTTGCCTGTAGATGTGCAGAATCCCTTTATAAATTAAAATAGGCTAAAAAATAAGCACAAAAAACGAATTTGAAAACTTCAAAAAATTAACATGGACCAACTGGGTTGCCATGATGGTGACGAAATAACAACAAAATGTAAACAGAAAATCAAAACAAATGGAAGAAATCCCAATCACATGTTTTATTTACAGTGTGGGGAGAAAATAGAGAAGTCTGTACATTAATTATTTTTGGTCGAGTTTCGACCACAGGACGACCACTAGTAAATATATAATACGCATACAGCTAGAAAATGGCTGGACTGCTTCCCTTCTAAGGCTTTATTATTACTGAATTTAATTTTCGATGTCGAGTCAATATATAACACGATGAATTCGTTTTCTAAATTAATATGTTTTTTGCAGGGCATTGAGCCGCACAGGTTCACTAGCTTAGAAAAAATTATGTAAACAATAACAATCAAATCAAAACAAACATAAACTTATATGGCAATACAATCAGGTGATTTTTTGTTTGCAATCTTTGGCACATACATCACTTCAAAAACCACTTTTTGGGTTCAGTCAGAGTGACTCAAAATAGATATTTCCACCTAAAACTCAAACTCGAAAAGTTTGATGAAAACAATACTTTCTCCATAATGTACAGGGGGGAGTAAAAATTTAAAGTTCGTGGTGTGTGTGATCATGGTATGTATTGCTTCTGGAAAATTGAATTTTTTTTAGCAGGTTTCTCATATAGCTGGAATAAGCTATTACTGTAGGTCTCATGCTAAGACCTGGACCCGGGACCGATTTATTTGTTCGTTTTGAGGTCCCCAGAGGCCAAAAAATCCATCCATTCATATTCATATATATATACTGTATGTCCGTTAGCACGATAACTCGAATTAAAATGATCTGATTTTGATGAAATTCGGTACAAACATGTAAACCTACATTTATTCGAACTACCTTGCGAACCAGCATGATCAGACTATTGGAATGGGGGTTTATGGGTTTTCTATTTTTGACCCTAAAAACAACAAATTTTGCAATTTCTTTCTAAGCCATTTTGTACCAGTACAGCTTAAGAAAGAAATAATTTAGTACAATGAAGCGCTATTGTATGCCTAACGGTTACGGAGAAAAAAAGTGTAATTAAAAATTCCCATGCTATTCTTATGGAGAAAATGAAAACTGTTGTAGTTTACTTGTTTATGGATATATGTTGATAAAATTAAGCAAATTTATTTATTTCATCTTATACTATTGACACACGGTAAAAAAAACTTGTTTCCTTACCCGTAGCAGCAAACCTAAGCACTCGTTAAATCTAGTGTTATTTAAATTGGAAAAAAATGTCTTATTTATGGAAATACTAGCAGAGTACCCGAACTTCGTACGGGGTCGGCATATAAGTATAAAACGCTTATTGCAGTTATACTCGAGCTTTGCATTTGCATTTTCAATGGGGGAGGACACCGTTTGATAAAATTTGCTTATTTAAATTTACGTTATACCATAGTATTACATATCTACCATAGTCATAATGTTCTACCACTTCAACCTAAACAATAGAGAAGAATAAATTATTAAAAGTTTGCAAAATATCACAAATTATTCATGAAATTAAAAACATAAACATAACTGTAAACAATCCTACTTTGACAGTTCTCATTGCATATCACAGTTTTTGTTGCTGCTTGCTGTAGTTATGGTAAATGCAAAACAAATAATAGTGCTGCACCCTGTTGGTAAATCTTATAACTTTTTAATGCTTTTCATATCATAGAACCAACTTTTTTAGTTGAAACAGCTGACAAAATTCTTTAATTCCCTTTAAATATGAATACTCATAAGGTTAACCTGGGAAACTGCAGAGCCACTGGGGCGGAGCCCGAAAGGATTTTTCAGAGAAAAATATGCCTATATGTTAATTGGGCATGTGAGCTATCATCATGCAAAATTTCAGCCCAATCCGTCCAGTCGTTAATGCGTGATTGAACTTCAAACAAACAAACAAACAAACAAACAAACACACAAACTTTCACATTTATAATATTAGTAAGATTTTAGTATGTAATCAGACAAGTTAAAATTAGCTTAGTCTGCAGGTTTGCTGCGGGGGGTATTTATTATCTCTATAGGATAATTTACTTATGTGTATATTTTTAAAACTTAGTACTTAGTAAATAGTCTGTAAAATTGTTTAAAATGTACTCACGGAGCGCAGCAATAGCAACAAGTAAGCGGACCCAATATACACTGAAAAATAATTCCACTTGTTAGTTCAGGATCCACAAATTTGGTTACGGTAATGATTAGCCAATATGGTTATGTTTCTTACAGTCAAATAACATAAAAGCAAGTTAAGATTTTTGCACAAATAATAGAACAGAAATTTATTTTATAAATATGAAACATTTGTCCTAATTTGTAGTTTTTTTCCTTTTAGTGAATTTCCCAAATAGGGAATTAGCTATTACCGTAGGTCTCATGGTAAGACCTAGACCCAGGACCGATTTACTTTTAGCGAATTACCTATATAGGGAATAAGCTATTACCGTAGTACTCATGGTAAGACCTGGACCTGGGACGGATTTACTTTTTTCGTTTTCAGGTCCTTAGAGGCCAAAAACACCATCCGTTCAAATTCTTATACAGTATACCTATATATAATTCTAGGTGAAACCCGTCAAAATCGACGGTTGCTTTAAAGGCTTACGCTAATTCATCTAACTGCGTTAATGGAGTGAAATTATAAAAAAATTTGAGCATTTAACATTGTTTAATGAGTAATAAATCAGTGTAAAAACAATAATGTCTATTGGGTTAGTTTAGAAAATATGGTTGATCATTCAATGAATAACATATTTCTTATACAGTACATCATAGGAGTTATTGTTACTATGTTAACTGGTTTCTCTTCTTTTGGTGGAATATATGAAGGATGCTTTTGGAGGAACCTTTAAATAGTATTAAAATTGTATTGGTGGATCTTTTGTGGTAAACACTTACACGATTTCATCAGTGTTATACAGATTAAATCTATGCTTTTTTAGAAAAAATATCTATTAATTGAGAAGGCACCGACCGTTCTTAAACCAAACGGAGGCCCACCCTAAAGCTATGTAAGTTTTATTTTTTCCTTCGTCATTATGGTCATCATACCGTACAACTGTGCAAATGAATAACCCTCTAGTATAGTTTTGATAAATTGGTCACTGGGTTACTGTTACATCTGTAATTGCATGACATGCGGATGTCAGTTGTCTCAGCCTTATCAATTCCATAAATTTTTCAATATAATCTCTCTTCGGATTGTTAGGTGTAGTGGAATATACTTGTAGTCAAGCTGGCTTTTATTCTTGAACAGCTAGGGGCCTAGTTCATATGTTCGTGCGGCTTCATTGGCAACAAATAATACAAATGACAAATCAATGCTGCATTTCCAAAAAGCAAATACTGTCTGTTATGTGAATAGCGACGTTAACATGAATTGTTGTTAATCAACGAATCTTATAAAGGATTATTAAAAATATATGATGTTTACAATCTATTTCAAACACAAGGTAAAATAAAAATAAATATATAGATAATTAAATAAATCTCAAAAAGCCAATTTACACAAATGAAATTTCATATAATATTAATTGACCTGAGTGATTAAAAGTGAATAGACCTGACTGTAGAACACATGTTACCATAGCAACTGGACTTTCTCCTTCTTCTGCCATGAAATAGGTGATGGGTTAGAAAAAATTTGTGTGGTCTTAATAATTTCAAAGTAAAAAGTGAAAATTAGACAAAATATTCTAATTGTTTCAAATAGGAAGAAGATCTGGAACAATTGAGAGTAACCCATTTTATTATACAGGCAAGAAGAAATGGTTTTCAGAGAAGAAAATTGAATTTGGTAATCTCCATGTGATTTGTTATAGACTATAGCCTATTTAGGTGTTGGACAATTAGTGAACATTACTTCTGAGGTGGATCGAGCAACCTCATAACTGATAAAATCTATATAAAACCTTTTAGCGAATTTCCCTATAGGGAAGTAGCTATTACCGTAGGTGGCACGGTAAGACCTAGACCTAGACGTACTACACTTGGCGGAAATGACATCGCTTTAACCAGAAAATTTTTATTAGCACATTGGTTTAACCGGACTAGATTGGCAGTAAGTGGGCAGTACTGAAATGACTGTTCTTGTGGGAAAGATTTGAGACCATTGATCAGGTGTCTAAATCCAACAGAAAAGAAACATAAACAAAATTGGATCTCAGAAGAGATGAAAAATGAAAAAAAAGAACTACTACAATTGGCCTTAAACAAAAATCCTGCCTTGAAATACGAGTTGAAACAAAACAAACTGAAATATAGGGCAAAATTAGTCAGAGCTAAAACAAATTATTTTGAAAATAAAATACAAAAATCAGCCAATATACAAAAAACAGTATGGCAGATTATATATTCTGAAGTTGGAAAAGGAAAGGGAAAAAGAAATAAAAATATTACTTTGAAAGAGGGAAATTGTAGCTTAAGTGACCCCAGAACTATTGCTAACATGTTCAACAAATATTTTACTAATGTTGATCAGGATGTCAGAGGCAACCAATGTGAGAGCAAGATTGAAAATCAAAGTCTTATTGAAAATGAGCAATGTATTAAAAGAGGTTTTGATTTTAAATTTATTGATGCGGGGGAGGTGGAAAAAGTAATTAACTCTTTAAAAAACAAAAATTCTGTTGGACACGATGATGTCCCTATTAAAGTTATAAAGCATGCCAAAAAATGTCTGAGCCATATTTTAAGTCATTTAATAAATTCATCTTTTGTATCAGGAATTTTTCCAAATCAATTAAAAAAATCAAAAATAATACCAATTTATAAGAAAGACGACCTAGAAACTGTGTCAAATTACCGTCCTATTTCTCTCCTACCAGTAATATCAAAAATTTATGAAAAAATTGTCAACAGTCAGTTATTAAATTATTTAGAATAATTTAAACTATTAAACAATACTCAGCATGGATTTAGGCCTGGAAAATCTGTAATTACAGCAGCAGTGTCATTCATAGAATCTATAATTGAATCGGTTGATAAAGGGGAGTTCACAATTGGAATTTTCATGTACCTAACTAAGGCATTTGATAGTGTCAACCACACCCAACTGATAGATAAATTACTCATTTTAGGGGTTACAAAAAAATCAATAAAATGGTTTCAGTCATACCTAAATAATCGTTGTCAGTTTGTAGAAATCACACATAATCATGATAACAGAATTACAACATTTTCTTCTGAAACTGAAAGGGTTAAATGTGGGGTACCCCAGGGGTCAATCCTTGCCCCCCTGTTGTTTTTATGTTATATAAATGATGCTGGTGGTGCACTCTCATGTTTGCCTCAGAACAATCTTTGTTTTTATGCAGATGATACAAATCCCAAAGTATCGGCTGAGTCAGTGCAACAAGTTGAAATTTTAAGTTTTGTTGAATTGGCAAACATTGGAAACTTTCTAGAGCAAAATAAATTGAAGCTTAATCTAAAAAAAACTATTTTTTTAACTTTTAAAACAAATCATTACAAAAAGTTAATTCAACCAAATATCATGTATAATGCAGAAGAAATTGAACATAAACACAGTACACAGTTTCTAGGTCTAATTGTGGACCAAAATTTAAACTGGGATGAACATGTTGATAAACTCCTTTCAAAATTATGTTCAGGACTATGTTCACTCTCTAGAATGTCTTATTTTTGTAACCATAAAACATTAAAAAACATATATTATGCTAATGTCCATTCACATTTATCCTATGGTTTGTGCCTTTATGGTTCAACTACAATAGCAAATTTGGATAGGATACTTAAACTTCAAAAAATAGCAATAAGAATAATTTTGAAATTAGAACACAACGAAACAACCAAAAATAAATTCAAAGAACTGAAAATGTTAACGGTATATGGCCAATTTATTTACGACACAATTATTCTAGCAAAAAACTGCTTGAGCACCTCTGAGACAAATTATCACCCATACAACACTCGGCATAAAAAATTCCTTATTTCAAGTAAACACAAATTAAAATTCTATGAAAAAACTATCCTATATAGGATTAAAATTTGTTAAGCATCTTCCTAATGAAATCAGAAATGAACAAAGGAGGAAGAATTTCATGAGAAAACTAAAACTTTATTTAGTAGAGAAAGCGTTCTATTCCCTGGAAGAGTATTTTCCACCTCCCCTCTTATCGGTAGTAATTAATTCAGTTTTGATTATTTTCATTTCCTGGTTCTTGGTTTTAATGTACATAATGATCCAAGATATGCAAATTTGTAAATTATTAATTTAAGATAGATTTAGTTGACACCATTCAATGTACAAAACTGTACTTTATGAATAAAGCATATTTGATTTGATTTGATTTGAATGCTCTCCTAAATTTAAGTGGAATATCACAGTAAATGGTCCGTTTTAACGAGTTTTTGAGGACGTCGGTTTAACCGGAAAACAAATTATCTGGACTGGCCTCGGTAAGCAGGGGGTCTCCACACTTTTTACTAACCCTGTATTTTTTTAGAGTTAAATTTTATGGTCTTTGTTGCTGAGTAGCGCTAGTAAACATGAACAACCCTTTTCGTTAATCTAATAACATTCAAAGGCTCTCTAAGAGTTCAAATTCTTATTTGTATATATATCTATATTATGTTTTCACTAAGCTGAATGAATACATAGAAGTAGCCTCTCTGAAAGGTCTGCTCGCCGGTAAACTAGAGGTCCCTATCTTAAGACAGTAAAATATGGCAGCCAATTTAATATAAAATTGCAAGTTATTTCTGATTTCTAAAGATTTCAATCAGCTTCTATTTTTTACTGGATTGAGATAGAAACCTCTAGTTTGCGTTGTTAGTTTTCTTTTACCAGGTGCTTCAAAATGAGGGGTCACTCGATGGGTCTTTGTATTTGAAATTTTTGAGTTTCCCCCAAAATCCCCCATTTTGGGTTTGGGAACCAAGTGGCTATTAGGCTTAAAAAGTACTTCATAACATGCCAAAAAGGTGTGTAGAGTTTAGTTTTCCTAGTGTGAGCCGTTACAAAATTTACAGGGCGTCTCCAGACTTGGAAAGCTGCAAGTTAAATTTAATTTCTGATAATTTCAATTGGCTGCCATTTTTTACTGGATTGAGATAGAGACCTCTAGTTTGTGTTGTTGGTCTTCTTTTACCAGGACCTTCAAAATGAGGGGTCACTCGATAGGTCTTTGTATTTGAAAGAGTGCCAAGTTTAGTTTTTCTAGTATGGGCCGTTAAAAAAATAACAGGGGGTCTCCACACTTTTTACTAACCCTGTATCAAAGTGCACCGAGCAGCATCCTTTACCTTTAATTTGTCAAAATAAAGTGTATTCACAATGTTTTTTCTGATTGATTTTCTTCTGCATCGTGTCATGTTTTGCAGTTTAATGTTCTATTACGAAATCAGTAGGCAAGCATCATAGTAATCCTTAAAATTATTTCTTTTTGAGTTAACTTATATCAATTGTAAGGGTTGGTTTCTGCCTGTTTCTGCCTTTTTTGACCACTTTACCTATATTTTAGCATACTATCTAAAACTGATAATCATAGGTTCATGAGATTATTGCCACTACACCTAGAACATTACAAACCAAAGAGAGATTATATTGACAACTTTATGTAATTGATAAGGCTTAGACAACTGACATCCATATGTCAAGGAATTTCAGCTTTAATAGAGGTTAAATCATTGGCACAGAAGTATTGTATGATGACGTAATGAAGGGAAAAATCAAACTTACACTGCTTAAGGGTATGGGACAACCGACTGGAAAAAACAATCGACTATAGTCAATGGGGTTTTTAAAATCAGTCGGTTTTTTCAGTCAAATGAAAAACTGAGTGAATTAAACAACAACTGGTGGTGTTCAATCAGCGCAATGGTTTCAGTAATTGCAAGGAAAACAGTTGATCACATTATTACTGGAAACGTTTGAGTCTTTGTTGTTATTTGTTGTTTGTTGTCTTTTGTGTTGACATTTTATATGTATTATTACTTAATAACATTTAGTTTATACAGGACAAGTTATATTCAGTAGTTCTACTTTCTCAAACTAAACTCAGTAAAACAAATAGTATTCCTATTTGTTTATAACCTGGTTAAGGTTTTTAAAGCAGATGTTACTGTATAAGTCATTTACATTTAAATCATGAGTACCGGCACAGTACTTAACAGTGACTTGGAAACTAAACCCTTTTAAAGATATAAAAATACACATAATTACATTATTTTAATTATACCTAAACACTGTTCACAATTCGTGTACAGTACGATAGTTTATCTACAACTGTTTTCATTCACCAGTCAGTCTCAACAACAGTCAGTATGGTTCTTACAACTACAGTAGACTCCCTCTTATCCGGACTCCTCGGGACCGAGGCCAGTCCAGATAATTTGTTTTCCGGTTAAACCGACGTCCCCAAAAACTCGTTAAAACGGACCATTTACTGTGATATTCCACTTAAATTTAGGAGAGCATTCAAATCAAATCAAATCAAATATGCTTTATTCATAAAGTACAGTTTTGTACATTGAATGGTGTCAACTAAATCTATCTTAAATTAATAATTTACAAATTTGCATATCTTGGATCATTATGTACATTAAAACCAAGAACCAGGAAATGAAAATAATCAAAACTGAATTAATTACTACCGCTAAGAGGGGAGGTGGAAAAATACTCTTCCAGGGAATAGAACGCTTTCTCTACTAAATAAAGTTTTAGTTTTCTCATGAAATTCTTCCTGCTTTGTTCATTTCTGATTTCATTAGGAAGATGCTTAACAAATTTTAATCCTATATAGGATGGTTTTTTTTCATAGAATTTTAATTTGTGTTTACTTGAACTTGAAATAAGGAATTTTTTATGCCGAGTGTTGTATGGGTGATAATTTGTCTCAGAGGTGCTCAAGCAGTTTTTTGCTACAATAATTGTGTCGTAAATAAATTGGCCATATACCGTTAAAATTTTCAGTTCTTTGAATTTATTTTTGGTTGTTTCGTTGTGTTCTAATTTCAAAATTATTCTTATTGCTATTTTTTGAAGTTTAAGTATCCTATCCAAATTTGCTATTGTAGTTGAACCATAAAGGCACAACCATAGGATAAATGTGAATGGACATTAGCATAATATATGTTTTTTAATGTTTTATGGTTACAAAAATAAGACATTCTAGAGAGTGAATATAGTCCTGAACATAATTTTGAAAGGAGTTTATCAACATGTTCATCCCAGTTTAAATTTTGGTCCACAACTAGACCTAGAAACTGTGTACTGTGTTTATGTTCAATTTCTTCTGCATTATACATGATATTTGGTTGAATTAACTTTTTGTTTTGATTTGTTTTAAAAGTTAAAAAAAAGTTTTTTTGGGATTAAGCTTCAATTTATTTTGCTCTAGAAAGTTTCCAATGTTTGCCAATTCAACAAAACTTAAAATTTCAACTTGTTGCACTGACTCAGCCGATACTTTGGGATTTGTATCATCTGCATAAAAACAAAGATTGTTCTGAGGCAAACATGAGAGTGCACCACCAGCATCATTTATATAACATAAAAACAACAGGGGGGCAAGGATTGACCCCTGGGGTACCCCACATTTAACCCTTTCAGTTTCAGAAGAAAATGTTGTAATTCTGTTATCATGATTATGTGTGATTTCTACAAACTGACAACGATTATTTAGGTATTACTGAAACCATTTTATTGATTTTTTTTTAACCCCTAAAATGAGTAATTTATCTATCAGTTGGGTGTGGTTGACACTATCAAATGCCTTAGTTAGGTACATGAAAATTCCAATTGTGAACTCCCCTTTATCAACCGATTCAATTATAGATTTTATGAATGACACTGCTGCTGTAATTACAGATTTTCCAGGCCTAAATCCATGCTGAGGATTGTTTAATAGTTTAAATTCTTCTAAATAATTTAATAACTGACTGTTGACAATTTTTTCATAAATTTTTGATATTACTGGTAGGAGAGAAATAGGACGGTAATTTGACACAGTTTCTAGGTCGTCTTTCTTATAAATTGGTATTATTTTAGATTTTTTTAATTGATTTGGAAAAATTCCTGATACAAAAGATGAATTTATTAAATGACTTAAAATATGGCTCAGACATTTTTTGGCATGCTTTATAACTTTAATAGGGACATCATCGTGTCCAACAGAATTTTTGTTTTTTAAAGAGTTAATTACTTTTTCCACCTCCTCCGCATCAATAAATTTAAAATCAAAACCTCTTTTAATACATTGCTCATTTTCAATAAGACTTTGATTTTCAATCTTGCTCTCACATTGGTTGCCTCTGACATCCTGATCAACATTTGTAAAATATTTGTTGAACATGTTAGCAATAGTTCTGGGATCACTTAAGCTACAATTTCCCTCTTTCCAAGTAATATTTTTATTTCTTGTTCCCTTTCCTTTCCCAACTTCAGAATTTATAATCTGCCATACTGTTTTTTGTATATTGGCTGATTTTTGTATTTTATTTTCAAAATAATTTGTTTTAGCTCTGACTAATTTTGCCCTATATTTCAGTTTGTTTTGTTTCAACTCGTATTTCAAGGCAGGATTTTTGTTTCCACGAAGTTTTAAGGCCAATTGTAGTAGTTATTTTTTTCATTTTTCAGGTCTTCTGAGATCCAATTTTGTTTATGTTTCTTTTCTGTTGGATTTAGACACCTGATCAATGGTCTCAAATCTTTCCCACGAGAACAGTCATTTCAGTACTGCCCACTTACTGCCAATCTAGTCCGGTTAAACCAATGTGCTAATAAAAATTTTCTGGTTAAAGCGATGTCATTTCCGCCAAAAAGTGTAGTCCGGTTAAACCAATGTCTGTTTAAAAGGTGTCTGGATAAGAGGGAGTCTACTGAAGTTTCAATCACCGACGTTTGACTGTTTCCAGTTATTCCAACTATTGACGGTTGACTGGTTCCAGTTGCCGTAGGACCGGGAGTATGAAGTGACTACTAGTCGGGGAAATAAATATGTGCACTCGAGTTTGAGCCTAAATTTCTCAGAGATGGGTTATCCGATTTTGTGGAAACAAAAATTAAATATAAGCTGGTTTAAATAAATTTTACGTGGTAACAATTTCCGTTTACCAGAAAAATTTATATACTTGAAAGATCCTAAAAAGTACAGGTTTTTAAGAAACTCTGCACTAACACTGAAGTTTAAAATTTAATTGTAAACAAACCACTGAGCCAATCTTTCTGAAATCCTTATGGCTTATTGGTAGGTTTATTGTTAACATTTCCATGCATTTAAAAATTTTTACTCACAATGGTTTTTGCTGCTGTTAATTTTTAAAACGTATGCTAACATCGTTAATAAGACGCTAAAAATGTCGTTCAAAATACCATCGTGTTTGTCGTGACACAAGAAATAACACCAATATGACAGATTTATAATGCGAACAAAGGTGTTTTTAAACAGATTTATATTTGTAAACAAATATTTCTCCCGCGACTGGCAGCGGGTCGCCTGGTGTTTGTACGATATTTCCCAGCCGGGCGGGAGCGCGTGCGAATCTGCGAAGTTGCCGATGTGTACCTGGCCACCACACTGACATTGCATCGGTATTCACTCGCGGCAAACTACTGTGAAAATCATTATTTAGTTTGAAATTTACATCAATTTACTAACAAAATATTCTAATTAACTAGTCATAAAACAAATACATTATAAGTAATAAGTTAACTATGGTGGTAGGAAAAATATACTTTGTATTAAGAGCACAAAGCCAATTCCTTTTGTGTTGAATGAGCTTGTTAAAAAATTAGAACAGTTAAATGCCAAGTAAATATTTTCCACCAGTATTTATTTAATGGTTTCTTTAATTTGCCACTTTTAAATAAAGCACTGAGAGTAGAAATCTGAGCGGTCATCACCCTTTCCGGGAAGTGTTGCGTTTAAGCTGGAATATCCGATGAGTAATGGAATGTACACATTAGCTTCCATCTTTCTTGAACTATGGTCGCTATGAGAGATGACTAACCAAGCTAACCAGGTCGTCTTATATTTTTACACTGGTAACATCTATTTGAAAATGTGTGTGCATCTACCGATGCAATGTCAGTGTGGTGGCCAGGTAGACATCGGCAACTTCGCAGATTCGCACGCGCTCCCGCCCGGCTGGGAAATATCGTACAAACACCAGGCGACCCGCTGCCAGTCGCGGGAGAAATATTTGTTTACAAATATAAATCTGTTTAGAAAACACCTTTGTTCGCATTATAAATCTGTCATATTTTTGTTATTTCTTGTGTCACTACAAACACGATGGTATTTTGAACGAAATGTTTAGCGTCTTATTACCGATGTAAGCATACGTTTTAAAAATTAACAGCAGCATAAAAACTATTGTGAGTAAAAATTGTAAAATGCATGGAAATTTTAATAATAAACCTACCAATTAGCCATAAAAATTTCAGAAAGATTGGCTCTGTGGTTTGTTTACAATTAAATTTTAAACTTCAGTGTTAGTGCAGAGTTTCTTAAAAACCTGTACTATTTAGGATCTTTCAAGTATATAAATTTTTCTGGTTAACGGATTTTTTTTAATTGTTACCACCTAAAATTTATTTAAACCAGCTTATATTTAGTTTTTGTTTCAAAAAAATCGGATAACCCATCTCTGAGAAATTTAGGCTCAAACTCGAGTGCACATATTTATTTCCCCGACAGTTTCAATCATATCCGATTGAATCGGTTGTTTTCAATCAATTGTTCCCATCACTACTTAAGGGTAGACCAGATTTTGTAACTGTGCAATAGACAACAAAACTGTGCAATAGTCCGGCCCTGGTGGCAATGTCCAGGATGTATTTCTCCCGGGAGTTTGTAGATGGCATTCCCCATTTAACAGCACTTGCATTAAAATCCCCAGCGATGACGACATGCCCAGCAGTGACACGCACAATTTCCTCTAGGCGCTCAACCTTCAGAAGGAATTACTGTATGGGCTCATTAGGGGAAAGGTAGACACTGAAAAACGTGACGTCCCTACATCCATACGAACCTACAGCCGCGTCCGTGATCCCTCACTGGTGCCTCCAAGTTGTTTTGTACCCAACAAGCGGCAGTAGCGAGAGAGTCTGGGAACATAAAAAGTGGGTTTCTGTCACGGTACTGCTCGCTGATTTGAAGGATATCTGCGCCAAATTCCTGGACCAGCTGGTCTAACAGAGAGTCAGCCGTCTTGGACCTCTTAAAATCACCCTGGAGAATCCTCACTTTTGACACTTGGCCTGTTTAATTGTGAGTGCAGCCAGGAATATGACCTAATGAGTCGTCATTTTGGCCTTTTACTGCACAGTCGAAACAGCACTCTAATGCTGCACAGTTTTTCCTTTTGTGGCCCAAACCACCACAACGGAAGCAATTCTTCCTTCGATCGGGTCTCTTACAGTTTTGGGAAGAGTGACCAAACCCGAGGCAGCGAAAGCATTGCGGTACGACCACCCTCCGCCTGAACCTGCCATTGACCCATCCGATATCAGGTATGCAAAATTCAGCAGCTTACTGGCATCTTGGTCTCGCATTTTAGCGAACGCCATTCGTTGCACTCTATAGTTTGGTCGTGTGAGCCATACCTTAAAGGAGTCGGTATTCTGGATATCAGGGTTGGCCTTTATGATGGCCTCCCTGACCTCAGCCTCCGTCGAGAGTTTGTCAAGGTCCCGGATCTCCGAAGCCTATACTACCTCTTTGACCTTTGCAGCAAGAGCTGCTCGGTC
This sequence comes from Macrosteles quadrilineatus, assembly GCF_028750875.1. Lineage (NCBI taxonomy): Eukaryota > Metazoa > Arthropoda > Insecta > Hemiptera > Cicadellidae > Macrosteles > Macrosteles quadrilineatus. The sequence goes on from NW_026542601.1 coordinate 104,373,938, forward strand.
GTCAGATTTTCCCAGCTCAAGGAGGACTGGGTTCTGGGTACATCTGATGGACTTGACGATGGTTTTTGTCCCCTCTGGCCTGGCCTTAGTCTTAAGCTAACCCAAGACTTCAGTGAAAGATGACCCCCCCCAGGAGTTTAATCAGAATTACCACAGCCCTGGGCTTTCTCGGCCTAGGTTTCTTTGGCACGGAGGAGACCTTCCCACGATCCTCCCTCTGTCTTTTGCAGTCATCAGCCAGAGCACAGTATTTAATAATATTCAAATTCGTTTAGTTAATGATGGTATCTTAAAATTGAAAATTTCAAACATGTTGCTAATTATAAATGTTTAAGACACCTTCTTAAGCATTATTTAGCAAATTCTTACATTAAGAGTGTAAAATTCATAGAAATACCACTGTATAAAGCTTACCAAATTAAGTGTAGGATGATTTTCCTCAAATTTTGTCAAGGCACTTTTGGGGCAATCAAGACAGACTCCCTCGCATTCACGGTGGTACATTAGATGATTGACAAATTTTTCCTATAAGTATATTAAAAATCTATATTAATAGTAGTATATTACAGACTTCGCAAATTTCTAGTCACATGATTGAATCCTGAATCTTGAAACATATTTATAAATGAAAATGTTCAAACAAAAGAATAAGAGGAAAAAAATTAAAAATTAAAATAAAAATAGTGTGCAGGTTTGCTGCATCCCCCCGATGCATATTTATCTTAGTCGTGTAAATCGGGATTGCATTCCAAATAAAAAAAGGTCTACCTATTTTATTATTTGTGTTGACGACCTTCAAATCTTCAAATTAAGAGACAAGACATCCTGTATCAAGCTCAATGATCACTACTTGGGACTGTCCAAACTAATTGCATAGCAAAATTGTGGATTCAGGTCCGGACTGGGATCATTTGAGGCCCTCAGTAAAGGGGGCCTATACAGAACGATTATTTTTGAAAATTATGTGCTTTGTTTACGCATCCAAATTTTTCAGCATTCAATGTAGATCTAGTTTCTGATAAATAGGACTTTACAAGTCTCATTATTTTCAAGATTATGAAATAAAAATGCTTCAAACTAAATAATTATAATTATTTTACATTATTTAACATGTGGGTCTTGAAAATATGCAGGATGAGGGATTGAGGGTGGGAATCCCCAGACAAAAAAAACATTGAGACCCACTCTACTGGGATTTGACTGAGTGTTTATATTTTCACTAACACTACCAATTCCGAATTTGTTATTTTGTCTTCACTCTGCCTGGCCTCCCAAACTATCTATAACGATAAACAAGCAACATATGGGCAACCTTACCCTTCGGGAAATGCCCCTAGAGAGGATCATTTTAATCCATACCTAAGTACCTCTTGTTATCCTTCTGGATCCGTTATGTTACCAGATGGGGATGGAATAATTTCAAGTCTCTGTTAAAATAAATTATTACTTTTGTTCAGGTTTAAGAAATGGCTGGGGCAAAATCCCTATATGTATCAGTTTCAGTTTTAAACCAAATCACATTACAGTTACCAATTACAGGGTAACCCTTGCATTAAATAATCAGCTATAATGTAATATTAACTTACCTTAACAGAAAACCACTTAAATTTCTGAGCTAAACACTTCTCATCAGTGTCTTCTACGGTTACTTTAATGTTTTGGAAGCCATTTTCCGGTAATTCGAACAGTAAACATTCTTTTTTCTCCTCTTCTTTATATTCTACTTGAATGAGTCTTGTTGATTCTTCCTCTAAAGAGATACATGTAACATATCTTGTTATGTGCCCCTTGCATGAATCCACATCAAACACAGACAAAGGTTTCCATTGAAGTCCGTGTTTAACAAACAATAACAAAATAAATGAACCACTATTAACTTTATCTTGGTTTTTTTTATTTTTTTCAAAACATCTCATGAAAACACGGCCTTTTCCACTTTTCGAATCATTGACCCAAGTGATCTTGGTGTTCCAATCTTCTTGTGCTATTTGTAATAACTTTTCTCCATTGATTTTGGAGTGCTGTATCACTAGAAATAATGGTTTTATATCAATTGATTAAATTTTAATCTGTTGTAACCCATACCCCATACATAAAATTAAATTCAATACCATTCAACATAAATTAATCTTCTACTGTTTTATAGTTCATGCTCAGTCTGTTGCAAACATAACCAAACAAATCAAGTCTATAAGATAAATTTATCATTTGCTAACTATTGTATACTTTTATTTGAAAGTGTTGTGTTCAGGGGCGGCTCCAGGAATAATCTTTTGGGTAGGTCTGACTTTTTCTTTTTAATAGCCTTGAGGTCTGACAAGGGATCATGAAGGAGTTTGATCGGTAGATGAGAGGTTTGAGAGGCTTCCCCGCAAAAGGGGGAGAATAAAAAAAATGTTAATGCAAAATAATGAGTTTTAATGCTTTCCCTTTATTTACATGTCTTTATTTATTTATAATTTTGAAATATCTACCAACATTTTGGTTAGGCCTGGGCCTCCCCCTGGAGCCGCCCCTGGGTGTGATCAGAGCCGGCCAAGCACATGCAAAAGGTGCGACCGCACAGTGCCTCGCACTTGTGGTTGTTTGGTGCAATAACAAAATATTGTAAAAAGTGTGAGAATTTCACCTATATTATGGTAATAATTAATTATAAAAATTATGAGAGTTTAAATACTAATATTATACATTGAAATTTTAGCAAATTTCCCTATAAGGAAGTACATATTAATGTTCTGTATGTGACATGGAACAGTAAGACCTAGGCCCGGGACGGATTTACATTTTCATTTTTATGTCCCCAGAGGCCAAAACCACTATTCGCTCAAATTGTTACAAATGTATATAGGCTTATTTATATTTTAATATACCTATATATGTATATAAATGCGACAACTCGAGTAATTTTGGTCGAATTTGGGTTGAAGGTGTAGGTTGGTATTAACTTGGATGAGTTTGTGAACCAGCATAATCGGACCAAAGGAACAGTGGTTTATGGCTTTTTTTGTAGGAATAGGGGTTTCCAATTTTTGGACCTCAAAACATAAAAATTTCAAAACTTCTCTCTAAACCATTTTGAAGAGCTTAAAGTAACCAATAAAATAGTATATTGTTTAGTTTTTACACGTTTATTGGTTATGGAAAAAAAAATTCCGTGTTATTTGTATGAAAATTAAGGAACAGTTCTAGTTTGCTTGTTTATGGATCTGTTGCTAAAAATTGCCAAATTTATTTATTTCACCTTATATTATTAAAATGTTGTAAGAAAAAAACACTTTTTACCTTCACCCTACCAACATACCGAAGTACTCCTGAAATCTAATATAAATGGGAAATAAATATGTCTTGTGTGGAAATATTTTAGTGTGAATCCGATAAGACAAATTTTCTGCAGCTGGGGTATTTAAAAAATTTGTTTCAAGGGGATAGTGTTTAGCTAGAGTTTAGCTACTTGAGAGAATCCAGGGTCTAATAGATACACATTAAAAAGTCACAACTCACAACACATTATTGAGAGTGTCACTTCTCTCTGAAGAAGTCCTATATGATGACAAAATATATCCGTCTTGTGTTTAACTTTCTCGGGTAAGCTAATAGCATAGATAAAAGGAGTATAGACAGGCTGAACCACAGCCACCTCTGATACAAGGCCGTGACGTTCGAACTGGCACTCACATTCCGCCTGGGTCCGGCACTCGTGCTAGGCTATAAACATCAGTGAGAGTATTGCTGCTCTGTATCAATGAATGAAAGTATTTAAATTACATATTTTAGTGGATTTTAGGGTATATAGTAAAATAGACAAATTAGAATCTAGGTTGTTTATTTAGTGAAAAATTGCAACCTACCACAATATGTCTAAAACTAAAGATACAAACATAACTTTTTGGTTGCATTTATCATATTGTAAGTACGATGAATGTGGAAATAGATGGACTTTACATATTTACTTTGTTAATTTGATAATCTATACTATTAAATAACAATCTCATGGTGTCTGAATTATATGTCTGTTATTCAACATATTAAAAACTACTAGACAGACAGGGCTTAAATTTTACAAAATATAGCTACGATACCAAGAATGGTAATACAGTAGGAGGACTAACTTATTGCCACTTCAATATATTTGTAGAGACTTTGGGATTTGTAGAGACTAGCATCTAACAATTTGTTCAAATAAAATTAATTTTCAATTTTCAATAGGAATATTGTTTTAGTCTACCTGAGGAAATCATAAGTTAGTGACAACAAAATTTGAAATTTTCATTTTGAAGGCATACTTACTAAATAATTTATTTTCTTCGAATCGTTACTAAGCAAAACGTTTGCCATTTCTTAAACGATTTCAGAATCCAAGCCAATGGCTTGGTAATGGCCAAGGGAATGGCTTTCCACAATATTAATAGAATTTTTTCACATCAACATTCAGACTGGAGTCAGAGACTATGATGCTTTTATTGTTAGACGGTGCAGTAGGCTACATATTTTTTACTAGTATGCCTACTTAACAGAAACACCGGTTTATTTCTTTGAAGTGCTATTTATTTAAGTTATTTTAATCAATTAATTCCGGTATGTATTTTTCGTGATGGCATTATCAATGTTAAGGTTGGTTTGTCGGCTACTCATCACATAAATTATGAATTTATATTTATGTGATGAGTAGCCGACAAACCAACCTTAACATTATTTTAATCACTTAACAGCAGCTTTTATCAATAAGATAGACAAATAAATAAGGAAATAGTACGGCATTCTCACCTAAAAATCACTTCTCACGTCTATATTTACACGAATCAATGTCTTAATCTTACATTTCTTCAAATCTAAGTTCATATTCGTGAAAATGATTCACACAAAAACGAGAATTGTTTTAAGGTGTCTAATTTGATGGAAGAATAGCAGGAAGCCATTGTTGCTGACGCGGTGGATCGCTTAGAATCTTAGAACACTGTATGTATTATTCATTTTTAATTGAGCTTTCGTAATTATTCTTGCATCCAGGCACATCTCATCTATCTGGCATGCTGTAGTAACAAGCTCAATGTCATTACTAATGGTTAGGGTAGTAGAAACACAATTATGTAAGTCGGTACGCGACTCGTCCATTCACTGTAATGGTAAGACAACCGCGCATCAAGACACGGATGTGACGTTGCCACGTTTCGCTCGCCGCCGCCTTGTATTAGAGGTGGCTGTGGCTGAACTCATTCCTCTCTACAAAATATTTGTATCAGCGACTTGCATTTCCTTTTAATTTAAATATAACATTTCCATTAGTGACTGAAGAGCAAATACCTACCTGGAGACTCTCTTGTCCACCACCAGCACAAAGTTTCAGAGATCGAGGCCAAAACCTGCAAAATACACACACTATGATGTTCTCAATTTACTTAAACATTAACGTAGAAGTAGACATTCCATCTGTTATGAACCAGTTGTAGCCAGTTTGTTTGATTAAAAAAACATTTTGATGTTAGAGTGTGCTTCTGTTTTCTCCTTTAGTTTTTTTTACAGAACTGTGTTAGTTTACAATAACTATTCCTATCATTTTCGCTATGTAAATAAGGTTTCTCAACTTTTGCGCCAAGAGTGACAATACGTTGTCTGATTATGTATATTTATTATTAATAGTAACTTTTAAGCTTACCTGTATTACAAAAACCAACCATGCCGCATTCATGTTAAAAATTCCTCATGAAACTGGCAACAGTTGTCTGTCTTCCACCACCTGTCAAATGACAAATGCACCAACTAATATCAGACCTCTACAAATAACGATAAGTGGTCGTTTTAGGTGTGAGCATGTCAAAAATTAAAAATTCATTGCTGAACATTTTTCTACTGCGGTTTAAATTTATTTGAGAATGTTTGACTGAAAATGATAGCTTACAAACTTGAACTTTTTACTTATAGTATATAAGTTGTAATATATTACAAGTTGCACGATGCTTCAAAATGGATGAGAACTCCTAAGAGAATATTGTAATTCTTTAAATCTACAGCAAAAAACAAACAGTTATATGAAATAATTTTTCATTTCTATCAGTTAAAGAAGTGGAAAACCCTGACACTGTCACTGTCTAAAACACTATAATACCCAAGTGGCCGTAATGTTTGAAAACACCATTTGAAGTTAGGTCAAAAAACAAAATGATTTAAAAGATCATTTACCGGATACTTAAAAAATCCCCTACTAAATCAATAGACTCAATATAGGGACAAAACAATCTCATAACATGTAGTAAAAGCAATAATACACCTCAACATGTTCAAAATAGTCAGGTCTTTTAACCTGCAGCCATTAAATCTATCAATGGTTTAACTGTTTGTTGTTGATGAATTATTTAGACAATTGTGTTTTAGAGGGTTGGGTAAAGTTACTAGATATTCAAACATGATAGACTCAAATGTCTAACATGATTGATAGCTATAGAATGTAAAGCTACAGGTACATCTGTCCACAAAGATTAGAAACTTTATCTTCTAAAGGAAAGCTGATTGACTAGTAAGAGGTTTTTTGAAAAAGGAATAGAGTTCAGCTAGCTTACCTAAATATATTAGAGTCCAGGGTCTAATAGATACGCAATAAAAGAGCTTAAAAGTATAATACACTGATAATTTCGTCCTGTTGAAGAAGTCCTACATCAAGACTTATTTTTACACTTATCTACAAAACTGTTTACTTAAAATACCATTGTTACTGTTATGTTTCATGTTCTTTTATTGTGTCCCTAGACTCTCATTGTCTCAGGTAAGCTAGCTTTCTAAGTCTAACTCCATTCCTTTTCATATAAACCGTTGTACCTTTATTTTTAATTTTCCATTACAATTACAGTTAGACAAATATTCTATTTCAAATAATATATTTGTGAGCTCCTATGTACCCAAAAAAGTTTTCATACCTCCCAAGGCCTACTGAAAAAGACAACAAAAACTGCTTCTGAATGTTCAATGGTTGAAAAACGTGTTCTACTACAAAACAGGAAACAAATTATAACACCAACCAAATAAGTGTAAAAACTGTTTAATTATACAAAATACATTATTACATATTTACAGTTATATATGTACAATCCAACATATCCAATGTAGATTTTATTTAAATGATTTTTTAGCTCTCCAATCTAAAAACTCATCGAAATCTTCCTCATCATCTGACGCATCTTCCCTCGCATTCTCGCTGGAACCTTTCGTTGCTACAGCTTGGACCGTTTCCTTTTTCTTCTCCAGATCAAGAACCCTGTAAATGTTTACCCTCTTATAAGTCGAACAAATCATTACACTTTCTAATCACTCGTTTTAATGTAAAATGAGAGGTGATTAAACCGATGCATAGATACTAAAAGACAGTAGACAAAAGTACTGTAATGAATGTTCAACCACTGGTTATTTGCAGTCACTTTATCGAAGAAAAAATCCAACACAATTAACAAATACAATACCGTATACCATTTAACAGACTTGGACTTAGACACAAACTAATGAGCTGCAAACTATACAATACATAGCAGGTAATTACCACAAGTAGATTTTGAAGTAGCCTAGGGAGACGAGTTTTACTAGACAATGTCATTATGTTTAAATTATGTTAGCCAAGCAGTGCATAAAACTTGCATTTAGTTGTACAGTAAATGATTGCACTGAACGGAAGGTTATTATGTACAACATAGACTTACATCAACAATTTTGTACCTGTTGCTGCATCTGTCAGTTAAATCGTCCACTGCTCTCTCAGTCCCTTACAATTTAGAATTCCCGGTATCGGCAATTCGACATTCCTTCCGTTAGCTTGTTAACCCATTTGCACCGGTTTATTTATTAACCAAAAATCCCAGTATCACAGAAACATTAAAAATAAAAATATATGCTTTTGACTATTGTTTATGATGATTTATAGTATTTTCTGGCTGAAAATAATAATAAAATAAATATTTTTATTTTATTTTGAATTTTTTATGTATATGTATATGTATTTAGGATTATAATATTTCTACACTATTTTATATATTTCTAAAAAATAGGTATATATACCTGCCACAAAAAATATTAGACTATTTTTTATTTTGTTTTATAGCTGAAAAATGAAAAAAAACATATAATGTATACAAAATTATATATTTTATATGTATATGTATATTTATTTAGGACACGTTTTCACTATTTTTCATACTTTTGATAAAAATAGTTAGCTGCCTATATTACGTAAATATGAAATCATTCAAGGAAAATGATATTTTGATGAACAAATTTAAATATTAGCCTATATGTATATATTGTAAGTATAAATGGTTCATTTTTTGAAAAAACCAAATTTTCAAATTTCATGAATGACGTACCAGTACGTCAGCCGTGATACTGTACATCACTGACTTGACGTACTGGTACGTCATCCGATGCAAATGGGTTAACAACCCTTATCATGGGTAAGTTAAGCGGTGGAAGCAACTATGATATTTTATGGGGAAAATCACCAAAGTTTCAATAACTTTTGAACCGTAACTTTTACAGCAATGGGGGCAGTACACTTTTGTTTAGAGTTAAAAGTGACTATATCATACCAAATTTGAATCAAAATCAAAAGAGCCGTTTTTTTTAGAATCCAATTTTCTGTTATTATAAGTTTTTATGAACAAAATCTCTACTTAAAATCAAAATAAAAAAAAAATTGGATAAGGTAAACGCACCAGTAGCTGACAGTATAAGAAACTATACGCACTTAATAATCCGTGGTTTTGAATAAATAGGAACTAAAGAGATATTACGGATTTTATGGGATTCTAAATTTAGTGTAGTTTTCAAATTTGTCACACAAAAAGGGGTTTTAAAATATATTTTATAACATTTTTGAACTTAATTCAACCTTTGTACGTGTTCCAGTGGCTGACAGTGAAAAAAGTGCTTGTACCAGTAGCTGACTATGTGTTGTCCCAGTAGCTGACACTGGAACTATAAATGTACTAGCTGCTAAACCTAAGGGTTTTATAATTTATAAGACGAATAAAATCTAACTTAATAATTAAGTTATAAATAAAATCATGTAAAACGTTATTAAGAAAATTTATTTTACATATTTTAAAATAAAAATATTTACATTAAAAAATATATATATTTTATATATATTTAAAAAAATATAAATTTTTTAAATATATTTGGCTTATTAATTAAAAAATTAAAATCATTTTATAAAAATGTGAGATTACATAAATTATAAAAAGCATGCAAATTTCAATGGGTAAAACTAATTTAATATTGTGCAAGTAGCAAATATCCCCTGTCAGCTATTGGAACTTGTATGGCTTTTGTGTACCAAAGCCTGACATTGATATAATTTTAAATCCAAAACCCCTAAAACCCCAATTTTATCATGAAATTGTCAACAAAGGTATAATTGATAAAAATAATGAGCCTAACCATTAATAATATTTAAGAAATTTTGCGAAATGACAAAAAACCAAACTTACCTTCTTAACAGTTTCATTAAGGGAATCGACTAAATATGATGTGTACAGACAGGGTTGCTTTCAAACCACCACCATTCAGCGAGTATGTGCTAAATTTCACAGATTTTTTTGTAATCAAATCAGGAATAAACATATGTTCTTCTAACAATGCAATCATGTGTAAATATTTTTAAGAGACCACATTATAATGTAAAGAAACTCAAACTGTCAGCTACTGGTGCATTTACCTTAGCACCTGGAGATACCACAGATGGTATGCCTGTCCCCAATCAATGGATTGTATGAACGGAGGTCGAGGGGCGGGGAGGGGAGAGGGGGCAGCAAACTTCGCTGCCTAGAGGCAGCAGATAGTTAAATATGTCACTGGAAGTCATTCATAATTTCCTCTTATAAAATTTATAAGAGAGTATTTATAAGAGTATTTAATACTCTCCCCATATACTATGTATAGGGAGAGAAAGCAACACAATGTTTAAGTTAGAAGAACATACCTAGACCAATTACGCAGCTGTTCGTCTATCTCTTGTATTTGCCTCTCTGTTGTAGCCTCCTCCTGATCGTCTTCTATGATCTGTGTGGAGACGGACGTTTCTTCCTTGATCTCTTTTTGAAACTTCTCCCATTCTTCTTGAATGGGGTCTTTGTATTCAACGTTGCGTGCCTGAGGCAAACAAAGTCATCCTGTTTAGCAACATGAAGTAGGCCTACTGAACAAACTCGTTAATTTGGTCCCATTAAAGTTAGATCTCTAAATAAACCATACCGGTATGCACTTAAATAATATAAAAAGGCCTACAGATATTGTAAACATGTATGAAATACTAAATTTATACATATTACAGTCCAAAAATTCCCTGATTGAATTTCTGTAAACATTTAATGTGATTGCCAGCGGGAAATTCGCCTTGCAGTAGTTGGTGCGACTCCTGGGTAGGGCATATCGGTGTAGCTAGCAACATTGGAAAGCTCTTTTGGTGTACCCATGGTGGAAGTAAATAAGGTGAGCTACCTCGTATCGTAGCCGGCTGCCGGCGGTGCGGGGAGAGGTATCGTGACGTCACCTTGGGGGCAAACAGCCTCGCGACCATATCGAGCAGTGACGCTGCTCTAATAAAATTGTAATTTTTAATAGTAAGAACCGGTAAAAATTCCTGAATCTTTGCATAGTCTTGGACTATTAACATAGGATGCTTATGATTTAAATTTTATTAATTTATTAATTTAAAATAACAACCATTCAACAACCGATCAAACTTAAAACTTTTTCATACTAACACAAAAAAGTTAGTCGGCTACCAAATCACGTATTATTTGGTCAGGTTTATCAGACCTGCAGGAAAGTTTTAGGGAAAGGTTCTAATTTAACTGTAGTATCGGTTGGATTTCGATAAGAGATTACTTTTTTAGCTACGAAGAATTATATCAAGAGGCAATGGAGCGCGCGCTCAGCCGATGCCACCGTTTATTGGATAATAAGGCCACGCATTTATTATCCAAAACACTGTAGCTACATGTTATAAGGATATACTTTGTACTCTACATTTTCAATGAAATATGTAATATTAACATGCGACAGATATAAGTTTTACATTAAAATACGTTCCAACATCTTCGTTTTTATACAAATTAACTCTCTTTGATAACAGTTGCCATAAAATTTGTAGGATCGGAAATTAATAACATTTCCTTAACGAAAAACATAGTTTATTACATTTTGCAATCTTATAAAAATATTTACGACCTGAAAGTAAACATGTAAAAAATTAAACATTTCATCACCTCTGGATTTTTCTTAACTTTTTTAAGTTTCTTTAGAAATTTTCTTTTTTGCCACTAGCAAAATTGCATTGTCTTAGCCTCCTGTTGATTTGTTTGATTTTGATACACTGCACAATGGGGCATTTTTGTAGAATGGAAAACTGACATCTACTGCAACTGGCGGTGAACACAGAAACAAAAACAAAACAAACAACACGTGATCATCCCCCGCACACACCCCCGCATCCGAGCCAAAGTTGTGACATAGATAACAACCCCAGTGAAATAGGATCCTAGCAGTCGAGTTGAACTGGAATATCAAATTTTTTTATTATGGTATTACAAGAGTGAAACAATTTTATATTTTAACCTGATTATAAATACCAATCACCAACTTATTTTTTAACAGAGTACATTTTATTTTATATACTATGTTAAATACATTCCTTTGCGTTAAAGATAATTTATTATTTAAACCACTATTTGCAAACTTTGGTTTTAGCTAATCAATAACGATTTGCAATACTTTAATAGGTACTTTGAATACAATTTGGCAACGTTAACCCTATTCACAGAGAAGACAATATTATATATTCTCTGTGAACTATTACGAAATAACCCATATTCAAACGGGGAAAAACACACTGCAGTCAACAGAACAACAATTTTTCACATAAAATATAAATACAGGAATAAAAATATCACTGATGCTATATTCATGAAACTACATTATTTGTTGGATGGCAATGTGTGATTAATACTTGGCAACTGACTCGACTCGCAGCATGCGCTCCGATCACGCGCTCATATAACTTAGCATATCTCAGGAAATAACGCCTCTAACGGTATATAGTTTGAAGGAAAGTTAAATTTGGATCTTTATCTAAAACTTTCCCGCTGGTCAAATGCTTCTAACCAAATAGTACGTGATTTTGTTGCCGACTAACTTTTACATGTTTAGTTTTAAGAAAGACCAAGTATAAAGAGTGGATTACACGATTAAGTTTTTAACAATTACAAACTATTTTTTCACAACACGCATCTTCCACTTATAATTGATGTCCATGTCAAGTTTCATACTTTTTCCTCAATTCTAACAGTTCAAAATGTTGATGTTAATACAGCAGTGTCACGCTGAGCTATATACGCGCGCGAAGCGGTTTGCCCCCAAGGTGACGTCACGTCGCGATGCGCAGAACGGTCTCAAACTCGTCCGGCTGAATAGCACACCTTATTTACTTCGACCATGGGTGTACCTGCAGGTCTACATTGTCGGTTGCTGTTGGTCGTGTACCTGCATTGAAAAATGACATTTCATGAACAGTGTGTGAACATTAAGTTCTGTGTTTTACTTAAAAAACCACCTAGTGAGACTCTTGGGTTGTTAATTCAGCTAATGGAAAAGAGGCGATGAAGAAAAGTCAAGTTTATGAGTGAGCACAGTTTCGTGAAAGCATTGTTGATGACCCTCGTAGTGGACTTCCTTCAACAGCAGTCAATGACGTAAACATTGAGAGAGTACAATTTCATCGATTGTTAATTCAAGATTTTCATGCACAACTTGTCTTACTCGCTCAATGCTTACGACGATAGATAAAACATACAAAATCATCTGACAGGGCATGTGTTGGAGTAATCTTAGTGAGGTGGTCGGGGGCGGGGGTGGGGGGGGAGGGGGGGGGGCACTGACAAGTGGGGGAGAAGGGGCAGCAAACTTCACTGCCTAGAGGCGGCAGATAGTTAAATATGTCACTGGAAGTCATTCATAATTTCCTCTTACAATTTTACCCTAACAGTCCTACTACAAGTTTAAATTAAAAGCGATTCGTAAATAAAACTTCAAACATTTGGCCCTACATTACCTTTGCATCCATGATGGGATCGTCAAAGAATCCCTCAGGTAGTGGATCTTTAGAATCCACAAAAGAGGCATCTTCTGTATCCATTGGTTCTTCAGCCACTACTTCCGTAGGTGTCAAGACCGAGGACGGATCCACTTGACTGGACGTTGGAACCGACTCTGTTTTGACTGCTCCATTGTCGAAAAACCCTGGTGGTAGTTTTGGTGCTGGTGCATTTTTTAAGATACCTGTAAAAACACCAAATGAGTTTGTTGAATTATTTAGGGTAAGGGCCACGAAAAAATATTGTTACATAACTATCATTAATTTGTCACAGTCTTTACAGTTTTTGATGATAATTTTAATAGCCAAAAGGAAATATTTTTCAGTAGGCCTATATTAAAATATATTTAATTTAGGTACGTTAATTTATCAAACTGTCTGGGTAGCTGAGTGGTTATAGTGCTCGTCTTCAAATCTGAAGGTCGCTGGTTCAATCTCAAGCAAGACTGTTTCAAGACCCATCTGCGATTCATCGTTGGGCTATCATTTAATGATGCTTTCTAACAACAGATCGACCTTAAAAAAGACAAGGGTTTGGACTTTTTCCATAAAAAAAAACATGAAAAATGCCACTGGCGAGAAAAGGTACATTAAAAAATAAAAATCCAATTTTACGATTATTAAGTATATTACACAAGTGTGCGGCAGCACACTAAGTATGCTACAGTCATTATGATTGGTAGGCTACCAATCATAATGATGGTTTATATTATGCTATTTTATAAATTTTTGAGTTCTACTATTTGTTTGAAAGTTGAAAAAGTCATGAAATGAATATTGACTTCTGTATCAAAATTCTTTCAATTTCACTTTGAAACCTATCATTCTACATTTGTACAAATTTATAGCTTACCTATATTTTTTCAATTCATGTGACAGAAAATGTATGGTAGGTAAACTAACTTATTGTGTGCTTAAAAATGGAACTAATGTAATGAACATTAAACAAATTTTAAGGCGGACTGCTGTCACAGCTCAGCACCTCTGGGAATCATCAATCAGCCTCAGTGGCGGTCCCAGGGGGGGATGGGATAGATATATCCCCCCCGAAATATTTTATATTTTATTAGCTAACATAAATACTGTTAGCTTGAGCATATATTAAAGCTCAAATACATATATGTTAAATATATGTTTTTAGGCTTTAAATTCCACATTTTTCCGGGGGAGGGGGACCCCCGGACCCTCTTCTTTTCTGGGGAATATTCCAGACCCCCCGGTGGCCATCCCCCCCCCCCCGAAATGGAATCCTGGGACCGCCACTGATCAGCCTTTCTGGAAGTTTCTTAATTTAACCAGGGCATTTTTTTTTAGAGGTTGGCTTTTAAGCTTGCATTTTCCCGTCCACATAGAATACAGATCTGTGTGTGGAACGTCCAGCAAAGCGAGTGGTGAGTCGGTAGGCTACAGTACGAAGGTGAACTGTACTGATAAAATGTTTGCCGCAGTGATCAGGATCCAAACCCATGTTATCGCTGCCTTGGACCTAAAGTCCTTGATGCTACCAACGGAGCCACCGACTCACCTAAATAATAATAATAATAATAATAATAATATTAATATAATAATAATAATCTAATTCATAGTTTAATAATATTCAATTGTATCAAGTCCATGTGTCGGATTTGATGAGTCCTGGATTAATAAAACTACGGTAAAGTCACACTAGAAGATTGAAATGTATACAGATCTAGTCCTAAAATTATATTTAAAGTTAAACCTACTAGGCTACTTAGCCTACATTTATATCAAGTTTACCAAATAGGTTAGGGCCTACTGTAAAAATAGAACAAACCTTTTAGTTTCTTAGGCGGAACAGCAGTTGGGGGCGTGAGTGGTCTTTTATACAGCTTGGGAGGGTCCGAGACATTTTTTGGAATAAGAGGGGGAGGGGCAAGAAGCTGTTTCTTGCGGGCGATGTTGTCTTTGTGCTGTTTAGAGTTGAGGTGGACAATCCACACTGCATCACTGCGAACTACGCTCTCGCATACAATACATGTCAACGTTCCATCATCCTTATATGTGAGATAATGTTAAAGAAAACTCTCCACAACTAAATATATGGCATCATAAGAATTACTAAAATATAGAATTTTACTATCTTCTCCCTGAATAATAGGGCCCTTCAATAGGACTATTATTGCAACATTTAGAGTAAAACATAGTTTAGATGGGCTAATGTATATTGAAAAACCTTTTTACTGGTGTCTAAAACAGTGTGATTGAAAAGTTCTGGAACAGTAATACATTTTTTATTACAATTAACTTATAGAGAAAGTAATGAGACTTAGTACATCAATATCAATTTCTTGTTTTCAAGTTCAACATCCTGTGATATTTATTTTACCATACCGGTACCGGTAACTACCTACAACTTTTGCATAGAACTGGCAAATTGTCTTTCAAGTATTCTAGGAAAGAATTAAGCTTTTGCTTGTTTTCTTTTTCAAATAACTAAGAGACTTGTTAACCCTCCGAGTGTCCATAGTTTAGGCCTTAATGTCCGCCTATTTTTGGCGCATTTGCAAGGTTTTATTAAAACGGATCTGAGAAGCTTAAAACAATGTTAATTCGACTGTTCTATATACCATTTTGTTTGGAAAATCATGGGCTTCAATATAATACATAAAACATAAGGAACATTTGTTTCAAAAAAAAATTTTAGGTAAAAAAAATTTGGAAAATTTTCAAAAAAAAAAAATAAGTTTGCGCTCAATGAAATTGTATAAATTATAGGCCTATAAATATTTGAAAATAGCCACTTAGTTCTAAATTTTATGAGGATTACAAATATATAATAATATAAGGAAGTAGATTTGCAAATAAATAAGTTATGGGCAAAAAACAGATTTCAGTACATAGCGTTTAGCTAAGAATGCATAGCCTAACCATAGCTAGGAATCTGGCTGATAATTTAAATCAATATCACTACCTACTTCTTCAGGATCATCAACCAGCCCTTCAAAATCACTTAAATCTTCTTATAATGCACCACGTATATCACTACTTTTGATTTTTAATACTAAAACAATGATAAACGTAATAAAACACATCAGTCCGAGCTTGAATAGAACAGCTGATCTTTATGTTCACATTGGGATTGGATGAACCCAATGGGCGATCAAGTCGGTGGACTTGTCGCTTGTGTGAACTGACCATGCGACCAGAGCACGACCCGACCAAACTCGACCAAGACAACGAATGTTTTACAAACTTCAGTGTCAAGATGGATGTTGTGACCTGTTCGTGTTGTCAGGTCTACAAAAGGGCAGTTTGCAACATTTTATGAAGATCTACGTCAATATTAAGACAGGTTTTTTAATTACACAAGAATGTGTTAAAAGCTTTGATGAATTACATAGAAAATTTGCTGGTGAAATCACGGGACAAGACACTTCATTGAGACAGTGTATAGGAAGTGAAGAAAAACCTGGTCGGGTCGGAGGCAATTCGGGGTTTGTGCGTGTCGTCCCATTACATTTTGTGCTATTTTTGGCAACGGCCAGCAGGTCGGACCCGACCAAACTGAAAAACTTTGGTCGTGCGACCAGGGTCCGACCAGCCGAACCAGTGCGCACTGTTCCATTTATTCTTAATATAAAACTGGTTGTATCCGACCAGTCGGAGTCGTGGTTGGGATAGCGCGTGCCGGCCCTAATCTAAATACCGCATCACACTGTTTCAAGAGTGGTGAGTGGTCCTCATATTTTAGAGGTATCAATTAGGAATAACTTAGACCTAACTTATAGAAAATTAATACAGTATGGGCCTATCTAACTTAGCCTAGGCGTAAGTTACATTAGGTACGGTAACTAAGTTCAGGCCTAAGTTATAATCTATTGAAAGAAAATTTTATCAGATGGGGCCTTCCGAGCTTAGGTTCTCTGCGGAACTGTAAGTTAGGTACTGGAACTCGCTGTCTCTTAACTAACATGTCTATCCAGGTTGTCCTAGGCCAAGGCTTATAAGTAAGGATTGTTGTAGCCTAGGCCTTCTAAGATTTTGTGTGAGCCTAACTTAATTCAGTAGGATTATGTCGACCTCCAGTGAACCTAGGCCTAATTAACTTAAGAACAAGGCTACAAAGCATAAAACATTTTTAAAAGGTGACCATGCATGTTTTGGATCCAACCATAAAAGGATATTTTGCTAATGGTGATTCAATTTTCCTTCCATTCGTGATCAATTTCTTTTTCTCTTGTGACATAAGACGCCGCAACTCATTTTGACTAATTTTATTTTTCGACATTTTACACTTCACTATTATAGGCTATATATATATTATTACATGGATAAACACTTTACTAAACCAACACCATAACAACAACACTGTAGTAAAGTGCCTAAATAATAAATTAAACGAAACTCAACGTCAACACCACATAACTTAACCCTAACCTCAAATCAATTTCAAATCCTGTTTAAGTTTGGACTTGGTTTGGTTTGGTTTGTTTCTTCTGGTTCTGGGGTTTGATTTTTTTTAAGACGGCGGCAATGGAAGAGCAGAATAAAAACTGTTGTGTGCGGTTAGCGAATAGATAGAGTTTGTATTTACTCAGGGGAGGTATAGATGAGGTTACGATGACAGCTGTGGGGGTCTGACTTAGGGGAGGTACGAATGAGGCATTTAGTTCTAAATTCCTCCGTGAACAGCGCTGTAGTAGAGAGCATTTTGGCAATGAAGGTTTACTAATCGCAAAAATAGTTCTGTTCATAAAATAAAATTATAAATGCCTCAAATTCAATTTTATTATTTTTTAATTATAAAATTAAACTATCATAACCTAACCGAACTAACCAAACTTGCTGATAAAGAAATAATATAACAAAAGTTTAGTAATCGGAAAAATAATTCTGTTTATTAAATAAAACTAGAAATTGTTCAATTAAAATTTTATAATGACTTAATAAAAAGATTAAACTGTAATAACCGAACCAAACCAACCAAACTTGCTGATAATAAAAAAATCTTGGATAAAAAGTTAATGCTACCAGCGGGATTTGAACCCGGGACCTACAGTATATCAGCCCAGCACGCTAACCATTAGACCACCGAGGCCGATGGCTATTGTCCGTTTTGTTACGGTAATGGCGTTCCCTCAGCTAATAAGAAGCCCACAGCTGTCATCGTAGGCTCTTCTATACCTCCCCTGAGTAAATACCCAGCTGTGGGCTTCTCATTAGCAGAGGGAACACAATTTGCGTAACAATACGATTTTCAGCTATCGGCCTTGGTGGTCTAGTGGGTAACGTGCCGGGTTGACAACCTGTGAGTCTCGGGTTCGAATCCCGCTGGTGGAACTAACTTTTTGACTAAGCTTTTTTCATTATCAGCAAGTTTGGTTGGTTTGGTTCGGTTATGACAGTTTAATTTTATTAATTTTAATTGAGCAATTTCTAGTTTTATTTGATGAACAGAATTATTTTTTTCTATTAATAATCTTTTTTATTTTATTTCATTATCAGCAAGTTTGGTTAGTTCGGTTAGGTTATGATAGTGATTTTATAATAAAAACAATTTAAAATTGAATTTGGGGCATTTATAATATTATTTTATGAACAGAACTATTTTTGCAATTAGTAAACCTTCATTGCCAAAATGCACCGTCGTGAAGTTAGCGGCTCTTTTCATCGGCGCTTTTTCGGTTTGTAATAGATGTGGGTTGGTACTCCTGCGGACCCCACAAACGTGTTTTGCAGGGATGTCGGAAACACAATTCAATGACAATACGGTGCGAAATGATGTTTTTATATTTATATAATGTCAATTATACATTGATAAAACGTGTATACAAGTTAAAACTAATTAATTGACGTATTTTAAAAGGCATATTTGAGACCGTAATGTACAATATACGTAGCTATTGGTTAACATAATGCGATCAATTAAAACTCCGAACATAAAAAGTGCATAATCTTTTTTCCCAAGCCCATCACATCAACTTTGAGTTATTCTAATGGTAATATACAATGTGTAGAATACTCAGTATAAATATGATTGAGGCAGTCCAGTGAATTACGAAGCTATAAGGCAAAATGTATATGGTTGATAGTAACTCGTATCAGGAAAAAGTGCACAATCTTTTTCCTAAGTCCATCACATCAACTTTGAGGTATTCTAATGGTAATGTACAATGTGTAGAATACTCAGTATAAATATGATTGAGGCAGTCCAGTGAATTACGAAGCTATAAGGCAAAATCTATATGGTTGATAGGAACTCGCATCAGGAAAAAGTGCACAATCTTTTTCCTTAGTCCATCACATCAACTTTGATGTATTCTAATGGTAATATACAATGTGTAGAATACTCAGTATAAATATGATTGAGGCAGTCCAGTGAATTACGAAGCTATAAGGCAAAATCTATATGGTTGATAGGAATTTGCGTCAGGAAAAGTGCACAATCTTTTTCCTAAGCCCATCACATCAATTTTGAGGTATTCTAATGGTAATATACAATGTTTAGAATAATCAGTATGAGTATGATTGCGGCAGTCCAGTGAATTACGAAGTTATATGGCAAAATGTATATGGTTGATAGGAACTCGCATCAGGAAAAGTGCACAATCTTTTTCCTAAGCCCATCACATCAACTTTGAGGTATTCTAATGCTAATATACAATGTATAGAATAATCAGTATGAGTATGATTGCGGCAGTCCAGTGAATTACGAAGTTATATGGCAAAATCTATATGGTTGATAGGAATTTGCGTCAGGAAAAGTGCACAATCTTTTTTCTAAGCCCATCACATCAACTTTGAGGTATTCTAATGGTAATATACAATGTGTAGAATACTCAGTATAAATATGATTGAGGCAGTCCAGTAAATTACGAAGCTATAAGGCAAAATCTATATGGTTGATAGGAACTCGCATCAGGAAAAGTGCACAATCTTTTTCCTAAGCCCATCACATCAACTTTGATGTATTCTAATGCTAATATACAATGTATAGAATAATCAGTATGAGTATGATTGCGGCAGTCCAGTGAATTACGAAGTTATATGGCAAAATCTATATGGTTGATAGGAATTTGCGTCAGGAAAAGTGCACAATCTTTTTCCTAAGCCCATCACATCAACTTTGAGGTATTCTAATGGTAATATACAATGTGTAGAATACTCAGGGTAAATATGATTGCGGCAGTCCAGTGAATTACGAAGCTATAAGGCAAAATCTATATGGTTTATAGGAATTTGCGTCAGGAAAAGTATCGGTTTGTAATAGATGTGGGTTGGTACGCCTGCGGACGCCACAAACGTGTTTTGCAGGGATGTCGGAAACACAATTCAATGACAATACGGTGCGAAATGATGTTTTTATATTTATATAATGTCAATTATACATTGATAAAACGTGTATACAAGTTAAAACTAATTAATTGACGTATTTTAAAAGGCATATTTGAGACCGTAGTGTACAATATACGTAGCTATTGGATAACATAATGCGATCAATTAAAACTCCGAACATAAAAAGTGCATAATCTTTTTTCCCAAGCCCATCACATCAACTTTGAGCTATTCTAATGGTAATATACAATGTGTAGAATACTCAGTATAAATATGATTGAGGCAGTCCAGTGAATTACGAAGCTATAAGGCAAAATGTATATGGTTGATAGTAACTCGTATCAGGAAAAAGTGCACAATCTTTTTCCTTAGTCCATCACATCAACTTTGATGTATTCTAATGGTAATATACAATGTGTAGAATACTCAGTATAAATATGATTGAGGCAGTCCAGTGAATTACGAAGCTATAAGGCAAAATCTATATGGTTGATAGGAATTTGCGTCAGGAAAAATGCACAATCTTTTTCCTAAGCCCATCTCATCAATTTTGAGGTATTCTAATGGTAATATACAATGTTTAGAATAATCAGTATGAGTATGATTGCGGCAGTCCAGTGAATTACGAAGTTATATGGCAAAATGTATATGGTTGATAGGAACTCGCATCAGGAAAAGTGCACAATCTTTTTCCTAAGCCCATCACATCAACTTTGAGGTATTCTAATGCTAATATACAATGTATAGAATAATCAGTATGAGTATGATTACGGCAGTCCAGTGAATTACGAAGTTATATGGCAAAATCTATATGGTTGATAGGAATTTGCGTCAGGAAAAGTGCACAATCTATTTCCTAAGCCCATCACATCAACTTTGAGGTATTCTAATGGTAATATACAATGTGTAGAATACTCAGGGTAAATATGATTGCGGCAGTCCAGTGAATTACGAAGCTATAAGGCAAAATCTATATAGTTGATAGGAATTTGGGTCAGGAAAAGTGCACAATCTTTTTCCTAAGCCCATCACATAAATTTTGAGGTATTCTAATGGTAATATAAAATGTTTAGAATAATCATTATGAGTATAATTGCGGCAGTCCAGTGAATTACGAAGTAATATGGCAAAATCTATATGGTTGATAGGAATTTGCGTCAGGAAAAGTGCACAATCTTTTTCCTAAGCCCATCACATCAACTTTGAGGTATTCTAATGGTAATATACAATGTGTAGAATACTCAGTATAAATATGATTGAGGCAGTCCAGTAAATTACGAAGCTATAAGGCAAAATCTATATGGTTGATAGGAACTCGCATCAGGAAAAGTGCACAATCTTTTTCCTAAGCCCATCACATCAACTTTGATGTATTCTAATGCTAATATACAATGTATAGAATAATCAGTATGAGTATGATTGCGGCAGTCCAGTGAATTACGAAGTTATATGGCAAAATCTATATGGTTGATAGGAACTCGCATCAGGAAAAGTGCACAATCTTTTTCCTAAGCCCATCACATCAACTTTGAGGTATTCTAATGCTAATATACAATGTATAGAATAATCAGTATGAGTATGATTACGGCAGTCCAGTGAATTACGAAGTTATATGGCAAAATCTATATGGTTGATAGGAATTTGCGTCAGGAAAAGTGCACAATCTATTTCCTAAGCCCATCACATCAACTTTGAGGTATTCTAATGGTAATATACAATGTGTAGAATACTCAGGGTAAATATGATTGCGGCAGTCCAGTGAATTACGAAGCTATAAGGCAAAATCTATATGGTTGATAGGAATTTGCGTCAGGAAAAGTGCACAATCTTTTTCCTAAGCCCATCACATCAACTTTGAGGTATTCTAATGGTAATATACAATGTGTAGAATACTCAGTATAAATATGATTGAGGCAGTCCAGTAAATTACGAAGCTATAAGGCAAAATCTATATGGTTGATAGGAACTCGCATCAGGAAAAGTGCACAATCTTTTTCCTAAGCCCATCACATCAACTTTGATGTATTCTAATGCTAATATACAATGTATAGAATAATCAGTATGAGTATGATTGCGGCAGTCCAGTGAATTACGAAGTTATATGGCAAAATCTATATGGTTGATAGGAATTTGCGTCAGGAAAAGTGCACAATCTTTTTCCTAAGCCCATCACATCAACTTTGAGGTATTCTAATGGTAATATACAATGTGTAGAATACTCAGGGTAAATATGATTGCGGCAGTCCAGTGAATTACGAAGCTATAAGGCAAAATCTATATGGTTTATAGGAATTTGCGTCAGGAAAAGTTTCGGTTTGTAATAGATGTGGGTTGGTACGCCTGCGGACGCCACAAACGTGTTTTGCAGGGATGTCGGAAACTCAATTCAATGACAATACGGTGCGAAATGATATTTTTATATTTATATAATGTCAATTATACATTGATAAAACGTGTATACAAGTTAAAACTAATTAATTGACGTATTTTAAAAGGCATATTTGAGACCGTAGTGTACATTATACGTAGCTATGGCTTAACATAATGCGATCAATTAAAACTCCGAACATAAAAAGTGCATAATCTTTTTTCCCAAGCCCATCACATCAACTTTGAGCTATTCTAATGGTAATATACAATGTGTAGAATACTCAGTATAAATATGATTGAGGCAGTCCAGTGAATTACGAAGCTATAAGGCAAAATGTATATGGTTGATAGTAACTCGTATCAGGAAAAAGTGCACAATCTTTTTCCTAAGTCCATCACATCAACTTTGAGGTATTCTAATGGTAATGTACAATGTGTAGAATACTCAGTATAAATATGATTGAGGCAGTCCTGTGAATTACGAAGCTATAAGGCAAAATCTATATGGTTGATAGGAACTCGCATCAGGAAAAAGTGCACAATCTTTTTCCTTAGTCCATCACATCAACTTTGAGGTATTCTAATGGTAATATACAATGTGTAGAATAATCAGTATAAATATGATTGAGGCAGTCCCGTAAATTACCAAGTTATATGGCAAAATGTATTTGGTTGATAGGAATTTGCGTCAGGAAAAGTGCACAATATTTTTCCTAAGCCTATCACATCAATTTTGAGGCAATCTAATGGTAATATACAATGTGTATTATTGGGAAACAGCGAAGAAGACTTCGATGATCCACCGAAACCCGTATTATTGGAAATAAACAGCGAAGAAGACATCGATGACCCATATATTGAGGAATCATGGTGCAAGAAACGAAAATCTGCTGATAGCTATTTTACGGGCCACTCTCCTAAAGCTATAAAATTAAAGAATAACACTAATGCGACATCTAAATTCAGATTACGCCCAGTCACTACTAAAGCATTTGTAGAGAATGACACTAAACAAGAGGAGGAACTAGTAGATAGTATAAAAAGTAGTACAATAACTAAATGTAGAATAAGTTTGAACAAGGAATATCCGCACGAGAAAGCTTTGCCAAATGGACTGTTCGATAACCCGGATTTTTATACAGACGTACTTGTTGCTGATTCATACATAGTAGCAGTATTCAAAAATTTGACTCCAACTAAAACCTTAGTATTTTTTGGAGAAGAATATTCGTCTCTATTTGATAACCGCGAGTTAATTCAAGGCTCGGTTGATGCATGTATTGCAGCAGTTTTAAAATCATTAAACAAAGAAACAATTATAAAATTAGTTAATGTGGAATCAAATTACTCCTTGTTGAGAGGACATTCAGTAACTGTAGCATCACCACTGTGGAGTTATTTTAGAAACTTAAACAAGTACGAAGCCATGCTAATGCCGTATGTAATACCAATTAGTGACCAAAGGAACCATTATTGTTTGATCATAGGCGATTTAAAAAATAAAGTTTGTTATTATTATAATCCTCTACCAGATTGTGGCGATACAAATACAATAGCTCATAGAAAATTTCGCAACTTCTTGTGTTCTCTTCAAAAAACACAATACAGATCAGATGACTTTGAAGTAAATAAGTGGACTTTTACTGAAGCTGTCGGAGTAACGCAACAAGACAGTTATAGCTGTGGTGTGTACGTTATAAATTTTATAGAGCGCTGGCTAAAAAAAAGAAAATCTGACTTCTAATTTTGATCCAAGAATTTACAGAAATTATTTAAAAAGGCTGTGCCTACATCAGTCTGAAAATGTTTCCGATTTATGTTTATATTGCGGAAAGGGAGAAACAAAATGCCAAATTTGGGTAATGTGTGACAACTGCAAACGATGGGTTCATTACAAGCCATGTTTGAGACACTTAAACTTAACATTATCGGAAGCACAAAGTGTAGATTTCTCATATCAATGTGAGCTTTGCAAATCTTATGAGCGAAAATATAACTGTAATCCATGGAGCGTTTGAACTATCTTTGGTTGATGGTTGAGAGACGTTAAATATTGATTTTTTGATGAATCACTGTGTAACAGACTTAGATCTTTCTGTAGATGAATTCAAATTCGTTATATAAGAACTGTAAGCCTTTGTTTGGTGTTTTATTGAGAAATGATTAAACACTCCAAATTGTAGCCTATATAATTCATTTGTATGCATTACAAACAAAACTCAGTAAACAAGATACAATTAGGAAAAAAAATGAAAAATATATATTATGATTTGAACTGCTACATAGTAATCAAATCTAAATTATCTTAAAACTGTACATACTACTATCATGAAGATCTGTCAGCTTTATAAGTATAGAAACAAGGCTATGGAACTAGGAAGTGCTCTTTCTGCACATTTACAACCCATAATGCCCCTCATTGCCCTTGAATTGTCCAGAAGAAAAGATGTTAAACATATTAGTGCAGTAAAAATAAAAGAAAAAATCCATAAACCTAAAAAAAATTAGCACAACCGGGGAATTTGGTATAGATGTTGGGTGTACCTTCCTTTTGAACATACTAAAAGTCCCCTAAAATTGAAGCTGTGCTACGGCCGCCATATTGGAAAATGGCGGCATATTTCAGTATTTTTCGCTATAGCGACTTTATTATTAGAGATACAGGAAACAGATAAATATACAAAATGTAGGTCATCTAAAATACACATTTTTTGTATTTACCATCTTTCTCTAAACCCAACGGTTTTTGAGTTATTTGTTATTAAGTATATTTAGTTTTTTCTGTTTATCAAAAATAGGTGAAACACGTGGAAATTGACCGTTACTTTCAAGGATTATGATAATTTATCCCATTTAGTTAAATAGTGTGATACTATAAAATCTCAAAATTTAAGCTTATTTTATGAGTAAAACAACTACGCCACAGCAAACCTGCAGACTCAGCAAATTTCCATTTGATTGGATGTTTTATAAATTGTATTTAAATAAAATTAGATTCAACAGGTACCTAGGTTTGCTGCTATAGGTAGGTTATTATAGTGTGTGTTTTTTTTAGTAAAATATCAATAATTTAGTATAAAAAAATTAATTTTCCAAGTTTGATCATAATAAATCTATAAACAAACAAACTGCAACAGTTAACTAATTAATAATAATAGCATGTTAGCAAGATTTACAATTTACAAATTTAAATATACAAATTTGTGTTGTGTTTACTAAAAAGATGGCGATTATTCGTCACGATTCGAATACTAACCGAAGGGGTTTTCAAAAGGAGATGAAGCAAGTAATTTAAGTACTGTAATATTAACTCGTACCAAGTATCGGAAATATTGTATGCAGTGAGGAAATCAACCATATTTTGTTAACTACGCAATAGTCATATTAATATTTTATACTCATTTTTACCCATTTAATAAATTAACATTTTATTATTTTGATGGCTTACCACTATCACTCTGATATCAACTAAGTGGGGTGAATAATTGTCGTAAACCTTGAAAGTAACCGTCGATTGCGATGGGTTTCACCGATTTTTGATAAATAAAACAAACTATACTATACCATACTTAATTAGTCACCAACATGAACTAGACACGAAAAACACCCTTCCAAATTTACAATGGGATGTCAAGTAGTTAGTTAGTGTGGTGGTGCCATCAAAATACTAAAATGTTAACTAAATGGGTAAAAAATGAAGATAAAATATTAATATGACTATTGCGTACTTTACAAAATATGGTAGATTACCTTACTGCATACAATATTTTCGGTGCTTGGTACGAATTAATATTACATAAATAACAGGCTCCATCTCCTTTTGAAAACCCATTTGGTTAATATTCTAATCGTGACGAATAATCTCCACCTTTTTAGTAAACACAACCAAAATTTGTATATTCAAATTTGTTTATTGTAAATTTAAAACTCCCATGCTATTCTTATGAATTAGTTAACTGTTGCAGTTTGCTTGTTTATAGATATATTTTGATCAAACTTGGAAAATTAGTTATTTTATTGTAAGGTATTGATATTTTACTTAAAAAAAACACACTATAATAACCTACCTGTAGCAGCAAACCTAGGTACCTGTTGAACCTAATTTTATTTATATACATTTTTTAATAAAACATCCAATCAAATGGAAATTTGCTGAGTCTGCAGGTTTGCTGTGGCGTAGTTGTTTTACTCATAAAATAAGCTTAACTTTTGAGATTTTATAGTATCATACTATTTAACTAAATAGAATACATTATCATAATCCTTGATAGTAACGGTCAATTTCCATGTGTTTCACCTATTTTTGATAAACAGAAAAAACTAAATATACTTAATAACAAATAACTCAAAAACCGTTGGGTTTAGAGAAAGATGGTAAATACAAAAAATGTGTATTTTTAGATGACCTACATTTTGTATGTTTAGCTTTTTCCTGTATCTTTAATAATAAAGTCACTATAGCGAAAAATACTGAAATATGCCGCCATTTTCCAATATGGCGGCCGTAGCACAGCTTCAATTTGAGGGGACTTTTAGTATGTTCAAAAGGAAGGTACACCCAACATCTGTACCAAATTCCCCGGTTGTGCTAATTTTTTTTTGGTCAAAACATACTTTTACTGTACTATATGGGGACTCGTGTTCAACGTAGCCGGCTAAAAAGCGGATAGTATACTTCTGATTCTTCTTCTTAATTCAATGCTAGGTAAGTTAGCACGTTAGTTAGCATGTTAATGAGTATAAAAACAGGTGGTAGTACCAGTACCAACAACATCATATTATAACACCGTTTAAAATAATAAACATATAATGGTCAGATACTCGGATCACATATTGAATATTTTTGGTTACTAAATTATTAGATTTGTTTACAAACAAATTATAATCTTTTTAAACCTATGTCAAGAGTGACTGTTAACGTGGTGACTGTTTTCCTATTTAAAAGGCGAAACTTATAATTTTACTCCAAAATATTTTCAATGAAACAGGTGCATTAAGAGTTTTTAATTTGGATCAATAGTTATTATTTCACATTCGTCCCAGAATTGAAATGAGTAATGTATTATTGCTTACTAAAAAGGGGTAATATTTATATTGAATTGAAAATTTATACTTTTATTGAAATAACTAAACACGATAAATTTAGTAATGGGCTCTAATTAACTCTAATTTTAAAGGCAGTCTTTCGATTTGGACCAGTCCACAAGCGCTCAAAGGAGTTGGAAGTCAAGCGAGTGACGAAATGACTATTGCGGTGCCTCACCTTCCACCTGAAGTCAACGACACCTTGACGACACACAGCTAAACGTAATGTGTTTCTTTATAAGTTAAATTGATTAATTTAACTTACTCTAAGCAAAATCCATGACACATATGCAACCATTAATACTACACTTTAAATAGATATTCTCTAGGTTACCTCCCGCTATCTCCGCGTCCCGCCACCTCCGATTTTCAGAGTGACCCTTATAATCCTCGATTACTACCTGAATTAAGACTTTCCGCGAGCGCGAAGCCCCTTTTAACCGTTTAACAATAACTTATATTCTAGTTATATAAACAAACAGTAAAGCACAAACCATAAAATTAACTCTAAAATAATAGAAACACAATTTCTTGGACACTAGCCACCAGTGTCGCCGGACATGAACTAGATATGGAAAACGAGCTTCAAAATTTACAATGAGTTGGGAAGTATACTTATATTGGTTAGTCTATGGTTAAATATTTAAGAAGTCAATTCTTTAACCCAATATTGGTATTTTATAAGTGTAAAAGAGGTGTCGGCTTGTTTGTATATTTGTTTGGCAGTGATAAACTCAGACACCAGATGAGACTAGGTACATACATGTAGAATTTTTATAACACGAATTATCATTACTAAAAGACTGATAAGGTTTGTAAACTCAACTCTGTAGCAACATATTCAAGCTTATTACTAAAGGCTCAATGCACATGCATTTATAATTTTGGTTTGATTACAATTATTTAACTCAGAAAGGTTTGATCACTGTATTTTCGTGTATGGAGTGTTTATAAACCATCGATTTCATGATAACTTAGCTTAGCCCTGGGACCGTTTTAAGGGTACCCATGTTAGGGATTTTGAAAGAATTTTTTTGAAATACGCATTAAAAATAACTGTACTATTTTTTATCTTCAAAACTCAATTCAAAATCAATATTGACTATTTTGTTTAAGAATTGATAGTAAAATATCCAGTTAGTATAATTTCTTTGTTTGAAAAATATTTGTATGGTAAAATATTCTATAGAACTATGAGGTTATTTGATTTAGTCTATGATTTTGTCATTGGTTATAGGAAACAAGTAAGATTAGTTGATATGAGTAGACCACAGAGATAAGTAAGACCATTGATGTATATACAAATCGAATGCTCTGCTCCCGAGAACTGTTTCAGGGGTTTCAAATTATCGAATTTAAAATGCATAACGAACTGTTCTGAATAAAACACAATTTTAACTGACTACTCGATTCCCGTACGTATGACGGGCCAATAGCTTGTATATATTAAAACGTAACAGGGTTTTTTTATTTCACGATACTGAATCAACCACACGATTTTTGTGTCGAAAGAAAGATAATTTTGAGAACTAGGATATGTCGAAGGCATAATTTTAGTTTAGGGTTTCAGTTTTCTAGAAATTACGTTTTAATTTTAAAAAAAGTCTAGCAGCTGACGCTAACCTTCTAGACTAAAGCTTTTGCTATAACTCCATTTGCTTAACGTAACAGCTGTAAACATTCAGCGTTTGTGACACAAATTCAGCATTTAAAAATAAAATGAAATACAGTAGGGTGACAGGGGATTACAAGGGTCACTCAAGAATTCAGAGGATAAGGAACAGATTTGGGTTCGGAGGTGGCGGGACGCGGAGATAGCGGGAGCACACGCCTCAACAACACCTGAAAAAGATTAACCAAGTGCAATTAGACATAACCCACAACATCCAAAGTGAAAGCTAACTTTTGACTCCAAAGTGTAAATTATTCAATTTACAAGTCCCCTTAATACCTACTAAAATACCTGTCAAATTGGAGTATCTATATAATTAATACGCTACATGAAATTTTGTCGGTTGAACTCCTCCACCATTTCTTAGCCGATTTTATCTATTGTCGTCTCACAACAAGTCTCTACAACAGTTTCCTTATTCTCAATAAGATTAACATGGGAAATCTACACTTCAAAATACGAAATTATTTGTTTAATAATCCAAAAAGGGTTAGGGAGAAATTGGGAAATAGTTATATATCGAGTGTCAAAAATGAGAAAAACCAATTTTTACCCCATAGAATGTGATCAATTATCATGCCAAATTTCAGCCCAATCTGACCAGTCCTTGCGTGATTGAACTTAAAAAAAACAAACACACAAACTTCCACATTTAAATCTTATATAGTACGGTATGATGTTTGCTAGACTAGGTAATCTATTAACTTACTTTGACGATTGAGATCTGCGTTGTTGTATAGGCCTATGTGCTTTATTCATGAGTGCAATATTTCATTACCAAGCATTTGTAACCGAACCAAATATAAATCCATACCAACGAGTACATTTGGATTTTTTATAGATTTATTATACGTATTCCTATAAGAATAAAATATTTTCATTACAATACTGTTAAATTACCTGTTTTCGTTACATGGTTATCACCTGCAAAAATTCATAATTACATTGTTTACTACTGCTAAAGTAAATAATAACTTTAAATTGAAGTTATGGCCTGAAACATTTTATGAGTTTGACATGTTAAAAACACAATGAAAGTGGGTCCATACCAGCGACCACAGAATTAAAGTTTTAATTATGTGATCGCTAATCTATTCATGTTGCCATTTAAAGTGCTCGATTAATCTTCCACTTCAGACGTGATCTCAAATATTTAATTAATAACTTTCTACTCTTGTTATGAAATAAAACATCTTACGGCTTTAAAAATAAAAAGTAAACTAAACGTCAGAACATGGACACATAAAATAAAATTAAGGGCTAACTTATTACAGTACGTATTTTGTCAGAACTTGTGCTTCAATAACTACATTTTTTGTTATTGTATTGGTTACTGGAATGTTAAAAAATGCCTAGGGATATTGTTGAGCTTATTAATGATATCAATTAACTTTTTAGTAGCACTTGCCATGAGGGTAACGGCCGGCAGCCGCAATTTAGCTGAAGAATAGTGAAATGCACTTGATATTAATACATTTTCATTTGCAGGAAAAACATTTATAACATTTTACCAATAACATAATTTGTTTTTAATACTTGTCATTATTGTTACATATGCGATTACTGCTGATCTGTGGGGACATTGGAGATGTGTCGTCCTGCCTGTCCCGTCAAGACTGTGTGCTGTGTGCTTCACTGTTGCGGCGGAGGTTCACCGTTGAAGGGACAACATCCGGACAACAGTACCAATTCTGACACCGGCATACTTGGACGTGCTTCAAACAATGATGGGGACGAGTCAACTTACAGTTTGACATCGCGGCTACACTCGGAATATAAGACAGTCGAAACGCTCCACTTTTACATTTCATTAGGCCTAGGAGTCCTTGGAGCCTAGACGTTCTGATTCGTGACGTGCTGAAGGTGAAGAGTACAGTATTTTACGGTACAGCAATACGGCATTACGGCATTTTAGCAATACGTAATAAAATAACTGTACTAAGTTTTTAATTACAATCTCTTCTAGTATGTGATAGAAACAAATATAAATAAAATACACAAAATGTACAAATCTACTAAACAAAACCGGCAGTTGCTATTATATAAATTGTATCCATTTATCAGTGCTCTACATCGCCCTTTATTTTTATATATACAGTATATAGCAATTTAGTTCAAATTGCACATTTTTAAATAACGTGGGAAGCATGGGAATATTACCAAAACATGTTTGTAGCGTTTCTCTGGGGGTGATGAAGATTCTTATCTGAAGTGATCAAAATGTCGAGGTTTCTTAAGAGTCTAGCCTAGGAGGATTAAACATTAAGGAGAGGGCATGCGAATAGGGATATACATGTTGCGGTGAAGCCTAGTACCTAATAGCGGTGAAGCGTATGGTAGAACCGTTAAGGATTTAAAGTCAACGGTAGAAAACTCGAGTGGCAAAAACCGTAGCTACCTATAATAAACATGGATGAGATTGGGAAACTTTTGCGTAGAATGTTTTCTGTGCTTTTACTAAAAAGCGAAATCTTTCTGCTATCGCATCCTCTGACGCCACAGTGCGTACACGTAGAAGACCCTATCATTATTTTATAGTTATTTGATTTGTTTTTATGCAAATATTTTCAAATAGGTACTTCTACTTTTTTATGATTTCAGTATATGATTATGAACCACACAATCTATATTAACACAACTAGCTGTTACACACGGGCTTCACCCCGTTTGACTTCATAAGTATTAATAAAAATATTGGTTGGTTAAGTTAAACAGAAATTAGCAAAACATAATACAGTAATACAAACAAATAATAACACCTAAATTTAATAAGGTAATAAATTAAAATATTAACAAACAAATAAGTACAGCTGAGGTATTTTTAACATTAGGTATATAAGTGTTCCCTTTAGAAAGGAATTGCGACCTTAAAGGGCAATTTATGGCATAATGGATAGTTTTGCGCAAGGTTTCTCGTAATGACAAACATTTTAAGTATATGGTTTATGGGGGTGTGACTTGTATTTTTCTCATGTGGGATTTATGGATAGTAGTAGTACAAAAAACATGAATCCTTTTTAAAACCATATTAACTGGCCATCTTAGTACATATTATTCGTTCATTAATACATTCTTCCTCTTATGTAGGTTTCTAATATTCCGATTCCATAATATGAGTTATTAATTTTGTTTGCGTGATTTATGTAGACCTATATAAATCTTTTAAATACTTCACTGCTATTTCAGTAATTTAATCTCTAAAATGACATTCTAACGGTCCTAATTGGTTGGCGTGTACGGTTGCCTTAAAAATGTTATATTGTAATGCAGGTATCTAAAAATCCCCCCCCCCACACACACACAAAACGGATCGGTGCGCGGTCGGGCTGGCTTCAACAAAACTAGAGCTTTTCCTCTATCCTCCTAAAATTTAATCCTCCTACATTCTAGCTGTGTTAAATTTGCTACTATAGTTCGGCCGCTTAGAAAGCGACCTCCTCCAGCATTAGTTTAGCATTAGCGCGAAAGTCGTTTTCTAAGCGGCCGAACTATACAGTCAAAATCATAAGGGCATTTGTTATTATTATTCAGTTTGTTTACGTAAATATTTCCTCAAAATCTTCATTATAACGAATCTTGAACTTTTTACTTTATCACTGTAATTTGGTAACTTTCTATGTAGTTCTGTTTGTACATCAGATGCATTTACCTATTATTGTTTTGTGTGTGCATTAGATCAATTATCATGGCTATGGAATAATCAATAATCAGTATCCTTAAGCATAAATGTCCTTTTTCCGAAAACTGTATTCATTAAACCCCATTACTCGTTATTATTTACTCGTTATAGTGCAATTTTCAACGTAATGCTGTTATTAACTATTTTCCAGTAATTTATTGAGATCTTCCACTAGTATAAGGTTTGTTAGCTTGTTCAGTAAGTAGATTTTATGACCTGTTTATGTCAGTCGTAAAACTCCAAAGAACATTTCCTGTCCAATACAGTGTTCATAGTATTAGGTATTGGTTTTTCTTGGATATTTTAGTCTCCTTTTGTGTTAGTCGTGTGTTCATCAGAGCCGGCCTTAGGTACAATGCCCACACATTGGGTATAAAATACAGAATAATTTAAAAGTATTAAATTTTTACAATATTTATGTTAATTATAAAAAATTAAAAGGGGGAATTATTTTATCATCAATTTTTTGTTTGCACCATCCAAAGCCGGCTATGGTGTTTACAGTTGAAATCTATTTAAACTTCGATATCTATCTCCACTGATTTGACAGAATTTTTTAAAAGAAGAATCGTCTTTATTACCTTATATAACGTATCTATTAAATTTTGAAGTAATACAAATTTTATATAAAATTCTTTTCAACCCATTTTAAATGTCTTAAAAACAAATCATTTATTATGTTGAATAGTTGCTAAGGCTTAAAGTTAAAAAAAAACATTTATAAAAAACATGCAAAATTTAAATTTCCATGTTATTTATACATTACCTACGTAGAATAATTAAACCGTTGCAGTTTGCTTGTTTATGAACACATTTGTATAAAATTTGGCAAATAAATTTATTTATTAATAATCTATTAACATTTTACAAAAAAAATTACCCTTCGTTGTAGTAACTCGCGTGATAACTCATTAAACTTAGGTTATTATTTAACTTCGGAATAAACATGACTATTTAAGGAGATATTTTGATGAAAATCCAATCGAGCAAATAGAAATTCACTTATTCCGCTGGTTTTCTGTGGCTGGGGTATCTTGTTACTTCAGTTATACTACTTAAAACATTGATTAAGCAAATAAAATTATCCAACTATTGTAATACAGTGGAACAGTAAAGCGCTACTCATAAAACTCACACAGAAAAATAAAATAATACATTGTCGACTTAAGCGTACAGTGACACTAACGTCTTGAAACAAACATAAAAAATCGTTTTACAATAGGATGAAAAGTCTATAAGCTAATCGGCACAATAAATTCGGACACCTAGACTAAAATCTAAAACTACAAATGAAATTATTTGATCCAGAGGAATCATGGATCAGAGTTTCGGTAAAACATTACAGTATAATGGAACAAATTAGATATTATTCTAGTTAGTTGTTTTTTTATCTTTATGTTTTCCAACATGTTTTGCTTACGTTTATAGTTTAAGGTTGTGTAAATAGATTATTTTCATACACGATATGTTTATAAAGTAAATAAAATAGCTTATTTAAATTTTTATCTTTTTGAAAAAGCAGTTTCATTTTGTTTCCCTTTCGTTAAGGTTACCTCTCCTCAGATTATACCTCAGATTTCTCCACAGATAATTGACTTGATTGCCTCAATAATATTCATAAATA
This sequence comes from Macrosteles quadrilineatus, assembly GCF_028750875.1. Lineage (NCBI taxonomy): Eukaryota > Metazoa > Arthropoda > Insecta > Hemiptera > Cicadellidae > Macrosteles > Macrosteles quadrilineatus. The sequence continues at coordinate 104,408,793 of NW_026542601.1, forward strand.
TTATAAACTACGATGTATTTTACAATTGGAATAGCTCAAAGTTGTTGTGATGTGCATAGAAAAAATATAATGCATTCTTATTTGTTGCTAGTTCCTATCAACCATATACATTTTGCCATATAACTTGGTAATTTACTGGACTGCCGCAATCATATTTATACTGAGTATTCTACACATTGTATATTACCATTAGAATACCTCAAAGTTGATGTGATGGGCTTAGGAAAAAGATTGTGCACTTTTCCTGATGGGAGTTCCTATCAACCATATACATTTTGCCATAATACTTCGTAATTTACAGGACTGCCTCAATCATATTTATACTGAGTGTTCTACACATTGTATATTACCATTAGAATAACTCAAAGTTGATGTGATGGGCTTAGGAAAAAGATTGTGCACTTTTCCTGATGCGAGTTCCTATCAACCATATACATTTTGCCATATAACTTCGTTATTCACTGGACTGCCGCAATCATATTTATACTGAGTATTCTACACATTGTATATTACCATTAGAATACCTCAAAGTTGATGTGATGGGCTTAGGAAAAAGATTGTGCACTTTTCCTGACGCAAATTCCTATCAACCATATAGATTTTGCCATATAACTTCGTAATTCACTGGACTGCCGCAATCATGCTCATACTGATTATTCTAAACATTGTATATTACCATTAGAATACCTCAAAGTTGATGTGATGGACTTAGGAAAAAGATTGTGCACTTTTTCCTGATGCGAGTTCCTATCAACCATATAGATTTTGCCTTATAGCTTTGTAATTCACTGGACTGCCGCAATCATACTCATACTGATTATTCTATAAATTGTATATTAGCATTAGAATACCTCAAAGTTGATGTGATGGGCTTAGGAAAAAGATTGTGCACTTTTCCTGATGCGAGTTCCTATCAACCATATACATTTTGCCATATAACTTCGTAATTTACTGGACTGCCGCAATCATACTCATACTAATTATTCTACACATTGTACATTACCATTAGAATACCTCAAAGTTGATGTGATGGGCTTAGGAAAAAGATTGTGCACTTTTCCTGATGCGAGTTCCTATCAACTATATACATTTTGCCATATGACTTCTTAATTTACTGGACTGCCGCAATCATACTCATACTGATTATTCTACACATTGTATATTACCATTAGAATACCTCAAAAATGATGTGATGGGCTTAGGAAAAAGATTGTGCACTTTTCCTGATGCGAGTTCCTATCAACCATATACATTTTGCCATATAACTTCGTAATTTACTGGACTGCCGCAATCATATTTACCCTGAGTATTCTACACATTGTATATTACCATTAGAATACCTCAAAATTGATGTGATGGGCTTAGGAAAAAGATTGTGCACTTTTCCTGATGCGAGTTCCTATCAACCATATACTTTTTGCCATATAACTTCGTAATTTACAGGACTGCCGCAATCATACTCATACTGATTATTCTACACATTGTATATTACCATTAGAATACCTCAAAGTTGATGTGATGGGCTTAGGAAAAAGATCGTGCACTTTTCCTGATGCGAGTTCCTATCAACCATATACACTTTGCCTTATAGCATCGTAAATCACTGGACTGCCTCAATCATATTTATACTGAGTATTCTACACATTGTATATTACCATTAGAATACCTCAAAGTTGATGTGATGGGCTCAGGAAAAAGATTGTGCACTTTTCCTGATGCGAGTTCCTATCAACCATATACATTTTGCCATATAACTTCTTAATTTACTGGACTGCCGCAATCATACTCATACTGATTATTCTACACATTGTATATTACCATTAGAATACCTCAAAGTTGATGTGATGGGCTCAGGAAAAAGATTGTGCACTTTTCCTGATGCGAGTTCCTATCAACCATATACATTTTGCCATATAACTTCGTAATTTACTGGACTGCCGCAATCATACTCATACTGATTATTCTACACATTGTACATTACCATTAGAATACCTCAAAGTTGATGTGATGGGCTCAGGAAAAAGATTGTGCACTTTTCCTGATGCGAGTTCCTATCAACCATATACATTTTGCCATATAACTTCGTAATTTACTGGACTGCCGCGATCATACTCATACTGATTATTCTACACATTGTATATTACCATTAGAATACCTCAAAGTTGATGTGATGGGCTTAGGAAAAAGATTGTGCACTTTTCCTGATGCGAGTTCCTATCAACCATATACATTTTGCCATATAACTTCGTAATTTACTGGACTGCCGCAATCATACTCATACTGATTATTCTACACATTGTACATTACCATTAGAATACCTCAAAGTTGATGTGATGGGCTTAGGAAAAAGCTTGTGCACTTTTCCTGATGCGAGTTCCTATCAACTATATACATTTTGCCATATGACTTCTTAATTTACTGGACTGCCGCAATCATACTCATACTGATTATTCTACACATTGTATATTACCATTAGAATACCTCAAAGTTGATGTGATGGGCTCAGGAAAAAGATTGTGCACTTTTCCTGATGCGAGTTCCTATCAACCATATACATTTTGCCATATAACTTCGTAATTTACTGGACTGCCGCAATCATACTCATACTGATTATTCTACACATTGTACATTACCATTAGAATACATCAAAGTTGATGTGATGGGCTTACGAAAAAGATTGTGCACTTTTCCTGATGCGAGTTCCTATCAACTATATACTTTTTGCCATATAACTTCGTAATTTACTGGACTGCCGCAATCATATTTACCCTGAGTATTCTACACATTGTATATTACCATTAGAATACCTCAAAGTTGATGTGATGGGCTTAGGAAAAAGATTGTGCACTTTTCCTGATGCGAGTTCCTATCAACCATATACTTTTTGCCATATAACTTCGTAATTTACTGGACTGCCGCAATCATACTCATACTGATTATTCTACACATTGTATGTTACCATTAGAATACCTCAAAGTTGATGTGATGGGCTCAGGAAAAAGATTGTGCACTTTTCCTGATGCGAGTTCCTATCAACCATATACATTTTGCCATATAACTTCGTAATTTACTGGACTGCCGCGATCATACTCATACTGATTATTCTACACATTGTATATTACCATTAGAATACCTCAAAGTTGATGTGATGGGCTTAGGAAAAAGATTGTGCACTTTTCCTGATGCGAGTTCCTATCAACCATATACATTTTGCCATATAACTTCGTAATTTACTGGACTGCCGCAATCATACTCATACTGATTATTCTACACATTGTACATTACCATTAGAATACCTCAAAGTTGATGTGATGGGCTTAGGAAAAAGCTTGTGCACTTTTCCTGATGCGAGTTCCTATCAACTATATACATTTTGCCATATGACTTCTTAATTTACTGGACTGCCGCAATCATACTCATACTGATTATTCTACACATTGTATATTACCATTAGAATACCTCAAAAATGATGTGATGGGCTTAGGAAAAAGATTGTGCACTTTTCCTGATGCGAGTTCCTATCAACCATATACATTTTGCCATATAACTTCGTAATTTACTGGACTGCCGCAATCATATTTACCCTGAGTATTCTACACATTGTATATTACCATTAGAATACCTCAAAATTGATGTGATGGGCTTAGGAAAAAGATTGTGCACTTTTCCTGATGCGAGTTCCTATCAACCATATACTTTTTGCCATATAACTTCGTAATTTACAGGACTGCCGCAATCATACTCATACTGATTATTCTACACATTGTATATTACCATTAGAATACCTCAAAGTTGATGTGATGGGCTTAGGAAAAAGATCGTGCACTTTTCCTGATGCGAGTTCCTATCAACCATATACACTTTGCCTTATAGCATCGTAAATCACTGGACTGCCTCAATCATATTTATACTGAGTATTCTACACATTGTATATTACCATTAGAATACCTCAAAGTTGATGTGATGGGCTCAGGAAAAAGATTGTGCACTTTTCCTGATGCGAGTTCCTATCAACCATATACATTTTGCCATATAACTTCTTAATTTACTGGACTGCCGCAATCATACTCATACTGATTATTCTACACATTGTATATTACCATTAGAATACCTCAAAGTTGATGTGATGGGCTCAGGAAAAAGATTGTGCACTTTTCCTGATGCGAGTTCCTATCAACCATATACATTTTGCCATATAACTTCGTAATTTACTGGACTGCCGCAATCATACTCATACTGATTATTCTACACATTGTATATTACCATTAGAATACATCAAAGTTGATGTGATGGGCTTACGAAAAAGATTGTGCACTTTTCCTGATGCGAGTTCCTATCAACTATATACTTTTTGCCATATAACTTCGTAATTTACTGGACTGCCGCAATCATATTTACCCTGAGTATTCTACACATTGTATATTACCATTAGAATACCTCAAAGTTGATGTGATGGGCTTAGGAAAAAGATTGTGCACTTTTCCTGATGCGAGTTCCTATCAACCATATACTTTTTGCCATATAACTTCGTAATTTACTGGACTGCCGCAATCATACTCATACTGATTATTCTACACATTGTATATTACCATTAGAATACCTCAAAGTTGATGTGATGGGCTTAGGAAAAAGATTGTGCACTTTTCCTGATGCGAGTTCCTATCAACCATATACACTTTGCCTTATAGCTTCGTAAATCACTGGACTGCCTCAATCATATTTATACTGAGTATTCTACACATTGTATATTACCATTAGAATACATCGAATTTGATGTGATGGGCTTAGGGTCAACATTGTGCACTTTTTCCTGATGCAAGTTCCTATCAACCATATACATTTTGCCATATAACTTCGTAATTTAGGGGACTGCCTCAATCATATTTATACTGAGTATTCTAGACATTGTATATTACCTTTATAATAGCTTAAAGGTGGTGTGATGGGCTTAGGAAAACGATTATGCACTTTTTTATGTTCGGAGTTTTAATTGATCGCGTTATGATAAGCCATAGCTACGTATAATGTACAGTACGGTCTCAAATATGCCTTTTAAAATACGCCAATTAATTAGTTTTAACGTGTATACACGTTTTATCAAGGTATAATTGACATTATATAAATGAAAAAACATCATTTCGCACCGTATTGTCATTGAATTGCGTTTCCGACATCCCTGCAAAACACGTTTGTGGCGCCCACAGGCGTACCAACCCACATCTATTACAAACCGAAAAAGCGCCGATGAAAAGAGCCGCTAACTTCACGACGGTCAAAAACCGCTCTACTACAGCGCTGTTCACGGAGGAATTTTGAACTAATGCCTCAATCATACCTCCCCTAAGTCAGACCCGATAGAGTGGAATGAGTTTTAAGATTGAGATTGAGAGCGAACGAGAGTATCTCGATTCTCGAGTATCTTCTTCGTTCTTCATCTTCTGTGTGTGTGTGTGTGTCTGTCTGTTGTCTGTGTTTGTTTGGTGGATTACTTTTCTCACTCTCACTAATCTTATCATCTTCATCTCCGGCATAACGCTACCTTGTTTCAAAATCGCGACAGAAGAAGTAGATAAATTTTTCAGAACTAATCGTCACTGTCAGTATACCAACATTAATTTAGGACTTTTGTCCTAAATGCGCATTTGTCGTTTATAGGTTAGAATATTTTCCAATCCAACCGTTGTAAGGTTAAGGTAATCTAATAGGTTCCTGTCACTCCACACTTGGTGCTTGGGAGTTTTTAAAGTAGAAGTAATGACTCAAGAAACAAAATATTACACTTAAACATTGTGTTTCATAAAGGTTTATTTTAGTTTAATCTTGTTGATCTTGTTAGGCCTATTTATTTCTTTGTAAGTTAAAGTCATGAACTCCAAGTTTGGGTTACTAAGCACAATAGTGTTGAAGAAATTTGCCCCGTCAAATTCCTATGTTTATGCTAACACAGCCAGATGTCTATGGTCAAAACCTAAGAGGTTTTACAACACAAATATTATCAAAGAGGCTACTCTCCAGAATTCAAGTAAGTTAAGTAGGCCTAACTCAGGTAGGCTAGTCTAATAAGGTTAGACTTCCATTTCTGTTGGTACAAATAACCGAATGAAAATATTGACCGATATATAGGCTAGATTATTCGATACGGTATATCGTTTGGTTAGTTAGACGGATATTTATTTATTTACGGTTAAGTTACACCATTTTTACAGAGTTGAACATGCTGATGATGGATACCCTAACTTAACTTAACCAATCAAATGATATTAGGCCTATCTACAATGATATAAACAATCGATATTTTCATTCGGTTGTATGTGCCAACAGATATGGAAGTACCCGGCTATAGGCCCTAATCGAAATTGATACAGTTAACATTATAAGAAAGTTTCACGAAAATTAAAAATGTTGAGCAACAAAAAATATGTTACTTAGACCTAATTGTATGAATCATAATGGACAGACCCGACATTCATCCACCTTTTGTAACTTACGGTAGCCTTAGCACCTAACTTAGTTAACGATGAATACACACACTAGATTCTTGATACTTGGTACAGATATGTGAACATCGATGGTTGACCTGTCGATCCCTAGTTTGTTGCATTTTTTTCATAAATAAATAGCCTAAGTGAACTAGGCCTAATTAATTTAATCCAAGGGGTTAAAACCTATGGATAACGTAAGATTTTTCAACAAAATTTTCCCTGGCAAACAATTTTCCCATTAAGCTTATGCTTTGTTAACTTAAAAGTTTGACATTAAGCTTAAAAGTTTTTATCTTAGACCTCGGAATTGCAACATTGCCTTAAGTAGGCCTAACTTAGTATGTATTTTTTACTAACTTAGCCTACCTTTCAGCAGCTCCAATCCAATCGTAACAATAAAGGCTTTATGACCTTGCTCAGGTAGGCTCCTATCGTAAAATCAAAATTACTGGTAACTTAACTTGCCTAGGACTTAACTTTAAGGGTTTGGTGAGTTTTAAAGTTGCTGTTGGAATTTTTTTTAGGTACTTTGAATGGTTGAACCTGCTGGTACCTACCTAAACGGTGTAGGCTATATTTGGCCTGATTGCCAACTTAAAAAAAGATCATTAATAGGCCATCTAAATTGTTGTGATTCTTAAAGAAAAATAACTGTACATCATATTATACCCAAGTTCACTTGGGTGACAATTAATAAATGTAGGGATATTGATGGTATAACTTAACTGCAGACTTGTGGTTTTAATCGCTGTGGATTCTTTACAGAATGGTCAGTTCATTGCAACTGCAATGCCAGGAGTTATCACGCTTCAGCGTTTAGTTCCTCAGTAATCACCAGGCACTATTCGTCAACTCCTGAAAATTCAACTTCAGGGAATGAACAGCCAGAAAACAAACCTTCTCTTTACCAGAGGTTTAAGGCAATGTACAGAGACTACTGGTATGTACTGCTGCCGGTACATCTGGTCACATCAGCTGGCTGGTTCGGAGGATTTTATTATTTGGCCAGCAGGTAAGAAGAATTTGATTTTACCATACAATAAGTAGGCCTACTGTACATATAAACTTGAAGTTCACCCCTAAAAGAATCAGCAGGTACAGTTCCGCAGAGAGTTTATTTTATCCCAAAGTAGGCCTAAACATCAAATTGATTTATGATTTGTTTATGTTTTCATTCATATTTTATAAATAAAACTGACTCAACAATATTCGACCAAAAACTGTTTTAAATTTTTAATCAGAATCAGAATACTTTTATCGTCCTTCAGCATTACAATTAAGCTATAGACAAAGTAAAAAATGAAACATTACAATTATGTAATGGACAAAGTACAAAGTTTAAACTCTTTAAGTTTTCAAATCATAAATTTAACTAAGGACTAATTTATAGCCTAACAGAGATTTTTACACAGCTAGTCATATAGGCTAACCTTAATTTAAATAATTTTTGGTCTAGAGATTTGCTGCTTTCATGTAGCTTATTAAACAACACCACATTAGTAAAGCTACTTTAACATTTTGACTTAAAGACAGGAACAAGACAGGAGTTAATGCAGGTGACTAGCAGTGGCGTGAGTACATAGAGCGCCCCCTCCCCCCTGCAGTACAGTTCGGCCTAAGATTCTGTGCGAACGGTTAGAACTGGTCGGGTCTAGGTGAGGGGGTTGGCGAGGTTACTTTTGTGATAACATTTGTGTCCTGCTACTTAGCATGACTCACTCATCCCTACCCTAGCTCTGCCAATAACTGACACCCGTATGTTTTAGTTTGGCTAGTAGCAACCCGTCTGCGTGAACAGAAGTTTTGGCAGAACTGAACAAGTAGATGGCCCCCCCTCAAAACATATCATCACTTATGTTTTATTAGTTTCTACAGAGAAGTATAAACGGCTTATTGTTTAAATGAGTTTTTCCCACCTTTGTTCGCAACAGGACTAAAAGTATATAAAAATATGAGGAAAAATTGTGTTAAGTACGGTAGTTAAGGTTTGAATAAGTTACCTACTGATGTATTTCTACTGTAATTGATTGACACTATTTATTTACCAATGCATGAAATGAATTTAATGTTTTAAGGTAAAAAATGGGAAAAACAAATATTAACCCTATAAAGCAGTTATCTTTAATAAGCCGATTTCAAAAGTTATAAGCTAAGCCGATTTTTGTAAACCGAACTCCTCCCACATTTTTGGACCGATTTTGATGATTAAAATGTCAAAACAATGGCCATGATCTGTAGTTTTGCAAAGTGTTTTTCGTTTTTTTATATCTTTATTAGTTTGGGTAGGATCTTCCATCAAAGTTGGGTTTTCTCCCATAAGATTAACATTGGGGAATCTAAATATTTAATTTGAAACTTTGTCTCCACTAATTTGAGAGAACGGCTGGGCGTAGAAACTTGATAGAGGTGTCCAAAGAAAGGTCTTGGTCTGTAGATGAGTTATCAAAAGACAAACGAAGTAAATTCGCTTAGGGCTCTGCCCCAGAAGCCTTTAAAGATCCCTCCACAGCTTTGTTTACATTTTGGCCATACAGTATAATACCACAGTCTAATATAAATAAAGTATAATAATACTTTTTAACGAAACAGCTGTTAATTTTTATTAAAACGTTTTTATTAGTTTTTATTATAACTAAATGTAATCATGCTGGGTCAATAACTCATTCGAATATATATGTATGTTTAGGTCGTTTTACCAAATTTTATCGAATCTGATCATTTTTGCTCGAGTTATAACGCTAACGGACATAGACATGTGTCAATATTTATATATACATTTGAACGGATTATCTTTTTTGTTGGAATTTATTTATAATCTTGTTCCTCATTGCCTTCTTGGTACTAAGTTAGAAGCAGCTGTCATGTGTTAATTGTATGCCATGTGATTGCTTTGTTTATTAATTTGTTGTAAATAAACATCACTTCCACTATGGACTTTAGAAACCATACTGTGTAGTCATTTTACTCCTATTATTATAAAGGAAAATCAATCATAAACAAGTTTTTTAGCCTCTGAACATCTCAAAACATAAAAGTAAATCTAGACCTACGGTAAACTTAATAGCCTAGCTTTTATTCCCTATAAGCCTAGGTAAGTGAATATTCTCTAAAAGACATAATAAATGTTGTTCCTTCTAAAAGACTGAATCCCAACACCAATTATTTGTTTTATGTTTAACAGTTGTTTTAGCAATTTTCTATTTTCAGTGGAGTTGACATAGTTGCCCTGCTAGAACAGCTGAATGTTAGTGACAAGCTAATCAATCCTCTACGTAACGGACATGCAACGACTGGTTACCTCGCAATATCATATGCTCTCTACAAGATCGCTACCCCACTCCGGTACACCGTGACTCTGGGTAAGAGTTTAACGATTTGTTATATTCAATTTACATTTGATGCTGCCTGAGAGTTCTTGGTAAGACGTTAGTGTCCCCCTATGCATTTACCAGCTTGTGTGGTCTATATTTACAATAAAATGTTAACATATGCGGTCATTAGTATCATGGTAAGGTAGATTGGACGACGGACACAGGACAGTCACAGCAAGAAGTCTTTCTTATTCGGTTTCATTTCTTGGACTGTGGTTTTTGGCATCTGGACCGTTCAATGGTTGAGGGTAGTTTAGATTTTCTTGGTATATGGTCGGGCTGGTGCTTTCATCTCTGTGGTGTTGCCAGTTTATTACTGTGTTTCCGAAACATGAAAGACCTATAATTACCTATAATATAGACCTTGTGATAATATAGATAATAGATACATTTTTAAGAAGGCCCCTGAAGATACCAAACAAGGTGGCAAAACACTTAGGCTGACACAAACATCTTCTAAAGCATCAGGCACCAACAATAAAGGTAATTCTAATATGATTCAAGTTCTTGAAACTGGGATAACAAAGAACAAAAATAGTTAAAGTTTTGTCATTTTATGGGTTAATTACTTTTAAATAAAACAGTCAAATATAAAAAAAGTTAAATTTAATTTTCACAACAAAATCATTAAAAGTTTTAGCCAAAATAAAAATGTATCTTCTGCTAGATCAAGACTAAATGAAAATAATGTGTACCGTAACACTCATTATGATTGATAAACATAGGTCTTCACACGATACAGTGAATTAAGAAGATTTAAAAATGTTCAAAATGTTTATACAACTTAATGTAGGCCTACAGTCACAGTCCTTACTAAAGAAATGAGGTTTCGTCAAGAACTTAAAAGCAGTAATAAATATTTTATTGTGCTTAACATTCAAAAATCGTCTGTATGATCTCTGATTTCATTGGAGGGATTTAAAACAATCTCTTTGTTTAATGCCTCTTATCAAAAATTGTTGCAACATCTGGCTAATCTTTGTTCTGAATTTTCTAGGTGGTACAACAGTGTCCATAAACTTTTTGAAGAAGCGAGGATACATAAAACCCATGCCTAGCAAAGAGAAGTTGAAGGAAATATATCAGGATAAGAAGGAAATTCTGAAAGGAAGAGGACAGTCTCTCAAAGATAATATGATGCACTCCCTGAAGCCGACAGAAAGTAAGAAGAAGAATCCCTAGCAGATTAGATTAGTTTATTTTTATTTGTTTTGTATATAGATACAGACTGCCATTATAAGAGTTTATATTGAATGTTAGATTTTTTCAAATACAAAAGGACTGTACAGTATTATATACTTGTAATCTAAAAGCATGCTTTTATCTTTTTCCACAATCCTCTTACAATTTCTCGTATTGTTACAGATTAACTAAGCCCAGCAGACTACATTTAACTAAATAATCGTAGGAAAATAGTGCAAGTTCTCCTCGAGAATTGTAATAGCGAGAAATATATTCAGCTTAACCAGTGTGCAAAGGTGTTTCTATACAATAGGCCCTTGTGTACCATTTAGTGGTGATAAATGTTGGAAATGTGTTTTCATTTTTTTTAAATTTGTTTATAAATTAAAAATCTGTTTTAAAAGTTCAAATATTTAGTAATATACATAAGATTTTACTAAACAAGGATACTTCCACAGAAGCTTAGTTCCTCGGTAGATATTGTTTAGTTTAGTATGTCGTTATATGACTAGTAAGTCATACAGTGACTACGACAAGTAGTATAACATTTACCATTACACATTAGAAAGATCAGTGATACAGTTTGATAGTGTTTTCCAGCCTTCTTAAATCACGAAGATCGTCAAAGATCTTGAAACTTGAAATTTCTAACAGAATCCAATAGAAAATCTGTAACATTGTCTAAATCACATAGACCATTTTCATTTAGTTTATTCTAGTAGTGAGGGCCTACTATTAGGTGAGTTGGAGGCTCAGTCAGCAGCACCACAAACTTTGAGCACAAGGCAGCGACATCATGGGTTCGGATCCTGGTACCTGCCACAGCTTTTTATCAGTACAGTTCACCCTTGTACTGAACCGTTTATCATAAACAAACCCCTTGCTTTGCTGATAAGTTTTGCACCCAAGCCAGAGGCCGTTGTAGACAGGCAAATGCAAGTTTTTAAAAGAGTCCGCCAACCTCTAAAAAAACTCTTGGTTCTTTATAAATCCCTTAAAAGGTAGTCAAAATAAGGATTGTATGGGTGGTTGTTGAGGCCAAGCCAAACAAGATTTGTCTCTAATCTAATCGAGTAATTGGTCATTTGTGGTTAAATTGAACCATAGATAAATCATACTCACTTAGTATAGGCCTATTTGTCATCCTTATGGAACACCTGAAGCCAATTTTATTGTTAGTTCTGTATGTCGTATTGTAGAGGTTGTGTTTTGTTTACAATTTGTTTCCTTTTATTTCAGTCATTTAAAGCCTCGTTTAGCCAAGTGAAATAATCTAATCATAAACAATAACTGGTCTCCTAGTTATAACCTAATAGTAAAGCAGAAATCATTAAATTACCCCTAAAATAAAAGAAACACAATTTAGTCTACACTAGCGATCAGTGTTGACGTACATGAACTAGACACGAAAAACAAGCTTCAAAATTTACAATGGGATGAGAAGTCTACTTGTGTTGCTTAATGCTTTAGTCTATGATTAAACTAAACGGGTACCTCCTTGTGGTGTATCCATGTGGTTAGTTTATTAATCAAACTCCAGATGTTATTAAATTGTTACCCTTTTTACATTCTAATTCTAACTTTTTCATTCATCCATGCTCAGTAGATGAAACCTATTTTCTGAATTACTTATTTGGGCTTAAATTCGTTACACCCCTTTTGTTAGTAATTCTTGGCACTTAGGGGTCCAGTATATAGGCTACAAGTTTTTAAAGGCATTTTCATTAGTTGTTTGTAACCAGTGGTTTGGTCAAAAACGTTCCTGTGCATGATGGCTCACATTAGTCTCAGAAACACGAGATGCTTATTGATTTGCGAAATTTTGGAAAAAGCAGAGTGGGAAAAGGATCTCTTTTTCAAAAGGGAAAAAGAGTTCTTACAAGTTCCTGTTCCACTACACCACTGTTCATAACTAACTGTAAGTTTAATGTAATGAAAATAAATACAGATTGAAAGAATTTAAAATATAATAAAAACATGGCAGTGATTCATAAAACGCATCTTTATTTAAATTTCACACTTTTTGTATTAAAATATAGCTTAGCTAATCCCACAAAGATGTTGTGGTGTGACACATCAGGATCTTGAAAGGGTAGTGACATAGCTAATATAATTTGTACAATAAATAATTTTAAATATTACCCATGCTGTACTATTGAAGTACATGATGACCTTTCATACTAAAAAATATTTTTTAAACTTATTTACAGTTTAGTTAGTCTGATATATCTAAAATCTGCTTATCATACAGTTTCATATTTTGCAACACTACGCTAAGTTTTACTGAACAACTTACTCAACAAACTGCTAAGTAACAACCAAGAGCAAACCATTATAATTTATTTTAGAAAATTGTTTGGATACTATTTACACAATTTTTTATCAAAATTATTTAATTTTCGACGGGTGAATTATTTTGTTAAACCCTTGACTATTAAGTAGAAGTCGTTATAGTAGTGTAGTTAAATTTAGCCACCTACATAGTGCCCTGCTATCGATTATTGTTTTCAGACAAATATGCAAACTTTATATAACCAACCTAATTGAAAGGAAAACTTGTGTGGAATAGGTGGCAGCGTAAAAGTTTCTTTATCTAAAAAAGTCAGTGTTACGATTTGCTTCATTTTTTTACATTGCTTATAGGCCCACAAGGAAATAAGTAGTGTTGTTGAGTGTACTAGAGTAGATACTCAATGGAGGTTATCATTACATGAACAACGTTCAGAGTAGCGTCAGTGGCCCGTATTACTCCACCTCCGGCATGTTGGTAAGGTAGTTTGGTTGTTTTTTAATATTCCTTTCACTGTAGGTTGTGAAATGTCAATTTTGTTGATGAAATTTGTTAGTTTGGTCGTAGTTTCATTGTTTTATAATACGTTTTTAATAATAAATGTTTAAAAGGTTTTTAGAGGCGCACTACCAACCGACCACCACGGCACAGGCGTCAGCGGCCCGAACTACCTCGCCAAAATCGGTAACAACTATTAACATAACTATTAACCCTCTTATACGTGTATACTCAATGGTAGTGTGTTGGTTTTTGACATATTTTCATTCTTGACAGTTTGCTAGAGTTTTGTAATTTTGAAAGTTTATAAGTAGACAAAATTTTAGACTCAAAAGTCAAAACCTTAACAAAGTTAACTGAATAATTAAAAAGAAACAAATTAAAACTAGAACGCTTTTAAAATACCTTTGACAGTTGATAGAAACACGATTCACATGTTAAAGTTGTCGTCATTTCTAGAACGAAAATGATCATAGTTCAAGTTTGCTGGTGTAAATTATTGAGTTCTGTCGAATACACACTCTTTTCAACAAACATAAAAGGACAACTTATCAGGAAATGTAAACTTATCATCTTTTATATGTTATCAAAAGTTATAGTACAATTAGTCACATTAAGAATAAGCAAACTTTGACAGCACACTATGTACGTCTTATTCAATTATATTCTGTTTAAAAAATCTAGATGGGATATGTATTCCCGTTTCCCCAAGTCAATGGTTCAACCCTTATTGGTGCACCCTTTATAACTTCTAATATATACAAATGAATCCTTTGAGTGCAGTGTAGCTGCTGCATTATCACAGGGTGTATTGGTAGTCAGGCGCGCGGCTGCACTCAGAGTTATGCAGTAGGTTTCCGCAGCAAGACCAGTGTCTGCGGCCAGGGTGGCCAGCATGGCCGTGACCACAACCCCGGTAACCTGTAGAATCATTATCTACTTGTACAAAAATGTTGTGTAACTGACAAAAAACATATTTAAGTATGAAAAAAATGAATAAAAAGGGTTTGTACTTTTCATTTACAAAGAATGTTAAATGCCCAATGGTGCATTTAATTAAAACAATGGAGTAATAAACTGGTTAATAGGCAAGTAAGAGCAAGGTAAATTTAGTCTTGTGTATTTGTTGCAAAGAATTGTGATACTAAGACATGCAGAATAAATAGGCTACATTTGCATCTGAAATTTTTACACTGATAGCAATTCGAGAAAATCACAGGCCTATAATTTACTCTGATGCTCTTTGCACTCAACACTGGCTAGGTCATGTGAAATATGCTGTAACTCTACTTCACTGTCTTAAGGTTACTGCACAGACAAGTTAAAGTGTACAAGTCCATGGTGACGTGCAGTTGAGGTTAAATAAAAGTTATAATCATGTTAGTAGTTAAATAAGCTTGATGAATTACTATTCATTCAAGATTAGTGGAATTTTGTTATTACAGTGGTATTGGTGGTGATAATTAGACATAAGGGACAATATTACTAGAGTGTCAGAAAACTTCCTCCACCAGACTTGGAGGAATTTTGATTAAATCAAATGTAACGAAAATATTTTACACAACACAACAAAAGTGATGGTTCTGGGAATAGGATTCAGCTATGCATCCTGTTCGCCATTCTAAATTATTCTATTATAAGGGAATGATTTGTCAATCGATTTTGGACTTACCCGGCATCTTCCCTCCGCAGCCACACTGTGCCTCCTTGCTTCCGTTGCTTGAACAAAACGTACAACAGTGGTACACTCCGGGGTGTGGACGAAGTGTAGACACGGACACATTGAACGGACTTCCCTGCAAGAAACTTTATCTTAGTGTGCAATAGATTTAAATTAAAAATAGACCAATCACACTCACTGAGACCAATTAACAGAATTGGAAAGAGAACCGGTTTCAAACCAAGTAGTTATCTTTTATTTAAAAAGAAAGTTAGGTGGCTGGTTAGGAATTATTTTGAAGAGGGATACTTTAGCTAGTTTACCTGAGAAAATTATGATTTTTCAGTCAAAATATCAGTATCATGATCTTTATCGTAACTGGATGCGTAGTCACAGTTCAACCTCCCTTAACATTAACATATATGCATTTTGGGGTGAAAAGAATCTTTTGTTTTTTTGTTGATCAGCCAACGGCTTTAGTTAAGCAAACTTGGACTCACTACAGACCTTTTATTGTTTTGCGGTTGCTATTTTACAATCAAGTCTGTCACAGTTAGTTAACCAAGTCCAAGACTAAACGTATCATCATATTAAACAAACATAAAACATTCTCTTCAATAGTAGGCATTACAGTTCAATGTATCAAACAGAATCCACCTGTTAAATTTTGACCATTCCTTTTTGTATAATGCTGTATTTTTGCAGGAAAATGTATCTTCATCTTTTTTTAATCACCAACACATTTATCAGCTGTTCACCTGAATATGTTTGCCCTGAATTGTCACATTGAGACTCATGTTGCCCGAAGCATCTGGAGTGAACTCTACCGTGTAACTTCCATCCCCTCTGTCTGTCACATGCACTGCTACTCTCCTGCGGAACATACATAAGTTTACTTACCGAGCAGTTTCTCCCGATGGGTGCGTTTATTGTGAGTGTTATCAATACGATAAACTAGGTCAACAATCCACAGATAAAACATATTTTTGTAGCTTAAAACTGAGTCTTCACACCTGATTGTCAAACTATAATCGTTGTAATGTTGTCAGGAGTAATGTAAAAAAATGAATCTTGATTCAAGGGTTATTGAACATAAAATTACAACTTTTACACCCCAGAAGCTACCAAACATAACTTAGTCCATGTGTATAGTTTTCACTGACAGATTTTAAAATGGAGCAATTAAGCTGGTTAAACTCAGTCATATGTGATAAAAAGTGGATGAGTATGACTGGTCATGTATATATTCTAGAAGAAGAAAATGAGTACCAAGTTATAATGCTAATATGTTTTTATGAAACTATGTATGTGTTTTATTTCTAGTTTCTGATTAGATCTATAGTATTGTAATAGCAGACAAATTAGGTTAACATTATTTTTTAATATTTAGAAAATCTCGTAGAGTAAATGATTACCTTTTTTTTCAATACATCTTTGAACATTAATACACTACGGTTCGGTCAAGTTGGCATTACACTTTGTAATACTTATAGCTAAGATAAAAAAGATGACAATGTGCTGATGATTTTCTGATGTCAAATACTGCCCTCTAACTCCAATACCAGCTTTTCATCATACCCAATTGACTATATAACAGATTGTGAATTTGGAATCTGTTTTTGTCACATCGGCTATTATAAAATGGGAGGATATATAATTTCAATTGTACATAGTATGTGTGAGTACCACTATTACTTTTCTACCTTTTGAAAATTATGGACTCAAGATACAACAAACATAATTCTCTCTCTATTGAAAACTCTTAGCCCTGTTTGACACGAGTTTCATGTCTTTTTTTTGCACCACATAGAAGAATCATTTCTCAAATCCTTTAAGATTTTCTCTTAGGTTAGTCAACAAAATCATCACATTTGCTAGGTGTAACTAGGTAGTTTAACATTTCGAAGATCAGTGTGTAATAGGTGCTCACAGTTCACTCCACTCGATACTAAAATCACTCTGCATTCTCATTTAGTAAAAGCATAGACAAGTAGAATAAATATGGATTGTCAAAGGATGATTCCACGATGTGCCGCTAGGAGTGTAGTTATGGCGTACACCGCTGCAGGCAAGGAGCCGTATGCTACTAGCAGACACTGCAGCTGTGTGCGCCGTAACTACACTTCTAGCGGTGGACGCCAGAACATATGCTAACCGCAGCACTGCTGTTGGTCAATATTTATTCTATTTGTCTATTGTAAAAGACACACGCAGAGTGTATTGTTGTCTTGTGATAAATTGAGTTATTTGAGAGTTGCGAGACTTAAGCTAAAATCTGACGTATCTTAGTAATGAGCTTCTCTACACAATGCCATTTACCTCTGCGCAGCATCTCTGTATCTCAACTCGGCTGCAACTCGAGTTCCTCCGTGACAGATCGGTTGTTTCTCACAGTCGAAAGTACTCAACATAAACTCGGCTTTCTTGTGTATTCTGCAGTTGAGTAATCCTGTAATGGCATAAATACTTTATTGTAACCTTGATTTTGAAAAGTAAGATATAATATGTTGATATAAAAAAATTTACTGAACAACTAGTAATGTGTCGATAAAAAAATATATTGATTCTCAATACTGACCTGAAAAAAATGGATTGGTATACCATTGACCAGGTGTCTCCAACATTTTTTACTCTAGCTATTCCATCAGTTTGACTTCGTAAAAAAATCTTGCATTCGACAGGCATCAGTAACATCAGCTCAATCTGTCGGTGGCTCACATCAACTACGACGATTTTTATTAAAAAACTGGTGACAACTTCAAAGTGAAGATGGAATGTCTATTTGTATCAATAGTCGAATAGTCAAAGATTATACTACACCAAACCCTGTCTTTATGCCCTTACACTAAGTAGCCTAATTTTGGAGTGATGTGCTGTTTTTGAATTAATGTTTATTAAAGCAGCAATGGGAAATTCTTACTAACCAGTTCACATGTAAGTCCCTCTAAACAGATCAGATAAATACCATTTCAATAGTAAACAAGATCTTGCAAAGAATTATCGAAAGGAAATTTTATTACGAGAGGTGTGCCAGTATGATATCATCATTGACTCTCACGATCACAGGAGACTCATCGTTGACATTTGTGATCGTGGCAAAAGCGCAATTTTTCAATCTCACAATTGATGACATTTGGGTATTGAAATTAGCATGGACTTTTCATGATCAGTTCTTGAAACTGATACGAATGTCAATCGTATGTGAATCGTTGGTATAAGGCATTGAGAATCGACTCATCCCAATAAACAACAATAGACTAAGAAAGACAATGTACCTTCGGTCTGCAACTCGCAATGTGCTGGGGAGACGGCTTGCGTTGTGATCACTCCGAAGATCGGGTGTCCGTTGATGAGGCCGGCTCTTTCCTCGGGAAGGAATTGTAGACAGTCGGACACTTTGATGGCGGCAATCACTTCACCAGCACTACACCATTCCAACCTCTGTAGAAGCGGGGTGACCAGAGTCAAAAGCTGCAAAACAATACAGACGAATAGGTTAATTGTTCACACTTGGAAAGAAAACAGATGGTTTAGTTAAATTAATTATGTTTGATTAATTTGTTTTAAGGATCTTTTTTTTAAACTTAAGTTACAAAAAAATGTTTAAAACTTTGATATACACCTGGTTTAGAATGTAAAGTAGCCTATGTGTTTCTAGATTCTACTGGAAAACATAATCACTGTTTAAAGCACATCTTTTCAAAATGTTGAATTATATTAAACTTAAACTGGTGTTTGTAAATTGGATTGTTGTAAACTTTTGTCCTAAACATATGTTGTAAACTCCGATGTAAACACGGTTTCAGATAGTATTAAAAATAAATTATTTTATTTTCTGCAGAAATTTCAAAGTGTTAATCTACATAAAATTGTAGTAGGAATAAATATTTTTGGGGGATTGAATAAATTAAATCAATCTTGATGAAAACCAACTACACAGTGTTTTTATCAAAACAACCTTGCTTTACTTTACAAAAATCCATATTTTTTGTTGGGTATAACTGGATACGGTATCACACCTTTCAAGCGTAATAGTAGATTATTGACAGAAACATTCATTTCCAGAAGTACTTAAATAACAAAACCGAGGGGGGAAACAACTATCCACCATTGTTCATAGCCAAAATAAATTAAATGAGTTTTTCTAATTTTAGATTAATTAAACAAGTTATAGGTTCCTCCTGTTTTAAAACATTATTGGTTGTATGCTGGTTTATGAGCACACTAAATTCCCATAATTTGATAAAATCAGTCCAATAGAAAAATATGAAGATGGAAAAAATAGTTATGTTCATCTGGGTATTCATTTAATCAATATACACCTAGCGGTACATACCTATTTAAGTTACCTATTCATATGGGCTTTGCTGGGTGTAAAATATCAATTTCTAAGGTTTGTACAGCCAATGACACAAGCATGTAGAGTTTATTACCTCTACATCCGAAGCTTCTGCAAGCAGTTCCTGTCCAAAAGTGACAGCGTGGCTCGTGTGTTCTGAACGTGTTTGAAGCTCGTCGTGATGAGAATGAAGTGTAGTCAGCTTATTGTTACGAACCTAGAAAACATATTATGATTGTCAAACAATATTAAAACTTGTGTTGGATATAGTATAGAAACATTTGATTTAAATAATCTATGGTTTATATTTTGTAATGTCTTTTCCAGCTGCTATGAAAATATGAACTTTTATAATTTTGACACATATGATTTTTAATGAATTGTTATGTTGTGATTACAGGAATAGTATTGTTTGGTAGCATTTTACTATGATTGAGTAACTTTTCTTTTGTGAATAATTAAATTATTTTCTGCTCATTATCTAGTCTATTTCTCTTTCCATTTTTGACTTTTAACATTTGGCGACCGTGACAGGACTGTATGAGTTCTTAACTAGATAGTCACTATTGAGATAATGGAAAGAAATAGGAAACTAAGAAAAACCTTCAGAACAGCATTTACCAGAATTTATAATGGAATAAATGAGGAGCTATGCAAAGATGAGCAAGACCTACACACTATACAGGGTAAATTGAGCTCTCTGGAAGGTAAGATAGAAGAACTAAAAGCTTTAGACAGGGAAATTTTGGATTTCTTACTTGATTCTGGAGCAGATGAAGAAGAGTTAGATGAAGAAGTTAGGCTAGCAGATGAATATGTAGAGAAGTTTAATCGAATTAGTTTAGCTGTACAGAGTAGATTGATTAGGTCTAGGGCTAGGGCCACTTCACCTAATTCCAATGGGTCTGTAATGAGTAAATCTACTGCTGTTAGGACTAAGCTGAGGCTACCTACTATTGAATTCACAAAGTTTAGCGGGGATTTGAAGGATTGGCTACCTTTTTGGGCACAATTCAAAAGAATAGATGATGACGAGAATATTGACGATATTGATAAATATCATTATCTTGTGCAGGCTACTTTAGCTAATTCTAGGGCTCGTCAGCTGGTCGAAAGCTATCCTGCTACCGCTGAGAACTATTCAAAAGCTTTGCAAAGTCTTAAAAGTCGTTTTGGTAGAGATGACCTTCTCATAGAAGTGTATATTAGAGAGCTTTTGAAGTTAGTTCTGAGTAATTTAAACAGTAAGGTAGAAGTTTCTTGCATTTACGATAAACTGGAAACCCAGCTAAGAGCATTGGAGACATTAGGAGTAACAACTGACAAATGTTCTGCTATGTTATATCCTCTTATAGAGTCTTGTTTGCCTGAGGAACTGTTGAGAGCTTGGCAGCGTCACTCCGGCTATGAAGTTGATGCTGAACTTAAGGATAGACTTGATGGTTTGATGAAGTTTCTGCAAAAGGAGGTTGCTAACGAGGAAAGGATTACGGTACTCTAGCCGCATCTGGTTTTGAAAATAGGAAGCGACCTAACCTACAGCCTAAAGTAAGTAAATCTACTGTAGGCCTATTTCGACCTAAGCCTAGTTACGCCAGACATACTGAAATGATGCCGACAGCTGCTGGTTTAGTTAACCCAACGAAGTCTGATAAGTTAAATACTAAAGACGTTAAATGTATGTTTTGTGGTTCTAACCACTTAGCTGAAAACTGTAAAGACAGTAAATTGACAGTAGATGAGAAGGTGAAAATCGTTGGGAAAAATGGTTGTTGTTTTACTTGCTTGAAGTATGGTCATAGGAGTGCGCAATGTAAAGTTAGAGTAAAATGTCCCATCTGTGGAAAGAGGCACACCGCTGTTATGTGTAGGGCATCTGCTGCAGAAGGAAGTTCATTGAGTGAACAACCAGGCAAAGAAAGTTCTCTAGCAAACAATGTTCACACAGAAGTGTTTTTACAAACCTTTTTAGTAAAAATTAGAAACCAAAATCGAGAGCGAACAGCACGTGCTTTAATAGATACGGGATCACAACGATCTTATATTTTGAAAAATACAGCAAAGGAATTTGGCTACGACATAGTCAGAAAGGAGAAGCTAGCTCATGCTTTATTTGGTGGCACTAGTACTGAAACAATTGAACATGCGTGTTATAAGGTTAGACTAAGTGACTTAAATAACAGTTATGCATGCAATTTTGACGTTCTTGATCAAGATATAATCTGTAACGATGTTACATCAGTTAAGCCTGGTCCTTGGTCCATTGAGCTTGGAGCATTGGGAGTTAATGTAACAGATGGAGACGGACCTATTGAAGTTCTGATAGGTGCAGACGTTGCAGGGAAACTTTACACTGAGAGACGATATCTGCTTTCCAACGGGTTAGTTGCGATGCACACTTTGTTGGGCTGGACTTTAATGGGAAGAACCACAGTTGAAGGGAATGACAGGTCCAGTTCTATGGCAGTAACTTCTTTACTGACCCCTATTCATAATAAATCCATTTCAGATTTGTGGAGTTTGGATGTTTTAGGAATCAAGGATCCAGTGGAGGTAAAGAGTGAATCTTCAGTTAAAAGTAGAACAATGGAACATTTTGTAGAATCTGTTTCAGTGGAAAATGATGGCAGATATCAGGTCAAATTGCCATGGGTTGATGATCACCCGCCGTTACCTACTAATTTAAAAGTAGCACAGAAGAGACTCAGTAATCTTACAAATAAACTTAATTCTAGTGGATATCTTAGTTCATATCAACAGGTGTTGTCTGACTGGGAGGAATTAGGTATCATAGAGAAGGTTAACGATGCCGATTTGGAAATTGGTCACTACCTACCGCATCAACATGTGATAAAAGAAAACAGTCTTACCACGAAATTGAGACCTGTATTTGACGCATCTGCTAAAGAAAAGAATCAGCCCTCGTTGAACGATTGTCTAGAAAAAGTTGACAACCTTATTGAATTGATTCCGTCCATATTAAATCGTTTTAGACTACACAGATATGGAGTTGTTGCTGACATCGAGAAGGCTTTTCTACAGATTGGTGTACATAAGGACGATAGAGATTTTCTTCGTTTTTTGTGGATTAATGAAGATGGTCAATTGGTTGTTTACAGACACGCTAGAGTAGTCTTTGGAGTTACTTGTAGCCCATTTATGCTAAGTGCAGTAATCAAACTTCATTTAGAAAAAACATTAGACTTGATAGATTCAGGATCGTTAAACTACTCAAGAAAAGTAGTAGAGACACTGTCGAGAAGTTTCTATGTAGATAATTGTATGGCAAGTTTTGATGACTTTTCAGATTTGAATCAATTTGTAGATCAAGCGACTTCTGTAATGAAAGATGCTAGATTCTGTCTCCGGAGTTGGGAGTACACAGAAATTCAGAGTTTCAAAAATGATTCTACCTTGACACCTATCTTAGGTTTAAATTGGAACAAAAATACTGACATGATTGAGTTGAATTTTGAAAACTTTGCGTTTAAAGAAACTGAAATAGTCACAAAGAGATCTATTTTGTCTTTTGCTCACAAGTTGTTTGACCCCATAGGTATAACTTGTCCTGCTACACTCTTGCCTAAGATATTGCTGCAGAAAACGTGGGAAAGTAAAATTGGATGGGATGACAAAGTTTCAGAAGAGATAAAAATTTTGTTTTTAGATTGGGCAAAGCAACTTGAGATTTTTTCAAATTTGGAAATTCCAAGATATTTTGGAAATGAAATCGGAGGGAATATTTCTTGGACAGTTCACTGTTTTTGTGATGCAAGCCAGGACGCTTATGCGGCTGCAGTTTTCCTGAGGGGTGAATCTAATGGACTTGTCACAGTTCAATTAGTTCAAGCAAAGAGTAGAGTTGCACCTGTCAAGAAGATGACTATTCCTCGACAGGAGTTATTGGCGGCTACTATTGGCGCTCGTCTAACTGACAACGTCTTAAAGAGTATGGGATTTGAAAATGTCAAAACATTTTATTGGACCGACTCAACCACCGTTTTGTCATGGATTCGTCGAGAAGATTACTGGGGAGTGTTTGTTTGGAACCGAGTAAAGGAAATAAGATCCCTTAGTAACATTGAATCTTGGAATCACGTTCCAGGCCATATGAATCCAGCTGATTTGCCGTCACGTGGATGTTCTCCTAAACAGCTAGTAGAGTCGAAATGGTGGGAGGGACCACAATGGCTAAGAAACTCATCAAACTTGTGGCCTAACCAAAACTTCAGTGATGATTGTGATGAGAAAGAAGTAAATTCTGAACTTAGGAAGATTAAATCAACTACAAAGATTATGATGAATTCAAAACCTGAACCAGATTGTTGGTATTACAGATATTTCTACAGATTTGATAAAATCGTCAGATTGGTAGGCTGGATTTTGAGATTTTGTTCTAACACAAATATGTCTAATCAAAAGATATCAGGAGAATTGTCGGTTGATGAATTGTTTAAGGCTCAAAATAAAGTGTTTAAACTTATTCAGAAAGACGCTTTCCATAGTATCAAGGATGAAAAGTTGAGCTCATTGTGTCCGTTTGAAGACAGTGATGGCTTATTCCGGTTAAAAACGAAAATCACAGAGAGACCTGATAGTAGAAATTTTAATCTTCCCATAGTATTGCCGGGTAAACATCCTGTTGTTCACAGATACATACAATACAAACATGAAGAAAATTCACATGTTGGAGTCCAAGGATTGTTATCTATACTCAGAGAAGAAGTTTGGATTATTAGTGGGAGAAGAACTGTAAAATCAGTTATTGACAAATGTGTCAAATGCAAGCGATATTGTGTTAAAAGTTTGGATACTGATCCAGTACCACTTCCTTCGCAACGGGTTCGAGATGCTTCTGTTTTTGAAGTCTGTGGAGTTGACTTAGCTGGACCTGTTTTCCTTCGAGATGGACAAAAAGCTTGGATTACATTATATACATGTGCAGTATACCGTGCCGTGCATTTGGAGTTAGTTACTTCATTATCGACTGAGTCATTCTTGCAAAGTTTGAGAAGATTCATTTCCAGACGGGGTCGACCAACAGTCTTGTTTGCAGACAACGGCACTAACTTCCGAGGAGCTTACAGTGCGTTGAAGCAAATCGATTGGAATAAGATTGTTGAGTACAGCACAATCAAACGTATAAAATGGAAATTCAACCCACCTGCCTCACCATGGTGGGGAGGCTGGTGGGAAAGACTCATAAGACTATTGAAACAGCTTCTTCGCAGAGTCTTAGGAAGAGCTAGTTTGACTTATGAAGAATTTTTGACCATTTTGTGCAGTTGTGAATCTGTCATAAATAGTAGACCCTTGACTTACATTTCAGAAGACAGCCATGACATGGAAGTTTTGACGCCAGCTATGTTTTTGAATGGTACGAAGGAGTATGGAGTTATTGATTTGGACCAGATCAACTACACAAATTTGTCTCGTCGTTGGAACTTTAAATTAAAATTAAAAGAAGATCTTGAAAAAAGATTTAGAAGTGAATACTTAAGTCAATTGGTGTTGCATTCGAAGAAGAAGAAGAAATCTCGTCAAGTGCAAGTTGGAGAAATTGTTTTACTTGGAAGCGACAATACCAAACGGATGGACTGGCCTTTGGCGAAGATTGAGAAGATACTTCCTGGTAAAGATGGCAACATACGTATTGTGGAAATGAAAACATCAAAAGGAACAGTGCTGAGACCCATACAACATGTGTTTCCACTTGAATTGGTCCAGCAGAAAGACAATCAAGATGGTAATGAAACATTCGAAATGGAAGACGAACAAGTAGCTGAAGGTGTTGGTCGTGAACATGATCAACCTGTTTACACACAAAGAGGAAGAAAAATTATACTCCCACGAAGATACCTGAAGCGATAATTAATATTTTGACTTTACAAGTCAAAAGGTGGGAGAATGTTGGATATAGTATAGAAACATTTGATTTAAATAATCTATGGTTTATATTTTGTATTGTCTTTTCCAGCTGCTATGAAAATATGAACTTTTATAATTTTGACACATATGATTTTTAATGAATTGTTATGTTGTGATTACAGGAATAGTATTGTTTGGTAGCATTTTACTATGATTGAGTAACTTTTCTTTTGTGAATAATTAAATTATTTTCTGCTCATTATCTAGTCTATTTCTCTTTCCATTTTTGACTTTTAACAACTTGTATAGTATTGTGAAAAAAAAAAAAAAACATTCAAGGAGAAGGAACACTTCTTTTTTCCCTGTAGCATCCAACCTAGGTATTCATTAAATCAGTGGTGGCTGGTGGGTCAAATACTTTGCTATAAGAGTAAGACATAAAACTAAGAAAGAATAGTTTAAATGATCATCACCCCCTAAACTATTCATATCTATACAAACAAACCTGGTTAACTTCTTTACGAAGAGTTGCTCGATGTTCCTCAACCGCAGCTTTGTATGATTCGGCGTATCTGTCTACTTCTGACTCCACTTCAGCGCAGCGGTTCTAAAAATGTAAAAAAATATTGTATATAATAAGCACCCAGCTAGCTAACATTTAAGAGTAAATTTTAATGTTAAGTATTGTTAAGTATTGTTTAATGTTAAATATTAAGTTTAAGTCTAGCTTCTGAATCTTAGTGTTATCTGGAAACTCAAGTCATGTTTAAGAAATTCTTATGTCAGTTTTATACTTAATCCTACTTGTGATGTAAAAAATCATTGTAGAAATTTATGGAGGTTAAATTGAATCCTCTAAGCATATTGAAAGAGTTCTATTTAACATTTTATGTAATACAAAACCTATTCTTTGGAAAAATCGTCCTACAAGCATGTTTGACAAAGTTACTATAAAAAAATAAATATCCAAGCATCTCATGACCCATACAAATTGTATATCTAACCTCAAAATACCAGAGAACCAAATAAGCAAAGTAGCCAAGGCCTACTCTTAACTGGCATTGGCCAAATTTGAATGAGTTACCTTAATCCTCAGTTCAAGGTGCTGTAGACGATTGAGGCTGAGATTTGCTTCTTTTGCGATCGGCCTGGTTTTGTCAAGTGCATCGCGTAGAGTGGCTGCGTACAGTCGCGCAGCCCGCGCAGCTGTGTCACACGGGTGGCCTCTGTGCAGCAATACGCAGCAGTCCCGACACACCACCACACCGCAGCGCCCGCAGAACAGACGTAGTTCTCTGTTAGGGTGTGCATCACACATAACCTGCATGACAGAATAGATTCTTTATTAATAAAGGTTTAATTAATTATGAACGGGTTTTACTTTGTGTTCACCCAATATGGTTGTGAAAGTAAAAGTGTAAAACAGATAGTGACTCAAAGAAAGAGTCGTGAGCCATATACATAAGCAAGACATTTTTATAAGTGAGTTTGACAAATCCCAACAAGTTGGTTAAATATTGAGATCAATTTAATTTACTACAGTTGTTTTTCTATGTAATTCTAAGTTAACATAGTATAACTTAAAGTACGTACAACAATAGAGAAGTACGATAAAGAGGAAACAAGCTTATGGGACTACCATTAGCATGCGCTTTTAGCTGTGGTATGTTGGGGCGGAAATGTACTAGTGTCAAACTAGAAAGATGGCATATTTTATTTGTTGTAGTACACAGGGTCTTCCTACCACGTGAGCAGTAGTACCTGATGGCCAGGAGGGAAAGGAGAGGGGACAACAAAATAGAATTTGGCTCTAGACACCAGTGACTGGTACTAGACACCACTAGACACACTTAAGTTTAAGTGTACCATTGAATGTATATTCTTGACTAATAATTTAACTGACAGAAACATAAATTACGGATACCTGTCTGCGGAATAACGCAGCATCCGCAACATCTTTGAGAGAGGTAATCTCATGATGGGCACTGACTCTCTCACGGAGATGTGCTTCACAACAAAAACTGCACAGATTAACCTGGCAATCCTGGCATCTGTTGGACGCCTGCAAACAGTGAAGGAATAAAGTCAGACTCTACGTAAAAACTTTCAGTATACAGTACCATATCAGTAGTGATTATTGCTGTTTAACTTCTACCAATAGTAAATTGTTGTACAAAGCTGGGTTTATTATTTTACACAATGGATCAGCCTCCTGGTTTGTATGAATGAAAAATGCTTAATTTAACTGTGTACATACCTACCAGATTTGACGATTTTGTGTCAAAAATCTGTTAAGCACAGTAACTCAAAATATATCTGTTTGAATACCAGAAAATTTAGTATGGTACGAACCGCAACAAATGTTAAAAATAGAATCATACACCTGAAATGGCTTTACATAATATGTTGAGGAGATGACTAAGATTGTGCTCAATTTTGTAACTCTTCTAATAGTAAAATATAAAAAAATATGTATTTGATTCCTTTTTTCAATCAACAAAACAATCCCTATATCAAAAAAAAAACTTTATACAAACAAAATGTTACTATTTTAATTAATTACTACTTTTAGTATATCATAAACATGATTCCCTTATCAGAGGGTTAGTCTAATCATATTTGGATGGTTTATTTAAAAATTTTTAGAGTACAGTAATAAATACCAGTAGCAAGAGTTACTTACAGGAGCCTCAGTAATGCATATGTCACACGTAGGAGCTTGTTGCATCGATTGCAGGATTCGATTTTGTAAAACGTAATTTATTGGAAGGCCGGAAATTCCTCCATTCGGCAGTTTGTTTTCTGATTTGCACAGAGGACAAATGACCACCTGAAGCTGAAATTTTTAAAATTTATTAGCACTCATAGAATTTACTTATAACATTATACCCTTTAACTGGTAAGAAAGTTAAAAATTCAGGGGTGCAAGTGGTTTTAGGTTTGCAAATAGGAAAACCCTAGCTTTAGCTCAACCATTTTTGCAACCCTTACTTTCAGTCCTCCTTTATAGTTATTTTTTATTTTGTTACTAATTTGAGATTACTGCCATCCCTTTTCACAAAATGAAAATATTTACAGTCAATCTTATCCTTCTACATTTTAACTCACACACTATATCTGGATCCTTGTAAATCTCTCTTTGTTTATGTTAAATTTGTAGCAAATAGTTTCAAATTTCTGCTACACATGTCAACAAACACAAAATGACTTCAATCAATGGTCAATCAAAGTCTAGATTAACTCTTATACTTCTTAAAATACAGTATATACTCGTATATCACCTACCTGGCCATTCTGATCACTAGGGTCAGTTCCAGACCAGCTGCTCGGTTCACTTTCGTATCCAGATGCTCCGGAACCGGACCCCGAACCAGATCCGGAACCATTGAGACTTCCTCCCCCTAACCTTCCACTTCCTCCTCCTTTGGTCTCTGCCTGGATCTTGGTTTGGCTCTGGGAAGCTACGGGAACATAAAATTTCATAGTTAAATGGGCTCTTTTTAGTGTAAAAACTTTCTTGGTTAACCCGGCAGCTCTTCGGAAAATATCAGTCACATAGGAGCATGCAAGATCTATTTTTGAGTGTAAAACATATGCAAATATGTTTTTACTAAATTATTATAAAATATATTTTGGCTGAACTTGATTTTTAGAAAATTAGGTACCATAATTAATAAACTAAAACTCAACGGAAGCTAGGGCTACTTCTCCCAATCCGTCATCAAATACAAATATAGAATTTTGTTTAAGTACAACAATGGTACAACATAAAGCAGTAAAAAATTTGCAGAATCATGCAATAAAGTTTTTTTTATATTGAAATTTTAATAATTTTATATAGGTATGTAGAAATAAAAGATTCTATCAGTGTTGTAGTATTGAAATTTTAATTAAATACACAAAAACTATACATTCTTTAAAATAATACAGAACGTTATTTAAATGTATTTACATTGATTTTTTTAATTTATATAAATCCGTGACTTTTATTACACGTCCAATTTTGGTAAATATTTAATGTCTTTTTCCTAGACACGTTTTTCTGGAGAAGGACAAAATCTATCGGAAGTTATGTCGGAAGTGCTGTATTCTAATTATTAATATTTTAATATTAATAATTAGAATCACTTGTCCCCTCCCATATCGTTAACCATAAAATTAAATATATGTGTCTTTGGATGCATGTTCTTTATTCATCTGATTGCTGTGAGTGGGAACCCACCCAAAGCAGGTCTGGGGAAAGTTATATAAATATAAATTTAAATTCCTCAGAGCTTTGAGCTTTTGTAGGTTTTTTTTTGTCCTGAGCCTGGGATTGTTTTTCACAATACTTCACCTGTTAGACCTAGGGGTTGCGGCATTATCACTTAGATAAAATCAATTGGGGGATTTGGCGGGATTTGAACACGGGACCTCTTGGACCAAAGTCCCACGGTCTAACAACTAGATCAGCTCGCTCCCCCTACCAAAGACTTTTGAGGTGAAGCTTTTTTTGTAAGTAAATTGTTCAGTGGGCTCCATAGCAACAAAAATAATAGCTAAAATGTTTATATTTACTCTGTTTTTGCTTTCTGAATGCTTGGTAACACCATTTTGAGACATCTATACACATATGTGTATATGTTCAATAGTAACACTGCCATTTGTTTGGTTGAATTAAACCAAATATTATTTTTCGTAAAACTTTTCCTGAGGTTATTGACATAAATATAGGGTAACCCCATTGATTACCTTGATTAAAATTGTAATCAATAGTAACACTATTACGTATTTTACATTACTTTAGAGGATTTTTATTAACCTTTAGTATTTTATTAAACCTCTTCTGCAAAAGCTACACTAGTTTTATATAAAAACAAGACCCACCGAGACATTACATAATTTTCGCAAGCCTAGTGTAAACTGGATTGACTAAATGTGTTTGTGAAACCTATACCCTCTCTTAGATAATATTTCAGAAATATGACAGTGGTATTGATTTGCTGAGTGGAAACGGCTGACAATTGAGTTAAGCTGATGTGGTACCTCTCTGTTGAAGGGCTTCTACAGATAGCGAACTGACCATTGTGCAACTGTTTAAATATACACTTCAATCTTGCAAAGGGATTTGCTTCTATGGTTTTCTCTGATAACAGAGATCATCAAACAATCGTATTATTTACTGCAATCGTGAAAATAAAGTTTGTGATCATACATTTCGTGGAACATTCAGGGGTTTTGTTTCAGTGAAGAGAGTGAATGAATGAATGAATGAACGAATGAATTGAATGAATGAATGAATGAATGAATTATGAATTTATTCCACCACATATATAAAATTACACAACCAAATGTACAAAAGAAAAAAAGGGTTTTATGCAAAACTAAACTAATTAACTATAACTATAATTAACTATATACATGTGTCAAAGGTTGTTCCTATCTAATTAGTCCTGGAATTAGCAGACATAGGCTGTGCCTGTGCGTCTGCTAAGTTGCTATAAAGATTGAATGAAGTTAAGTGGTGCAATTTAGTTTTATTAGTACATAACATAAGTCAGTGATAGCATTTTGATAAACTGTTTTTGGCATTGAGTACAATCAAATTAATTACCAATGGACTTTTATTATTTTTGTAGGTATACATATGTGTTATTGATCTCAAGTACCTTGGAGTCTAGCTCAACTTCAGTACCTAGTGTATTCTCTAAAAATATTCCTCGCTCCCAGTGATTTCTGTACTAATATTATACAGTAGACTCCCGCTGTATCCTAGATCCTTAGATATGTCTCCTAGGGACGCAGCAGGCCAAACCGGATAGTGGGTTTTCCAGTTAAGCCAACGTCGCGTAAAACCTTGCTGACTTTTACGCACGATAGTGTAAAGGAAGAGATGATGTGTTTATATTTATTTCGATGCACGTGGCTTCATGGTCTTTCCAGTCACAAAAAGTGGATTTTATGAGTTCTTACCCAAATTTAAATTTGGGAGAGCATTATATTTATAGACACGTGATCACTGGACTCGAATATTTTTTTAGAGAAAAGTTATCGGGCTTTAATAGTTATTGTCATTTCTAAGTACATGTAGTCTGGTTAAAGTGATGTCCAGTTAAAACGTACCTACTTCCGGATAAGAGGGAATCTACAATCTACTCATTCATTCATTCCTATTTATTTCTAAACCCTTTATAATCTGTCAACATTTTTACTGTTTAGCAGTTGTATTTTAACTTATTTATATGAGCCCAATGATTATTTTGTCCACATTTTCTTTGTTATTTTGTAACCAACATGACAAACAGTTAAAGACTCCAGAGGGCTTATACCATTGACTTATGGAAACTGAAGTAGACACCCCATCTATATGGGCAGCTCTCGCTACTTCTTTATCGAAAAAGCACATAGTTCTACGAGGCAGAAATCATATAGTGGGCTAGTGTCAAATGGAAATTCACTTAGTCTGCAGGTTTGCTGCAGTGGGGGTATTTTATCTTGAAACTTTGACCTTTTGTACTCACTCTGAGTGATGGGGAGAAGACATCTTGTACAGAATGTGTGCAGACAGGGAAGTACTCTAGGTTCAACCAGCTGACGATCACAAACCTTGCAGTTGAACATGCGATGGTCTTCAGCAGATATCTGAACCCTGATAAACAACTGCAAGTGAGAGATTGAAATAGCATAGCTATGGGTAGTCCTAACAGAACTTGTATACAAGAGAACCTTAATAGCAAGAACCTGAATAACGAGTCACCCTTGAAGTCTCATTTTAAAATCCCATCTTATTTTACTCCAATAATCAATCAATTGCAACCATCGATAAGAAGTCAACCACGATAACAAGTCTTAGTTCACAATCCCCATGAGAATCTTTGTTATAGAGGTTCTACTGTAGGAATCAGAAGGTTTGCTAGCTTCACTGAGAAATAATTAATTGTCAGTAGTTGTTTTTATTTTGAAACTGACCAGCTGTCCTGATCATTGGGCTTTCAATAAATGATCTTGGTCAATAAGACAGCTGATCATAGGCAGTAACAAAGCTACACAGATTATCTCTCTCCATTCTACAATGATCATACATTCATATTCAGGTTTTAAAATGCGCCAAAAAATGTGGTCACCTTCGTACCTAAGTGACTTTTATGAGATATACTTTTAAGCATAAAAGGTTAAAAGGTAATTTGTTAACAGAAGACAATCAAACTAGTTTACAAATAGGTAGTTATGTTCAGTTCGCCGTTCGATCCTAAGAAAAGTCATCAGTATAGCTTTTGATGATTTGAAATTAAACCCAGCTATTTTTGATCATTGGGCTTTAATAAAATTTCCCTGGCTTAAATAAAAAGCTGCACCAATCAACTCACTCAATTCTACATTCATAACAAATTCAGCTTAAAAATGCACCGTACAGTAAAGAGTGTACAAAAGCCTTAAACTGAAGTTTCATGAAGAAAGGGAATGGATACACAACTCACTCACTTCTAAAGAAAGAGTTCCTGGTTGTTTGGAAGCACACAAACACTATTTCATTGAAAAGTATTAAGTAAGTAATAAAAGTATAAACAAGTTCCACAACACATAGACTTATTGTATTTTAACTTGTAAATTTGTGTTCTAAACCTTTTTGTGTGCTTTCAAGTTTCATTTACTGTAACTAGAACTCTTTTCTTAGGTAGGTTAGTTGAGTATCCATTCATTCTTCAAAAATATATTCCTAAGCCAAATGCTTAACTTCCAAAAAAAGATGGAAGTTTCAGCAAGACTAGCTGTCCTCCTAAACAAGTCAGGACCCACAATACGCTCATTAACTTTTACCTTCTCCTTACTAATTAGTAGCCTATTGCAGCTTATATCCTTTTGCTATGATAACAATGGCAATTACAATTTATTGTTCAATGACTGATTAAATGACTAATCTTTGAATATGTAAAATTTTAACTTTAACCAAAGTCAATACCGGTATATCATTTAATTTAGTTAAAATATTGATCTCTAAAAAACAAAAGTGATATAAATAAGTCAAATGCTCTTAAGCATCTTCAGGAGGGTCAAAAGGAAGTCAACACCTCTGCATGACAAAAACATGAGGTTTCCGATCTCGCATAAGATCTGAACTATAAGGCAAATGTGGAATGGAGTATAGGTGGCGTTGGTGACTCAAAAGTAGTGGTGATGATAATAGTATCACACATAGAGTGGTGTCAAAAACATTTACAAAAAGGGTAGGTTTTTGTGGGTTTTCTAGTTTGAGTCCAGTTCTTATAAGGTTGACTCACCGGGAAAGTTAGCAAATTTGTGTAAATGTTTGCAAAATGTAGATTAAAATCTTTTAATTTTGATTTACACACCAGCGAAACAGTTTTTGACATCTTAACTTAACAAAATTAGAACTTACTTAGTTCTCCGCAGCGAAGAGAATGGCTGAGGAGAGACATCCACAGACCTTCGTTTTGGGGCACCTTTAGATTCCGACGACTGTCTCCGTCGGGAGAAACTCCCAAAGATGTACGCCATCTGGTCCATGCCGATGTGGGTTAAGAAGAAGACGAATGTGTGCAGTAGTCGGGCCAGGTCAGAGATCAGCGCTGTTTGCCCCCTAAGTTCAACTGACAGTTGGAAAGCTAAGCTCACTTTTGAGGCTTCACTTCCCTCCCCTCATCCCCACTTCACCTAAGCATTGATTTTCAGTTAAGACAGATTTACACTTTGGATTCAACAAGTTTTGGCGCTATAAATATAGCTGTGTGGCTTATTACTGTGTGGGTGAAAGTTGGACAGTAGCCTGTAGATGATACCCTATAATACAAATTTGAAAGCAGTGTTATATTTACACGCTTTGATAATTGTTGTCTAAAAAAGCAGAATGTTCAAAATAACATAGTCTTTACTCTCATATGGTCTGGAGTTGGAAGAAGTTAGAAAGCTGTATTTATCACAGTGGAAATTCAACAGAAAAAACATGGGAAAATTAGAGTTAAACAATATTTTTGACAAATAAAAAAAAAACTAATTAAGAATCCCAGCTTCATCTTCAAATTTTCTCGCTGACCGCCATTTCTTGTTCGTCTCAGGCACATGCTTGTTGCTCTTAAAAACTACACTATGTTCTTCATCTCCAATTAATTACTAAACTGTACGGTATTTTCCATTTGTCTAATAAATTGTCAGCCATAACCCTTAAAAACATTTGAAATCCACTCTTGTAAATTCCACCAACACCTTGAGACAAGTGGAGTAAATTATGCATGTCGTTGTTTGCAAGTTTTTGTGTATTTTCTTTTTTTGTAATCCTCTGCTTTTCTGTACCATTTGCTCAGCTTATACCAATCAAAATCCAAAAAGGTAAACAGCTGTGGAATACTCTGAAATCCCAACTAGATGAATCCCTCAATTCCATCGGTAAGACATTTTTTACATTCACTCTAGTAGGAATCGTAGTAGGAATCGACTTAAAAATAATTTGTATCATTTGTTTGAATTGTAGCATACGAGCAAATATTAAATACTCAGTGATTGAGAATAGTGTTGATCTCTACCATGACGTCACACCTGTATGTCGGCCGCTTAGAAAGCAGCAGAATCCTTGCACAGGTCGCTATCTATCCAGCCGACCTATAAAAGACTTGTCAAAAGTGACACAAATGTCAAATAGACTGATGTAATGCATCAGATCGAATTTGATACTCTTACAAAGAAAACTCTGGCAATACGTCATATTTCTTTCACTTCTTCAAACTTTTCAAAGTTTTTTTGTTGACGGTAACCATTTGGCTTGGCTACATTGATGTTTGGTTGTTGATTTCAATGTTTTACTGTGGCCACTATTAATATTTCATTGTTACTGTTAAGGTTCCACAGTGTTCATTGCGGTGACCTTAAAAATAATTGTTATTGCGTTTTTCTGTGCTCCCTATGGCCACGGTCTATTCAATAGATTGTGTTAAATTTTAAAACTGTTGGTCCATAAACGGCAACGTTTAACCAAACCTCAAACACTTTGCATGGGTACCCTGTATATGCACATAAATTACTGTAGTGTCTTCCATAAAAGTATAATTCTATACTCTAAAACAAGCGTGTAGGGGTAAACTTTTATTTCGTCTGAGAATTTTTTAATTTTTTTTTTGAATAAGGGGTATTTGGCCATTAGAAATCGACTAGAGTTGGTCACAAATGCTGGGAAAAATCCATTTTTCCGCAGCCCTTGAAAGTACCCATGTTATCGTCAAACCCTTTTTGTAGTGGCAGTGTTAACAAAACAGCTGTTTCAGGTTACTTTTATTGACATAATTTAATTTGTTGTGTAAACAAAAATAACTGCATTGGTTAGATAAACATTTAAAACAATAGTTGTATTAAGTTAGTTTAGTAGGCACATATAGTGTTAAATGTTTTCAACGTTAATTTTTAAGATTAAAAATGAAACGCGTAAGACTTCCAGAGCGAAAATATTTACAGAATTTGCAAGGGAGAGAAGCTAGAATCAATCATCGAGGAACAAATTTTACCAATTCGTTCACAACCAAACTAGATCCAACTAGCTCTTACATCTCACCTAATGTATCAGAACCTCAGCCAAGCCATGCATCGAAGAATGAAAGTATTGAAATAATTTCAGACCGTATGGCCGGGCAATATGATGAACAACAGGCTGATCATTTTGAGCAGGATGGTCGACGAATCGCTGCTCGAGAGCTCGACGTCAGCGCAGTGAAGTCGGAAATCCCTCAAACCTTTAAAGTCGCTACATCGCCTGATTAGAGATATTTTATTGAATAAGTATTTTGCATTTGAATAAGTATTAGCGGAAAATATTCAAAAAATTTGAAATACTGTGCAATCCTTGCTGTCCTTAATGCTGAAACTGTAAAGATAAACAATAAAATTATCCAAATGCTACTTACTGGGCAATGAGAAAGTTTGCAAATGTTTCGATTCAATAATTAACTTATGTTTATAATAAATGTTTTATTAAATCCGAGCAAAGATCGGTCTCCCAGTACTCGTAAGAAACACATGGAAGGTCAAAAGGTGCTATTTGTTTCATCAGTTGCTATTAAAACAACATTTTTCCAAACGCTTAAGCTCTTGACATTATTTGGAGCAATTGATTACTTTAATTTGGTTTTAGCGAATTTCCCATATAGGGAATAAGCTATTACCGTAGTACTCATGGTAAGACCTGGACCCGGGACCGAATTTTTTTTCGTTTTGAGGTCCCTAGAGGCCAAAAACACCATCCGTTCAAATTCATATATATATGTATATTTATATATATATATATATGTGTCCGTCAGCGCGATAACTCGAGCAAAAATGATCCGATTTTGATGAAATTTGGTACAAACGTGTAAACGTACGTTTATTCGAACGAGTTCGCGATCCAGCATGATCGGACCATGGGAACGGGGGTTTACGGGGGGTTTTATGGGGTAAAAATAGGTTTTTCCCATTTTTGACCCAAAAAAACATAAAATTTAGCAATTTCTTTCCAAACCATTTTGTAGAGCTTAAAAAACAAATAATTTAGTATATTGAAGCGTTATTATGCGCCTAATGGTTACGGAGAAAATTCCAAAAAATTGTAAATTTAAAATTCCCATGTTATTCTTATGGAGAATAAGTAAACTGTTGTTGTAGTTTGCTTGTTTGTGAACATATTTTGATCAAATTTGGAAAATGTTTTTATTTCTTACTAACTATTCACATTTTACAAAAAAAAACAGTTTTACCCTCCCTGATGCAGCAAACCTAAGTACTTGTTAAACTAATTCTATTTAAATCAAGAATAAATGTTATATTTTTAAGTAGACATTTCAGTGTAAATCCAATCAGTCAAATGGAAATTCGCTTAGTCTGCAGGTTTGCTGCGGCGGGGGTATTAATTTTTGTATTCATTTTTATTACAAATACAACTTACTGTTTATGAAAATACCCCTGTTGTAGCAAACTTGCAGACTGAACGAATTTCCATTTGCCTGGTTGGATTTTCACTTAAATCTATTTATATGATATCATGTTTAACGAGTACTGTACCCAGGTTTGATGCTACAGGAAGCGCAATAAAGGGAAAAGGGAAGGGTAAAATAATTTGTTTGAGTTTGATCAAATTATCTTTATGAACAAGCAAACTACAACCCTTTACTCATTTTCCATAAGAATAACATAGGAATTTTTAATAATAAAAAAAAAAAATCCGTAACCAATTTTTCTACAAAAAATTTCAATATACTTAATTCTTTGTTTTTTTAAGTTCTTCAAAATGGTTTAGAGATAAATTGGAAAATTTTATATTTTGAGGGTCAAAAATTAGAAAAACCTATTTTTACCCCATAACATAATTTTTACCCCCCCTCATAATACCCCATTCCCAAGACCCGATCTCCTCGCTTGTTTGTGAACTCATTCAAGTTCATCCCACCATCAGGTAACTTATAAAAGTTTTATAAAAACTCCACATGAAGGCTCAACAAGTTTAAATCAGTGTAGCAGTTTTATCAGCTGATTTTAATGTTGCTTGGTAAACAATAACAAATAATTTGATGAGTCTCGTTAGAATCACAATACTTTTCTTTTAATACTTTCTTATGAAATGGAAGGTCCTATCAAAGCTCAGTGTGTGTGGAGAGGTTCTTTGAAACTAAGAATGATGTTGTTCAACGGAGTTTTTGGCCAAGATACAATAGAAATCCTCCTTTAAGTCCTACAATTAGGGCTTGGTTCTAGTTATTATAAGTTTGAATGAATAAAGGTCAGTTTCCATCCATCACAAGAAAGGGAACAGCCAACCCCGAGTTAGCGAGGAAGATGTGTGTCGTGTTCAACCAATATTTGTGAACAGTCCATGAGATGTGCGGCAGAAGAGTAGCACACTAAACCACTACCGTATACAGAATCCTGAAATTGCTTTGATTCCGTGCTTATAAACTTCAAATTTAAACTTTGCTGAAATAAATTGACTCTTTTTATGGTTTGTGATTGGTCCGAAGACTTATTTGCGTTCAAATAATTGTAAATTGAAGTTAGGTAAATTCCTTTATTATGTACCAAAACTTGAAATGATTTCCTAGACTTTGATTGTTATAAAAGTTTTGGGGTTTCTTAAAGTTGTAAAGTTTTCTATTAACACCCTGTAAATCTTCCCAGAAAACAGCCTAAATTTTTTGAACGGAGTAACGTTAGAGAAGTCCATTACAGTCATATACATCCTTGCAATAGTGAGGTCAAGGAAAGCGACAGTTTCAGTTTTCAGTTAGACGTTTTACTCTGATGTATATATACATTGCACCACAGGAATGTATCACGGAATAGACTGGTGAAACCTATGCCATTTGAGACATCTCTTCCAATCTTATTTTCAAATCTTTCTGTGCTGCTGCATCATGTCCCAAAATGAAAATTGCAGCGTTCAATACTGACTTTGCTTCATCTTTGATGTCCTGCAAACAAAATATTCATTTAAAAGCTAATATTTATTTTTCAAGCTGTATTTATTTTATTAGTTATAGCAATAAACAACGCTAACAAAATTTGATTTTGTTAATTTTTTCATTTGTGTAAAAGCCTTTGACAGGTTTTATTACAAATTGTTGACCCAGCTTTCCTTGAGTATGGTTATAGAATTATAGTTTGGCCGCTTAGAAAGCGACCTCCTCTAGCATTAGTTAGCGCGTAGGTTGCTTTCTAAGTGGCCGAACTATAGTTGATCTTATTCAGGGACATATCAGTATCACCTAATTACTTTAACACACATCTTTAACTAATTTTTCCTAAACATGCGCTATTGTATCAGCGTTATTTACATTTAATTCCTCTAATCCAATCCCATCAGTTCTTAGATGTTCAGAGTCGTGAAACTATTACTGTAGTACACTTGATCTTAATAACTGCACATTTCAAGGATAAATTTATCCTTTTAATTTCTTCCGGATTAAATTAATATCACTCCTTCTGCAGCAGGTACACGGATATGCAAAACTTTATGAGAAAATGAAGAATACAGTTGTATTAACTGTTTAATTACAGTACAACACTATTGGGTGTATTTACACACCTGGCATTGTTGATTACAGTTTTTTAATCTTCGATATTTTTCACTCAGCGCAGCATGTAGTTCCATTAGAATAAGTCCTGAAAAAGTTACTAATTATTAATATATCAAATCCAAAATTTTTAGTCAGCATTCTTAAATGTATAATTAAATCTTGTAAACCCCCAAATGAAGCATTCCAACGCCGTTGCTGACACAAAGATTTCATCTGAATCCATATCTTTACTTATTGGTCATTTCACTATTGAGCTCTTTTCAATAGCAAACCATTTTACTTTTCAAAGGGAACAGAGTAATTAATTAAGTGTCATATTCTTTGCCCACTTTTCTTCACTCAGATGCCAACTATATTA
Source organism: Macrosteles quadrilineatus (assembly GCF_028750875.1). Classification (NCBI taxonomy): domain Eukaryota; kingdom Metazoa; phylum Arthropoda; class Insecta; order Hemiptera; family Cicadellidae; genus Macrosteles; species Macrosteles quadrilineatus. The sequence goes on from NW_026542601.1 coordinate 104,448,868, forward strand.
ACAATAAATTAACTTAGTTAAACTTTTCTTCTCCTCACCTTTAGTGCGACATTCTCCAAGATTAAGCAGTTCTAACAAATGTAGAATGTCTCTACAGCATCTGACTTTCAGGTCCAGCAGATCTTCTGAGAGTTCTAGAAAATGTTATATGATTTTTATTCCTCTAATTTTAGACAAGCATGTACAGCTTGAGAAAGGTTTTATTTGTCAAGAGTGGGATAAGTGGATAAGTGTGATTCCTTGTCCTACACCCAATGGATCAGTTGGTGTGAACAGATATAAGCAGTAGATTGACTGATTGAATAACAATTTTAAATTCTTTCTCCAGTTGACTTAAGCTACACGATGATTAGTAGGGATGGCTTCCAAGAACTTATGTCAACCCATAAGCCATACATCGGCCAATTATCAAACTAAAAAATAAAATAACTAAGAAAATAACAAGACAAATATAAATACAAACCTGGCCAAGTGAAGGTAGGCTTGTGGCCAAGCTGCCAAACCAACCCTAGCTTCAGCTGCACTATGACTTGGCTCTGAGGAGGGAGTGAGCTGTCAGTGAGGAACTGGGCTACTGAGGGTGGTTCTGACAAGCTGAGGGTCTGTACCAAGCCACCCTGGGCGGCCTGTAACTGGGCGGCCTGCTTGGCTGATACCTGCAAGTGGATTTTAAAAATAGTAAGGTAGCAATTCATATGTATATTGTGTACACATTGATAGTTGAGATGGTTATATTTGGACGTGGACGTTGTGGCTGAGGCAAAGGAGGACGTTTAAACAGGAGGAAGAGATGGGCTGGGCATGTTCTAAGGAAAGAGGACAACGGGGTAACAGAGTTCCTAGTCTACTTTTTCCATTAATCCTATACCAGGTCTTCAAAAAGTCTGACAACGCTTTAATATTTTTCTTATTAATTAAGGCAAAACAAAGAAACTCTAGAATTACACCCTCAGTGTAGTTACTGACTTTTTGGTCATTTAAACCATATTTGTTCGATTTGGGGGGACATACTGTGGAGCCGGAAGTCTCAAAAATCATAAATGTAAGCATATAGGTTGAATTTCCTCATTTTCAAGGTCTTTGTTAGAGAAACACATAGCCGCAAATCCGCCTGTAAAAAGGACGATTCGTTTGGAAATAGCAGCCTCTCAAAGTTTGTTAACTTTTACGTACCCGAGATTAAGAGACAGAAGTAAATACTCAACCGTGTTTTGATAGTGAAAACTTAGATAACTTCACAGCTGGAGTGTAGCTTGAGCGAAATATCACTAATGGTAAATTTAATTGTTAGAAAACACATCTCAGTTCTCACACTGGACATATTACGTCCACACCACTGGTGACATCCTTAAGTAATTGCCTTTTAATAAGTAAATTCATTTAACGATATAACTATAATTTTTTTTTAAATTTATTTACCAACCTCCATAGAGCAAGAGCCACAAAACCAAGGAGAATTCGGTTTCAGAGGGTTCCCCGGGAGGAGCAGACCTCGACACTGAACATCGGTACAAGGCAGACAGGATAGCATTGAACCAAACTCCTGTTGAATCACAGTAAAATTATGTGAGAATTGAGAGAAACTTGGGATGGAGATATTTCCAGTCAGTAACAAAAACACAAAAAAGGAGAAGAAAAGTAGCCTACGTATTATAAATTGAATTTAGTACTAATATTTAAGAATTAGAATTAGAAGAACAAAATTGAATTAAGACCTTAAGGAATGCTAAATTTAAAATTTTAGTTCATATTACATACAAAAATAATTTTAACAAAATTACATTATATCAGTTAAAATAGCAATGGTATCCTAAACTAATATTTTACACTTAGTAATATTTTGATAACAAAGGACATTGATGTATTCAATTTTCAACTCTTCTCACAAACTTTAAGGGGTTACTCTGAAATAAAACCTCAAAACTTCTAGAAAAGAGAATTTACCTCAATTCTTAGATCTTTTTGCTCTCTGCAAAGTTCATACATACACTCTCATAAATGAGAATGATTAATACCAGTGTTTGATATGGTTTTCTCTTATTCTCATAACAATATGGTTACTCTATAACTATATGTTTTAAATATTAGTTTTCTACATAATACTACCATGTAATCAAAAATTATTTCATGTTGGAATACAACATTTCTGTTAAATCTGTTGTTGTTAGCTATTGTCATTTGACAATATGCTTACTTAAAGACCATTGACTATATATACCATAACGTTATGGTATGTAGTCAATGAAAGACTACTACTGTACTGTTTTCTCTGCAGTACTGGCGAAAATGCCTACTAGAAGGACTTGGACTTGGCCAAGTATTCGGCATTCCAGAGATGGGCCACTCAGCAGCTGAGACGATTTACAAAGAGCAAAAGAATAAACAGACAAAGCTTTTAGATACATTTTATGGCCTTAAACTAGACTCATAATGGTAAAATAAGGTTTATTTGTTTCAATGTATACAAACATAGCTTATAAGGACCCAAAGAAAATAACTCTCACTCTGGGGGATCCCCTGAATTCATAGCGGTTCTACTGCTTTTAAGATGACCTTATTGTATTATACAGTTTAACCATAGTATATATTAAAGTTACTGTTTAAGTATAATATTGACTCACTGTGGGGTCCAAACAGCGAGAACATCTACAAAGAAAGTGTTTTGTCTTGGCCAGGTTTATCCTGCGGATGTTTGTGCTCCACAGCAGAACACTGTAAGAAGTTGTAACTTCTTCTCCTTTGGTAATAGCCCTGGCTGCCACTACCTGCAAACATTAATGATTTCATGAAGGAAAACTGAAGTAAACATACGAGACACATATTTAGAAGTAAAAGCTTTGACTATTGAGTTACCACAATGAAAAGCGTAAACTGACACATACATTTTTAAGCAGAACCAAAACACTTTAATATTATAAGTTATAGTACAATTTTGACATGGAAAAATAATAAAACATTTGCTGTTTAAATTAATAAAAAGCTGGTACTCCAGCCCCATCTTCAAACTCTCTAAGAGTCCTCCACTTCTTCCTTGTCCTCCTTAGACACATGCTGCTGGACCTTAACGTCGCACAGATGGTTTTTACCCTTATCCAGTTCATCACTAAACTGTATGGTTTCTTCCATTTTTCTGTTAGGCGTTCTGCCATTGCTCTGAGCAAGGTCTGAAACTTTTTGCCTAGCATTCCGTCCACAGACGTGACTAGTGGGGTAAAAGAAGCATTTCTCGTTTCTGTTATTGTTAAATATTTTCTCTTCTTCTCTCTTTCTGCATTCTCCAAAACTTTTTTGTATGGGAGGTTCAAAAATTACATTCATTCTTCCAAAAATTTGTTTCATGAGTAAGTGGTGGAAGTAACTAAGATATTTTTTGTTATAAAAAAAATTAATAATAATGAATTGTAGTTCTAACAGCATTAGGGATTGTATGTTGTACCATATTTTGTTTAGACTCAAAAAGACTAGACCATAGTATAATAAATAAATTTTTGTCATAACCTTTCAAGCTGTTTCTGTGAAAATCCAATTTTTGTTATTTAATGGGTTTTATGATATGATCACAGTTGAAAAATTAAATTCTGAAAAAGTGAGAAACCACATTTAAAGATCGTAGATTAGTACCCTCATAAAAAAATTCATCAATATTATGGACTACTAACAGGTGTAGTCTATAGCTCAGTACATCTACACTCACGGTACCTACGTCCAGAGTGCTCGCCGATTCAGTTTCAGATTACTATATGCAGGTATTGTAAACCATTTTAAGTATAATAAAATTTAAAGCATTTTAAGTATAATCCGGAGGCTAAACAACTATTTTTAAACTCAAAACCCAAACTCAAAAATGTTGACACTAACAATACTTTCTCCATATACTTTGTATAGGGGAAGAAAATATTAAACACTTTATAAAAAACTAGAATATGGAATAGAAAGCCACTTCTAATACCTTCATAATTCCATTAGCGTCATAAACATGGCATGTGTTAGGACTGCACTCGTTGTTCATTATGGATGCCAGAGGGTACAGGCCTCGAAGGCTGGTTTGAGCGCCGTCCTCAAACACTCGAAGAAACTCGAAAGAGTTTGTGTCCATGACACAGCAACACTGACGCATCCACTCCTCGTCTTCTCGCTTCAACTTGCCTTTCATGTGGTGCTTCATCAAATCAACCTTTAACAGAGACAGGATTGTAAGATCACAATTTTAAGGAATACAAATACACATTTCAAATAAACGGTACTGAAAATTCCACTTAATATCTATTAATTTTTGTACGCTATATTTGTTCAAAATATTCACCTTATTTTTTTAGTAACAAATTTATGAGAAATTATCGTAAACAAAATTAAGGTTCATGGGGTAAAATTCCGGGCGATCCATTAGGTCTACCTATCAAATCTGCTTGACTTGGTTAAAAAGTTGGGGGTATTTGACTTAAATAACTAATTTTCATCAGCAATTCTGTCGTGGCTCAATTAAAAACTGTCTAACCTTGATATAACGAAAATAAACATAAATATAACATTTTCCATGATATAACGAATTCTATCTCCTAGAGCTCTCCATAACAAACAAAGGACAACATTTTTTCACCTCTATACATCTATACTTCTATATCTATACCTATACTATTATATAAAAATCTAATGGTGTCTGTCTGTATGTGTATTACTAATAGGTGCAAAAACTACTGAACTAACTGGGCTTACATTTTACAAAAATATAGTTACCATACCAAGGACCATTATAGGACTATTCACATTTCGATACTGACCGTAGACTTTTGCCCCTTTGGTTTTAAAAGTTCTTAGGTGAACATTTTAAAAGTAAATATTGATTGGTCTCCATGGCTGTGATGAGAACACTAACAATGTTTGTTTACATTTGCTTTGACATTTAAATATAAACAAGAAGAACTGCTAAACTGCATATTTCACAATTTCAGACAGCTGATACAAAGAAATAATATTTTCCATAAATATGAGGTAGGTTTATTTTGATCTAACATTTTATCATGGATTATTTATTCTAAAACTATGTCAATGAAAGCGTCATTAAAGCGTAGATAAAGCGTCTTAAGTTATTAATCTTAATCTTAAGTTAAAATAATGTTATTGATATGTTTTCATGGAAACAGTATGAAAATTACAATGTATAGATGTTTTGTATGAATTTGGAGGCTACTTTAAATAAATTCAAACTGCTTCACATGTGTTAGATTATAACTATAATTTGCACATCACATTGTTTTTTATATGTATATTTAGGTAAATTAAGTTATTGTGTTTTGCTAAACCTATGCTTAAATTAAACTAAAAAATACCATCAATAACTAAATTGTCTTTGATTTTTGTTTTCTAAAATCTGTTGTATATGTGCGGTAATACAAAATACTCTTATTTTATCTTAACATAGCTTTCAGTTCAAATTTTACTTTATTTGATAAATTTATTGTTTGTGTTTTGCCACACCACTGATTAAATTAAACCAAGGAAAATATCATAAAACTAAGCAGTACACAGTGTTCTTTTGTTTCTAAAATAAATGAAATATCTGTTACTATGTTTTCCTAATGGTAAGTGTGAAAATGTAAAGGCAATGGACGATGGAAATGATTAAAAGAACTGGTTTGTATATTAAGTTGTTTGTTGATATTTTTGTATAGTAGAATCAGAGATGCAATGAAACATATTCTGTATTTGCTATTACATTTTTTAGTCCTTGATGCTTTGATAATCATATTAGTTTTGTCTGCTGTCTTTAATGCTAAATTATTTGTTTGAAATTTTTTATAGTACCTATGGATATAGTTTCTTTAATATTTCAAAATACTGTATTGATAAGGCACAGCAATATTTCTAAAGTTTATAACAGCTGACTTAGTTTTGCTAATGATTTATTGTGAGTGAAAAAACTGAAGATGAAAGGATTTGCGATTTAATATAAAGAAGAGTTTAATATAAAGATATTTAAATTTAATAATTAGTATTTTCGCAACTTCAAAATTGAAATTTAAAATGTCAATAATAAGTTAAAAGATGTGTAATTAAGGGAGATAATTTAATAATAAAACTTTAGATATATTGGCAAAAAGTCAAAGTAACTGTCCTTTCCCTACACCTAGGTCAAATAACCAGGTTTACACAACGTATAGTGTAAGAAGTAATTGAATACTTACTTATCAGTTGGGTATAAAAATATGGAAACCTAACCTCAACACCATGGATCTTCCCAGTATTTCCTTGAAGACACTGAACAACTTCCCTGTCCTCTGGAGTTAGGAATAGGCATCTTAAGGGAGTCACAATCCCTACAAGATCTAGACGCCAACAGCCAGTAGGAAGGTCTATGTTGGAACTGGCTAGGCGACACTCCTCTATGTGAAGAGGAGATGCAGCACAGATGGGGCTGCAGACAGGCAGGGGACATCCAGCGGGGCAAGCGGCGACACGCCCCCGCCTTCCACAGGAACTGCACATGGGCTCATCTGGCTTGGCTCTGGGACCTGAATAACACTGATAGTTAGAAAGGCAGCGATTCTTTGCGTTGTTAGTTTTCATTTATCATGACCTTCGAAATGAGGGGTCACTCGATGGGCTTAGCATTCAAAATTTTGAGTTTCCTCCGAAATCCCCAATAGGTTTGCGAACCAAGTAGCAATCAGGCTCAAAAAGTACTTTATAAAGTAGTTTTTTTTTGTTTTTTTTTGGGGGGGGGGGTTGTATTGTAACGTCCGCAATAATAAACCTTTGAGCAAAATTAACTCACCATCACCAACAATGAAATTCAAACAAAGGACGCCATAAAGGTGTGCAGAGTTTAGTTTTTCTACTGTGAGCCGTACAAAATTTTCAGGAGGTCACAGACTTGGAAAGCTGTAAGTTAAATTTCACTTCTGAGAATTTCAATTGACTGCCATTTTTTACTGGGTTGAGATAGAGACTCCTAGTTTGCGTTGATGGGTTTCTTTTATCAGGATCTTCAAAATGAGGGGTCTTACCGTTTGAAATTTTTGAGCTTCCCCTGAAATCCCCCATCTTGGAGATGTACACGAAGCAGCGCTTATGCCCAAAAAGTACTTCATAACATGCCATAAAGGTGTGCAGAGTTTAGTTTTTCTAGTGTGAGCCGTAAAAAATTGAAAGGGGGTCTCCAGACTTTTTATTAACCCTGTATATAAATTCATCCAAGTGGCTAATCCTAACCAACTAGTTATCTCGATCTGTGTCCTACTGACCTGCTACATAAATTTTAATCAAAAAATTCACTGAGTTTGATAAATCTATCTAAAGTCTGATGATTTTTGGCCATTAGTTTTTGCCAATTGTTGTACAATGCATTCCACTGTTGTAGTTTGCGATTAACATAAAGCTAAAACAATAATTACAGTTTCTAACTTACCAATGCATGAAACTCAAAAATACCCATTGAATTAATTAAAATGAATCTCACACTTTAACTACTAACAATTGATTAACTTAATATTGTAGGGGGGAAATCATTATGGTGCTTTCCAATAATGATGGGTACTGTTTGTATTTGTATTGTAAAATTCTGATAAAAAACTGTATCAAAAAGATTCTCACTTTTACAAATTAAACCTCTATGTGTGAGATGCTAAGTCTCCTGGTGCAACCTCATTGACCTTTCCATTTCCTGGCAAATTTTGTGCCAAATCCAACCAACTGGCTTTAACTTTTTGGCACCTACCTATCAACACGACCATCAAGAGCGCCTTAAACTTGGCTGTCTGCTCAATTGCTTAGTCTTCTAGTGGATATGGGGCGTTTAAACTGAACAATCATAAGACAATTAACACTTTATAACAGATGGCAGCGTCAGTAAAATATTGCTCTTTCAAGTTAGAAATTTTTCACACCAGTGAGGTTGTATTAGCCTACCAAAGTCATGATTTAATTTTAGGCTAACACTTAAAATTATTTGTAACGCTTGGGACAAACATAACCCTTCAAATATTATCATCTCTTAATGTATAGGGATTTTTAGAGTCGTATAAACATCAGAAAAATTATACATGTTTAGTAGTAAATCTACTGGATAGTATAGGCTACTGCTACTGCAATTAAGTGGATGAAAATTAAATTTATGGAATATTTTTTAGGTAAACTTTTTATGTTAGAGTATTTCCCTCAATCACAAAGTAGGTTTGCAACCTAAAATATATTTCCCTGATGCAATCAGTTAAGTGGTGGCCTATACCAAACCTACCGCTAATGATGAAAAGCTTTTTCATTGGTGTAGTTTGTCAAAGTTGTGGCCTAACCACAAGAGTAAGCTTCCTATGAGTCGGTGCGACAATATTTGCCTCTTAAAGATGACTTAAGTGGTTAATAACCTATTGTAATAGCTCATTGTTTTAAGAACAAAGTATAGTCATTCAGAAGGTATGATAATAAATTTAATTTACAGAAGGTGGTGTTATCCGCACTTAGAATGAACAAAACTCAGCTCCAGATTCAAAAACTAAATGTATTAGCCAAAATGAACTCACAATCCTCAGATGTTTCACAAATATTTCCAGCTAAGTATGCAAATCAAGAGGAAAATACTCTTAAACAAAGGTGGTTGTCCGAACTGTTAAAACAAATCAATGAAGCATTTTTTTCTTCACTTTCAAACAGTACAATTCTTCAACGATCACACTCCCCAGCAGCGCATGCCGTCTTCAGCACGTGCTCGGCCTCCTTCACCCCTACTTTGGCCGCGTGTTTGATCAACTCATGCGCCTCCCCCTTGCGCTCCAGCCGATGGAACCCCTGGATATGCGCCACCCCTAGGTTGTAGCTAGCATGGCCGTGACCCTGCTTAGCGGCCTCCTTGAACCAATAGAACGCCGTCGTCTTGTTTCTCATAACTCCTCTTCCAGTGTAGTATCGCTGACCTAGGATGTGCTGCGCGTCCTGGTCCCCCATGGTCGCGTAGAACCTCAGCGCCTGGACGTGCACGTACTCGTACTCGTAGATCACGTAGCCCATCAGGCCTACGAGGAGAATCATCATCGCCAGTTGGAGGTTGGTGAAGGTCACTTCGTCCTCGAGGTACTTCTTCTGGACCGGCTTGGCGTGCACGGGCTCTTCAGACTCTGATTCGGAGGACATTTTCAACGTAAGTTCACAAGATCGATAGACTCAACAAAATAATTGTGGATGTTTGTTTTTATAAATCAGATGGTTAATTATTGTGGTGTTAATTTAATCACAGGTTAAGAACAATGTTTCAGTCATCTGCAGATAGACATTTACGTCGTTGATTAAATAGTTTGATATTGTGATGAGGTTACAGAATGTAATTACACAATGTGAAAGCATTGAATACCCATGCATATAAACATTACGTATTGGTAAAGGTATATCATATTTTATAATTTATATGTTATACCTCATATTGCACGTCGAGTACATAGTCATTACTGGTTTGTTTTTATGATATTTACGTTTTATTAAAGAGGTATTATGGTGCAAACCTTTAGAAATCACACAATTTGGTTATAAATCCATATAGTTACAGCCAAACAGCCGATCAAGGAAGAATGGTGTATGCCATCTACTGTATATATGGTGTATAATACTGTAAAAGAATTGATAAACTACATTAAACAGGAATATTTTTTTATACGATATTTAAATTTTTAAATTTCTACTGTATCCTATAATAGTCCTTAATAAAACTTTTTCCCAAAACATTCTTAACTTTCTAATATTTCCCCTATTGTATTAAAAATTCCAAAAAATGCTGTACAAATACTCAGAATGTCGAAGGAAAATTGTCAATATTAATATTGTAGGGAGACGGGTCTGTAGAGCTAGAAGGTAGGCCGACTCAAATCAATCCTAAAATAACGCAAATAACTAGCACTTGTAAATTCTCTCAATAAAAATAGCAGAGAATAAGCACATGTGACACTACAGTATAAAAACAATCAACATTTTCAATCATATTCATGTGCACTATTTGCAGCCAAGTTGGAAATATCTTTCCTATTCCAGCTCGAGCCATTGTTAAGATGAGTTTAATCAAGTTTAATGGTCTGCCGATTTCTTGGGAGGCTTTTTGGCAAAGGGCGGCCGCAGGTCTGATTTAAGGGCCAGAAACAGGGAACAAACGACGTTGCCCTCGATAGTCAAACATCAGCTGTTCACTGCCATTTACATCTTACAACCGACGTTGGCATTGTATTAGGCGTCACTTGGCATTCCACTTACATGCCAAATTAGAGTTGAACCGCACGATTAGCAAGATGGACACACTAGATAAATCTAGTCTTTGGCCTTGACAAAAGTTTATGTTGGGTTTGATGCAGTCTTGTTGAGTTACCACTTTAAGTGATAAACTGTGTAAATCTGTTGCTGTTTTTATATTTATTGATCTGAGTTTTAGTTTCAAAGTAGTAGCGTGGCTAGTAGCGTGGTCTTTAGCTCGTTGAAGCTTCGTCCATAAGAGCCTGGGTTAAATAGATGAACTCACCATAATAGCTTTGGCTATTGCTAGAAGGACCATTGATATCGTAATCCTGTAGCCAGTTAAAATACCCCCACCGCAGCAAACCTGCAGACTAAAAGAATTTCAACTTGTCTGATTAAATTTTTACTCAAATATTTCCATAAATAACACATATTTATTCCCAATTTGAATACAGTAACATTAGATTTAACGAGTGCATAGGTTTGCTGCTACGGGAAAGGTAAAAAGTGTTTTTAAGAAAGGTCAATAGTATAGGATGAAGTAAATAAATTTGCCAAATTTTATCAATATACATCCATAAACAAGTAAACTACAACAGTTTTCATTTTCTCCATAAGAATAACATAGGCATTTTTTATTACACTATTTTTTTATTTTCTCCGTGACCGTTAGGCATACAACAATGCTTCAATATACTACATTATTTCTATTTTAACCTCTTCAAAACGGTTCCAAAAGAAATTGCAAAATTTATTGTTTTTAGGGTCAAAAATGGGAAAACAACATTTTTACTCCATAAACCCCCGTTCCCATGGTCCGATTATGCTGGTTCATGAACTCGGTCGAATAGTGGGTTTTCTAGTTTTTCGGCCTCAAACCATAACATTTCCCAATTTCTCTCTAAACCGTTTTGTTGAGCTTGAAAACCAAATAATTTAGTATACCTATTTAAGTATTTGTGTACGGTTATTAGTTTCGGAGAAAATTAGATATAATTTTAAATTGCTATGTTTCTTATGGAAAATAAGTAAATTGACGCAGTTTACAGATTTATAGATTTTTATTTTGATCAAACTTGGCAAATTTATTTATTTTTTACTAAGCTATTAACATTTTAGTAAAAAAACACACTTTATTACCTTCCCGGTAGCGACCAACCTAAGTACTCGTTAAACCCAATGTTATTTAAATAGTGACTAAATCTGACATGTTTAAGGAAATATTATAGTGACAATCCAATCAGGCAAATAGAAATTTACTGCAGATTTGCTGAAGCGGAGGTATTTCTTTTTCATCACTCCGTAACGAAAGTAACTACTTTCGATAACAGCTGACATCAATGAAAGTAGTCGTTTCCCAAGCTCTAATTTAGGGCGAGGGAAAATCGATCAGCTGATTTTCCCTCGCTCTAAATTTACTTTCCCTCGCTCTCAATTAGTTATCTATTTATTCACTACGCGCGCTAGTGTTTTGTTATGGTTTAATTTAATGATTTGAATCAGCTGTAGGCCTATGTATTGTTCAAAGTTGTTTTATTCTTTTATTTTGATATTTAAACAAAATGTATTGAGAAATATACGTAGGTTTCCTTTTAGAAAATGTTATTTCATTTTTTTATGTCAATCAAATTACAGTAATTGAGAAATAAAATAGTTGTAATATTACTGAGGTCTGCTATTCTGTGTTTGTGTATTTTTGCGTCGTGATGAAAAGTATCGTTCATAACTCGTACCGAAAGTTATTATCCGGCACTTGCTCCATTATTCCCGTCCTCGGCTTCGCCTCGTACGTGAAAATAGCTCTCACATACTCGGCTTCGCCTCGCACGTGAAATTGATGTTCCCTGTGTTCGGCTTCGCCACACACAAAAACTTGAGCGCGCGACGGAAAATGTCACTTTCGGTCCTAGTAATGAAATATACTATTTCTTATGAACCATGTTTTATTTTAATGGCTATGCAGTTAATTTACAAAGATGTAAAGTCTAACTTGCTCACGAGTTATATAAAAACGTCTTTGTCTAGCAGCTCAGAATACACCATAAACTGAATGTAAACCAATTTCTAAAAATAATATAATTTTAAGGCAAGGAGAGCTCTCACAACTTAAAGTCATCTATATATTTAATACGCGACTTGAAACTTTGTGAACAATACGGCTTTTTTGTTTTAAGATTTAACCCCACATATTATATACCAAAATGTTCGTCTAGGTGTGTAGATGTGCAAACTGGCTTTAGATTTTCAAAATATGTCTTTTTAAGGGCGTGGGCTGCCCTCAAAGTTCCTTCCATAACGATAACATTGTGATTGATTTGAATGTTATTATATTCTGAAACAGATGTCAATACATCAGTTTAAACAAAAATTAAATCCCAGCTGTTTTGTTTGGTTTTGAAATGTAAACAGTTTGCATGTTTTTAAAAATAATTAGAAACCCGGCAAAGAAATGTTACCTATAGGACACTACGTTAGAAAAGTTTTACATTATATTTTCGTTGAAACATGTCAAGGACCCGACGACAAAGAAATATTGCCGGTCGGACACGGTGAGTCAACATAGGGCAAGCAATGCAAAACGTAAGGAGCCCAGACGAGGAGCTGGAACAGTTAGTGGCAACGTGTACTTACAAAATTACACTGACAAATACTAGAATTCAGCAGCATTCACTTGGCGAGATGGCATTAAAATGTCAGAAATGTGGTGCGCTACATTTTAAAGAAGAACAAAGAGGACGAGGTGAAGGATTTTATTCTGCTGCCATAAAAGAAAAGTGAATCTATCACTAACAAAGAAATCTATTACAACCAGATCATTTGAGCAGAAACTACAAAGAGAACATTAGATCGTACAACTCTCTGCTCGCAATGGTCAGCACTCGAGCTAAAATTGAAGAACATAACGGTGGAGGGCCTTTCATGTATAAGGTGCACATTTTATCACTCAATTGACACCTTTTAACCGTCAGAAGGGGAGCATCCCACATATACCCAAATTTATATCTACGGACGTCAAATCCGCTGTTCAAGGAAGAATGCTAAACAAAGCTAATGGTTCTTGCAGCACTGGACTCATGCACATTTTGACTCAACATTCGGTTGATTTTAATCCATACGCGCACATTTTCAGCATGATTAGTTCCGTCCTGCAAAATATTCCTAATGCACAGCAAAAGAACTTAGAATGCATATAGCCAACGATCGAGCTCAAGACCAACAATACAACGACGTAACTTCTATCGACGTTGCTATAATATCCTAATTTATTACTTATTCGTGCGAATTCGCACGGGTTCACCTAGTACACTATATCCCCATACTTGAAAACTTGATGATTTGCGTTGTTTGCTATTGCACCTTCTTGGGCCATTATGTATCCATGATCATAGACAACAAGAATTAAATATAGACCATCAGCTGTGCTGCGGTTACCATAGGTTCTAGCGCACACCGCTGGGAGCGCCATGTAGTTACGTACGCGCTACGTAACTAAACGGCGCTCCCAGCGGAATGCACCAGAACTTATGGTATAGGTCGACCACTTAGAAAAGAACCCGCGCGCTAATGTTAATAGCATTAGCGCGCGGGTTCTTTTCTAAGTGGCCGACCTATAACCATGGTAACCATAGCACAGCTGACAGTCTATAGTTCATTCTTTTTGTCTATGCCATGATGCAATGCATTTTATCAATCAAATATTTTGTTCAATTTTCATACAACTTTTGATTTCTTATACAGTAGTCACTGCAATAGCATACTAAAACTAATATGCAATCAAGTCACAATTAATTCTCATTCCTGTTAATAAGCTATTTGTAAGCTCAAATGGTATCGGCTTCGTAGCCTACTGTCTTGCAGGGTATGTTTTATCCTATGGTTTTATGTAAATCGCAAAATTATACGCAGGCTATTTCTTTAACAACTGTGTTAGTGTAGGTAGTCTAAACAAAACAGCTGACAGAAAGCATTATTAAAAACTGATGTAGTTAGTTTGTGTATGTATACCCTAATTTAAGGGGGACATTTACCATTTTACATATCTTCAATGTAAATAAATTATCGCTAAATAAATAATGCTAATGTTTGTTGTAACACGGAAGGCAATTAGGTGATGTTTAGTTTAAACTGTTTACCATGAAACTAAGCATGTTGCCAAATGTAAATGAAGTATATTTGTAAGCAAGCAAGTTGAATCATTTAACCTACTCTACCTTTCACGACGAGATCATTTTGATAGACAGTATTCTGTGTAGTGTAGTAAAAAACATTTTTGTAACTACCAAACGTATAAATACTGCAATATATCCCTTTAATGGTTTGGATGTATTTAATTAAAATGGTGGATAAAAAAATATTTTAGTGTGAATAAACAAAAGATTTTCCTTTTTGTACAAGCTTTTCTACACAAAACAAACGTAAACTAGGTCAGTATCGTCGATTTGAAATAATTTGTTTGTATCCAAAAATGGTTTAGGGTGGAAGATGCAAACATTTTTAACAACAATTAATTAGAATAATAGTATAAAAATCTATTATATTATTAAAGTGATACAATCAAATTTTATGTAAACGGTTAAGGCCATTTGCCAAATAAAAATATAGGCATATGTCACATCAAAATGAAGCTTAGAATGTGTAGATTTGACGAAAAGTATTGATATGGACGAATTTCCTAAGGGCTCTGCCCCACAGGCTGATTTCCAAAGGGCTACGCCCGGCATGCTTCCAAAGTTTAATTTAATTTAGTTAATGACACAGCTGGTCAGTACAATGAACTGGTGTTTGTTTATTTACTCGAAAAAGATGTTTGTGATGCTTTATGTAGATTTAGGAGGGTTATGTTTGGTTTTAAAGAAAGGTTGTATACGTTTTCTATAGTATTGCTCAAAGTTTCATTTTGTAATTTATATAGTAAGCTACATGTAAAGAGGCTTGACTAAAGTTGAAGAATTATGGTAAAACATGTCATTCGTGAAGCATCAATATGAAGAAATTGATGCTGTTGCTACACTAAGGTATGTTGTCATATTCTTATGGATCTATTAACATAATAAGTAGGAGTTTGAAAGTAAGTAGGTTTACACGTTTAAATCAGTTTATATTTTCAAACTAAATCATAGACTTGCCGTATTTTAAAACACACATCAGAATTACTTTAATAGCTCTCTACAGTCACATTTTCTTCCCGTTGCAAAGCACGGGTATAGCAGCTTGTAAATAATAATATAAACTCAGGAACGGCATGTCGTATTTACTGAGGGAAAATAAATGTTATTATTCTGAAACAAGCGTATTTTTTTATTTAAAAACCATTCTGAGCTAATGATATAATACCTTAGCAATCCTATTGTACACAGAGTTTATAGTAATTTCAATTGGATTTATCAATAGACTACATAATTATTTTCAAACATGTTACCTTATGATAAAACATTACTTTAACACCATTTATTTTAAAATGTACTCTTGAAGTTTTGCAATTATTCAACTCCAAGTAGTATTCTGTACGTTTTTTCAACAAACCAACAAAATAATTTAAGATATGAAAACCTATTCAGCACTAATGCTGTGATTCATAAACAATTAAGAAAATAGCTCCTACTCAAATCCAAGGCAATAGAAGAAAGTAGGTACTTACCCCAGACTACCGGCCTGTCATGGAACACTAGGTTTCCAGGTTTCAAGTCCCGGGTGGCGAAGACCCCCCGGCCACCGATGTTGGAGGGTTGGATGGTCCAGGAGTCCTCGTCTACGCCAAGTGTTCGACTCAGGTAGGCTCGGAGGGTAGCCTCTGTTCGGCCACACATTCTCACAACTTACTGACCACTAATCTATGCGCGCCGATCCACCCTGGCGCATGCGCAATTCAGACCACAACACATGACAACTATTGCTTTAGATGTCGTACTGTGCTCTAAAACTATAATCATTAAGTTCTACACGGTATATATAAGCAATACAAAATTGTTTTGAAAATAACTCAGTCAATTAAAATAATATCCGGTTCGAAGGACCAAATTCTTTACTTATTAAGTTATCGTTTCGTTTTTATTATTTTGTGCGTTTCAACGTCAGCTGATATTTTAGTTTGAAAGGGAATGGTCTGGAATAAGCCAAGTTTTTTTGGAAAATATATACTTTGGTTTGATAATAATCTATCTTGAAGAATCAACATAATAAGTTTTGGATACAGAAGTAGTCATCCTCTATAGACTTGCTGAATGCAATCTTTTTTACAAAAAAGGACATAGTTGATTGAACAGCTTAACGAGTGCGTTACAGTCTAAAATTCTGTATCGCCCTTAGGTTTTGTTTCTGTAGTTAATGTGATAAATGATGCTATGGTTTACAATACGCATTTTTCAGCTCGGCTTGGTCAAAAAGTCCCACAGAAATGTTAATTTTTGTCAGCGCAGTTTGCCGGTGAGCCAATTGAACTAACTTTGTTTTTATTATAAAACTGGCCACAACCATTGATGAAACATATCCAACCATTGACCTTTCGATGCTATAGCGGACATCATATCTATATCGGAACAGCTGCAGCTAATTTATTGACTAAAAAAGGACATAGGTGAACGAGGCCACTCACCGTTTCCTAAGGTATACAATAAATGCTATTACGCCCTTAGATTTTGTTTCTGTGACATTTTATGCCATTGCTTTGGTGAACGATATCTTTCTTTCAGTTTGGCTTGGTTAATTGTATAAAGTGTTAGCAATACTTCAAACAGGGTTATTATTTACCCAGTCATCAATACATATGTGTTCGTTACTTAGTAATATATTCTACTAGCAGAGTACCCGCCCTTCGTATGGGGTTGGAATATAAGTATAAAATGCTTATTGCAGTTATACTCAAGCTTTGTGTTTGCAATAAGGGAGGACACAATTTGATAAAATTTGCTTTTTTAAATTTACAGTATTCTATAGTGTTACACATCTACCATAGCACAATACAATACCATAGCCATAAACAATCCTACTTTGACAGTTCTCATTGCGAATCACCGTTTTTTTGTTGCTGCTTAGTTCAAATTAGCTGTTTTCATAAATGAAAAAAAAAATATAGTGCTGCACCCTGTCGGTAAATCTTATAACTTTTAAATGCTTTTCCATATCATAGAACCAAATTTTTTAGTTGAAACAGCTGACTAAATTATTTAATTCCCTTTAAATATGAATACTCATAAGGTTAACATGGGGAATTACAGAGCCACTGGGGTGGAGCCCGAAAGGACTTTTGAGATAAGAATATGCCTATATGTTAATCGGGAAGGTAAGCTATCATCATGCCAAAGATCAGCCCAATCCGTCCAGTGGTTTATGCGTGATTGAACTTCAAACACACAAACAAACAAACAAACAAACACACAAACTTTCACATTTATAATATTAGTAAGATAAGATTAATATTAAAAATAGTAGATGTTATAAAAAAAAATATAGAAGAAGGGAACAAAAAAAATAAATAACTGAATATGTGAGATGTTTAAAGATGTTGACCAGCAAAACAACAAGACACAATAGGGAGTAAACTTATGCAAAAAAGGAAAAAAACAAACAAGAAGACTATTTAGTTTTCTTTATACAATGAATTTACTTCGTGATATTGTCGTTGATTTTTTCGACGTCTGATTTTGTATAAAAAATTAGGCTATGCCTATAAAATAATATGAAAATGATGTACTTCTTTTATCCGCGTTTGAAGAGTATAATTTATAAACCCCTGGTCGAAAATAGCGCAAACAATTAATTCTTTATACACAGATGACGAAGGTACACTAATTTTAGTTTGAATTCAGATTGAAATTTGCACGTGCAAATGAAATGCCTTGACACATGAATAAGACCAGCATTTTGGCTTTAGTCCAAGCTAAAACAGTTTGACATTCGGCCTTGAGGAGGGAGATTTGATTAATTCAGGAACCGGAAACGTCACCTGTTCCTCGTCATCAGGTATGCCAACTTAGCCGTGTTTAAAATAAACATTCATAGGCAAAAATGAATTCAATTAAATTATACTTCACGTTGATGATTATATCATTTTGTGAGCTTGTAAACGTAACTTATATTTTCTTTTGTATGACGGATTAGTAGACCATAACCTTGTTGTGTTTGTTGACAGATAAAAAAATGTGCACGAAAGGTTACAGTTATTTATAAGGTTTTCATGATCATCGTTAAAGGTAATTCTCAAATACAGAACGCCTTAAGTTGAAATTGTTGCAACATGTCTACCATCAATGATGCAGACACAATTTTTTATTATTTAACATTCTGCACAACCTTAAAATAAAATACTATACTTGTAACTACCGATCTACTAACTATTGATACTTTAAAACAAGAAATCAATTGTGATACAATTTCAAGTGTTGAGCATGATGAGCTTCTGTTAACAGTCTAATTAGCACCGCAAACGAAACTAACACCACAAATGGAAATACTTCACTATCCAAAATTAATGCATTATGTTAGTGGCATTGTGAATAAACTAATTATAGTGATACATTACAGACACATTACTATTTTATAAATGCAAATTAGTCATTGACAAGGCTTTTGGTCACCACGTGATTTGCTCGGTGTGAGAGTACACATAACAGTATAAAGTATAGGAGCATTAAGTACTCTTTAAATCCATAAGGATTTATCACAGAAAATGATTAAACTATATCGTTTGAATTTTATTACTGTAATGCCTCTTGTCTGCTTGTTTCTGTCACCATTTCTGTGTTAAGTCAATTGACTAACACAAACATGAACGATTGAAAGAATCATCTAGGGAAGAAGAAGGAACCTAAGACGACAAACATTAAGTTTGTATAAAGAGGACAAAGAGGTCTGCATTTATAAATTCAACTGAACATTGATTATGAACTACTTAATTAGTTCTTATTTAGACATGTGAGGTAGGTAGGTCGGGTGTTATTTGGATTCGTGACTGTATTAAGTTTTTTGAAGTTAGGTTAGATTAGGAAGGTAAATTTTAGGTTGTAAAGAATTGAGTTATTGATTTATGTTATCTCTAGACTGTTTTGCACTGTGTAAATAGTGCTATAAACACAATAAATGATAATTTCTAAAATGCTTGCATTAGCAAGTTATCTTCAAGTCAAAGACTATGTGAATTACACGTATCATTTAAAATGATAGACTTTGAGATACCTGCTCAATCAACAACTTTATAATTAGTTTGGCAAGCTCTCGTGTGGATAATTGGCTTAATCGAGAGCGCAAAAATAGTTAAAGCGATTGGTCCGCCAAGTGGTGTCAAGGTCCGTGACCGTGTGTGTTTGTGTGTGTGTGCGTGTGTGTTTTTACACTCTAAACACAGTTTTGAGAATAAAATTTTGTGAACAACACATTTAAAAGCTTTTGGCAGATCGTAGAAGATTCTCGCAACACTCTCGATGTGTCCAAACTAGTGCCAAATTCACATAGGAAGCTAGACAGAACCTGAACTGTGTTACCGAGATCTGAACCCATATGTTCTTTGGTAAACCTGTTTTTACAAAAAAAAAAAAAAAAAAAAAAAACTATTTAATATGCTCTGTGATAAGTTTTTCAAATACTTTTGAACACACAGGTAAGATATAGAGATTGAGCAAAAATTATCAGGATTTTATTTGCTACTATAGTATTATTCTTAAAATGAGGTTTGACTTGAACCTTATCAAATTTTTATTGATAAGGAAAAATGATACTCTATAGGTAATGTTTTATTATTTGTAGTCGAAGGCTTGGCAATAATTTGACATATTCATTTCAATATATTAATTGGAAATGCACCCCAAACTGTAGACATTTAAATTTTTAGAGGAAAACATATTTTGCAAACTTTTTTTACTTTTCTAATATGCAACTAAAATTAATTTTCAAACTTAAGGTTTTACAATAGGATAATAAAAATCTCCCTAGTGGTAGTGCAGTATCTAAAGTCAATGCTTAAACTAAAGTTAAACAAGTTAAACTAAGTCGATATGATCTATGGCTTCACTTTACCCAATTAATTGTGTTGTAATATTATGTCTCATTACCATATGATTTCTCAAAAAATATGAACACAAATAAAAAATAACCTTAAAACACAACAATACATCTATTCAATACACAAACAAGAATCAAGGTATTAATTAAGTATGAAATTTCACAAGATCTAAAATTATCAAGAAAGTGCTCAAAATTTAAGTTATCATTGCAATTTTGGAGTTTCATCTTTAATTGAAAGGTATGCTAAGTATTTCTAAAGTTGACCCAATCCAAGCATATACTTATTTCTTTGACATAACACATTAGTAGTTGGAAGATAGTATGTTGCTATGATGACAGTAGACTTCCAAGATAACATTATTGATTAATGCAAGCTAAACTATGTCTAACCAAAACCCTAACCAAAATAACAGCTAGTAAATTTATAACCACAAGATTTTATAGTTTAGCAGTGAATGGTCTAAAAATTTCAAACCAATAATTTGATTGTACAGGGTGTCTTGTAAGCAAACAGTTAAACTCAGAATACAGTTCTATGGGTTACATATTTGTGAAGTTCGTGTTTTTGAATAACAAATATTAATCGTTCTTGCCTTGTTTAATTAAAAAATGGCCATTTTTGTAATTTACGTCATGAAAGATGTAAATAATGAAATATAAAATTTAAAATTGGACCAACTTAAAATTTTTCCTAACACAGTTCTATTCCTGAATAAATACTAAGGCTGTACTTGGTTGTATTTACTTATGAGTTATTGTCTTGTCTTATGAGTTAACAGTATATGAAATGAAATGAAATGAAATGAAAAATTCTTTATTTTACCAGGCAAAGTTAGGGCCACATGGCCCTCTCTTACACTTAACCTGACAAACTTAAATATAAATAATTAAAAATACAATGGAATTTCTTAATCTAATATAAATAAATATACATATTTAACACATCAAGAACACGTTAAGCAAAAATTCAATTTATTTAACTAATTTACTAATTTAAAAAAATAGTAATTAGTATAAGTACTGTACGTTGATGTTTGAAGAGTGTTAATAGACATATTTTACTTACTTTCCGTTAATTTAAGAACACGTACAAGAAGATCAAGAAGATACCGGTACCTCACTACTTAGGAGTGCGTATCGTGCTGCGGTTACCGTGGTTATCATAGGTTCTGGCGCACACCACTGGAAGCGCAGTGTAGTTTACCGCGTACGCCGTAAGTACATGGCACTCCCAGCGGTGTGCACCAGAACCTATGATAACCCCTGCACAGCTGATTCTTTTTGTCTATGGAGGTAGGTTGGTATCAAACGTAATTATTGGATTTTTCTGTTGCAGTGTGATGCAAAATTCACAGAATATTGACATGGTAAGTCCACTCAAGTATTAATAGTACCTAAATTAAGAGGAATAATACAGGGTGTTTGTTTTAAGGCAACCCAAATTACAAGAATTTGGTACTATAAGACACTTTTTAACGACCAAACAAACACATATATTGGTATCTCTGATTCCCTTAATTCATTTCCTATCAGCTGGTATGCATTTTCACCTATGAGGTTTGGTGTTATTGTGAAGTTATTATGAATCGCAAACCTAAGTACTTTTAAAATCTATTGTTATTTAAATGGGGAATAAGTATGTCTTGTTTATGAAAATATTTAATATTTTTGTAAAAAAATCTTATCAGAAAAAGTGAAATTCACTTAGTCTAAAGGTTTGTTGCGGTGGGGGTATTTATTAATGGTTCAAAAACGTGCACTTACCTTTTGTGGTTGATTAACCATGGCCATTGATTGCTATTCCATTACACTTCGTTAACAAAACTTATGTGGTTTGAGGGCAAACAATTTAATTCCCTCCACTCCACTCTAATATTGAAACAACAGTCGACCAGCTGATATATACATAAATCCAAAATAAACGGTATCAGCAATCTAACACATTCTTTCTCCCATTGACTTGTCAACAACCTTTATCATGGATAAGCCATGAGAGTAACCGATGTAAAGCGATATGGTCAAATCACAAAAGTCGCATTGACTTTTGAACCGTAATTTTTTAGGAATGGATGGATGCACTATTTTGTCACTTTTAACGTCAAAACAAACACAGATATTGGTATCCCTGATTTCCTTCCTTCATTAACCATCAGGTGATATGCATCATATTCTTGAGGTACATTGCTGCGGCTGTACTGCTGCATTAAAGAAATACAGACGGTTGAAAAATAAATATTCTACTGTAAAATTTAACTAATACTTTTTTAGTCTCAAGATAACCAAATGCCACTTAAGCCTGGTGTCTGGTTGAGAAGAAGAATTGTAAAAGTTACTTATCCTGACGAAAGAATGGGACCCATACAAGATGGGCCTGGTCCATTCCTGGGAGGGGAAGCAGAAAACAAACTTCGTTTCTGTGGCACGAACGAAGTCAATGTTGCTAATGCAGAAACAATTGCAAGAATGGCCATAGGTCTAAAAAAAAAGCTGCGGCTCATTCAGGAGAGATTACATGGTGGCTTTGATCAACTTGAGCCTTTTGATTCAAATATAAACACGTTGAAGGTAAGTTTTATTATGTGTCACGTTAATGTTGTATAGCATGGTTATAAATCTGCTCTTATGAAATATGTGTGGAGTAATTAATTTCTGATTGCGGTATCTTTCTAAAAAATAAAGGATAGTTAAGCACGATAATCCATGTTGTCTTATACCAAACCCCCAATAAAAATATTATACCTACTCAAATTTTGAACAATCTTATAATAAATTGTTTTCATATTCATTTTGAATCCAAAAAGGGTGTTTGGTGTTTATAGACAGTGGGAACAAACCAATTTGATATAGAAGAAAACCAGGCAATTTGATTTGTATATCGTCTTACACACTCATTATTTTTTTACTTAAAATATGCATTGCCTAAGCACGTTTCACCAATGAATACGGGTTTTACTGATTATCATAATTTTCTAATAGGCCACCATTTTGTATTTACTAGGGTTAGAAAGCTGAAATTTCCCTGAATATTTTATAAACATACTTTATAAACTGTGTAAAGTTTCAAAATGATCGGTCTAAAAATGGGCAAGAAATATAAAATCAAACGTTTCAACCTTTTCGTGAGACACCCTGTACAATCTTGGCTATAGAACAGCTGATTGAGCTGAAAAACCAGCAACAACCCGACATCTACATATCAGCGACATTGCTTGATTACCTACCAGACGGCAGCACCGTATTAGTTGCACTTTTCATTAACGTTCTTTTATGAAGAACTGGATCAGAATCGTACAAAAATACTAACACATTGATATTTTACCATCATTTCGGTTTTCGCAGAACAATTAACAACCCATTTGTTTGTTTTAAGGTTTTGGCACCAGGGCAAACTAAGATGTCTAAAAATCAAGTAAGTATCAAGTAATATGTCAGTAAGTATACAGGAGTTCTCACAAAAAAGTCTACGTAGCTCATAGATTTTTTAGGAATACATTTTATCCACAATTCAACTAATAAATTGCACAAATATCTCTAAATAGTAACTTGATTCTCTTCAAATGATTCCCTTGATCAATTTGTTAGCCACATTTCAAAACAATTAGTTGTAAAACAGTATCGAATGTTTTAGTTTGGAGCAAATACTTGTAATAATTGAATCTAATTAAGTTTAAAAATAATCATTGATTTAAAGAGGGATTCTGGAATGCCACTTTACTGCATTCTGTTTTAAGTCAACCCTGCTGATTTATAAACATATCCACTGATTTAGATTGAATGTTACCGCAAGAAAGGCGATGAAAGTATGATGAAAAATAATACTGGATGTAAAATGATGGTTGTATAAAATGAAGAAGTTCAACAAACGGACTACCATGCCAACTTATTGTTGTTGGACAGCCCTCTAATGATCAAAGACAGAGAAATAGTAGAAGAGTCAGATAGTAGTCCCTCCCAAATTTAATCTAGCACAGGAAGTACTGATGTTGTGTGAGATTGGATGCAGGAGGCACATAGTGCTATGTTGCTGTAGAGTTAAATACCCCCGCCGCAGCAAACCTGCCGTCTAAGCGAATTTCCATTTGGCCGAATTGATTTTCAATTGATCTATTTAAATAACATAGATTTAACAATACAAGGTTTAACGAGTACCTAGGTTTGCTGCTACAAGGAAACTAATAAAGTAGTGAGTTTTTAGTAAAATATTTATAGCTTACTATAAAATGAATAAATTTGCCAAGTTTGATCAAAATATATCCATAAACAAGCAAACTACAACATTTTACAATATTCTCCATAAGAATAACATGGGAATTTTAAATTTACCATTTTTTTAGTTTTCTCCGTAACCAATAACCGTACAAAAACACTTTGATATACTGAATTGTTTGTTTTTTTAAGCTCTTTAAGAAGGTTTAGAGAAAAATTGAGAAATTTTGTGTTTTGAGGGTAAGAAGTGAGAAAAACCAATTTTTACCCCATAAAACCCCCCATAAAACCCTGTTCCCATAGTCCGATCATGCTGGATCGCAAACTCATTCAAGTTTATCCTGCCTTACACCTTCAAACCAAATTTCATCAAAATCGGATAAAAATTACTCAAGTTATCGTGTTCACGGACACATATATATATAAATCTATATATATATATATATCTATATATATATATATATATATATATATATATATATATACATATATAAAAATTTGAACGAATGGTGTTTTTGGCCTCTGGGGACATTAAAATGAAAAAGTAAATCGGTCCCGGGCCTAAGTCTTACCATGAGACCTACGGTAATAGCTACTTCCCTATAGGGAAATTCGCTAAAAAGGGAATGAAAGCCTAGGCGTAACATAAAGGAGTATTTTTGTCAATAACAAAACCATAAGTTTTAACCAGATATTTATTTGATACAACATATTTGATTTTTAGACACCACCTGTGGAAGGAGGACAGACAGATGTTGAACGTAGCATGCTGGAGCCTGAGGTAATATGCTGATCATCTCTCACAGTCATTGAGCATATCTATGATCTCCCAAAATCACTGCGAAATCGTAATATCTTCTATACCAACCATCATGATCTTACCATCGGAAAATAAACTAACAGTATAACTAAAGAAACTATAAGCTGGATTTTTAAATGCGATATGTTAATTCGTTTGGGCTGTGAATTCATACCTTTGATGCCTTGCACTGGCAGCGCACTACTCGTTGGGAGTGTGTACACTCACACCGGGGCTGAGTGCAAAAAAATCCAACATATAGATGAATTTTACCTAAAGACAGACAGCTATTTTTTAAATTATTAGAAAATATTAAATACACAATCAGTATCGATAGCATTGCAATTGTTTTATTGTCACCGCTGCCTAGCAACTATTTATTATTATTTTTGCTGATTCCTCTCAGTGTGCATTATTATTGTGGTGAATAGTGGTATTAGGGTATAGTGTGGTGAAAAATAGTTTTGCAGATCTTGATCGTTTTAAGTTCTCGACTTCGTCTCGAACTAAAAAATTATCTAGAGCCGGCAAAACCTAATTTTGGGCCCTTGGTACGAAATATACTATTTTCATCATCCAGCATTCAAAAATAGCCCATTTCCATATTTCTGAGATTTTCAAAAATTTCCAATTTCCATACACCTAAATCAAATAGCGATCAGCTGACTTTTCCTTAATAAACAATACTTTCGCTACACATACAATACTTTGCATCATCAAAGACATTGTGATGCCATTTGATGATGTCAACTTTGACATCATCAAAGTTAGTTAGTGATTTATTTGTTTGTTTTGGCAGTTTTTTTATGAAGTGTACAGCCATTTTGTGTTTAGATTAGAAAGATGAATGGATTACGAAATTCATATATTTTTAAGTTTGACAAAGTATGTGATTGTGTGGCTAAACCACTATCGCTTATAATAAATAAATGAAGGCAAGTTCCCAGACAGGATAAAAACATCGAAAATAGTCCCCATCAAAAAAAAAAAAAAAAAAAAAAAAACGAGAAAGATGTAGTGGGTAACTATCGACCCATAGCCGTACAATCTGTGTTCTCAAACAATTTTGAGGTAGCCTTTCTACGCAGGCTGATCCCATATTTAGAACAACATCCTATCAAATAGTCAATTTGGCTTTCAAAAAACCACAGATGCTGTTTTTGCCCTGCTTACTGCAGTATATAACGGAATTGATTGCTCAGAAGTGGTTTTTGCAGCCTATTCTATGACATGACAAAGGCTTTTGACTGTTTACACCACGAGACCTTAGAAAGAAAGCTGATCAAACTAGGCATAATAGACGAGCCCCTAAAATGGATTATGTCCTACCTAAAAGACAGATCTCAAGTTGTTACGGTGAAACACATGGGTGATGATGGAGTAATGAAGCACTATAAATCTAAGATTCAACACAACATTAGTACCGGAGTTCCCCAAGGCTCGAATCTGGGACCGATCCTCTTCCTCTTATTTGTCAACGACCTACCTGAATCTATACATGAAGGCAGAATATGGATGTTTGCTGATGATGTTTGTCACTTAATCACTGATGTAAATGTTAATAATGCCATTGAAAGAACACAATCTGGCATAAATGAAATGAGTAATTGGTGCTCTGAAAATATGTTAGTATTAAATCAGGGAAAGACTAACCTACTCCAATTCTACAATACAAAGATCCCAGACTTCAGTCCATTACTTAAATTCACTGATCAGAATATACTACCAAGCAATAGCGTAAAATACCTCGGAATCCATATTAGCAACAACTTAAGGTGGTTTGACCATACAGTATCAACAAAATTGCCAGTCGACTAGTGTTGCCTGATAAGAAGACTGGTAAATATAGTTGAAAGAGATGTCCTATTGAAAGTTTACTATGGCTGCTTCCACAGTGTACTATGGAATTGCATTCTGGGAAAACTTTAGTGAGGCAAATAGAACCTTCCTACTACAAAAACGTGTGTTAAGAATTATCTGTAAAACCCACTTCATTGAGCACTGCGAAACTTTATTCAAGGAACTTCAAATACTTACCCTGTCATCAGCATATATATTGGAATCAGCCTTAAATGTTCTTAAATTTCCCGATTTTTTCACAAGAAATAACGAAGTACATAGGTACACCACAAGACAAAAAAATAGTATTCATATCAATCACCGCAGAACTACACTAGCACAGACTAGTCCTCAATATTCAGGATGCAAAATTGTTAATAAATTACCACAAGAAATCAGAAGTTGTGAAGATCAAGTTAAACTCAAGAAAATGCTGAAGATATTCTTATTAAATAAAGCCTATTATTCAGTAGAAGAATTCCTTGAAGAGTGAAGGCCAACAACTAACATGACGACCATGGCTGAAAAAGCTTCCAGTGGGATACATACAAGTATGCAAGTAAGTAAGTAGGCTTTTTCATCGTGATAAAAAGTTTCGTTCCATACTCGGCACGAAAGTCCCATTTCGGGGCGAGATAGTGTATTAGTAGTGAAACATACTATTTTCTGTGAAATTTTGATAGTCAATAGTATTGTTTTATTAGCCTAAAAGGAACTTAAAGATAGAGAAAGACGTAGTACTGTGCCTTATTAAGCTTGTTATACTATTGTCATATTGGAAGTCAAACTATAATTTTCTTGTATGGCTTACAGGGGACAGAAAACAAGAAGCCACAAACTGGTGTAGATGTGAGGCCAAAAACAAACCAATGGAGAGGAAACCAGGGGCCACAAACTTGTGTTGATGTGAGGCCAATATCAAACCCATGGACAGGAAACCAGGGGCCACAAACTTGTGGTGATGTGAGGCCAATACCAAACCCATGGACAGGAAACCAGGGGCCACAAACTTGTGTTGATGTGAGGCCATTACCAAACCCATGGACAGGAAACCAGGGGCCACAAACTTGTGTTGATGTGAGGCCAATATCAAACCCATGGACAGGAAACCAGGGGCCACAAACTTGTGTTGATGTGAGGCCAATATCAAACCCATGGACAGGAAACCAGGGGCCACAAACTTGTGGTGATGTGAGGCCAATACCAAACCCATGGACAGGAAACCAGGGGCCACAAACTTGTGTTGATGTGAGGCCATTACCAAACCCATGGACAGGAAACCAGGGGCCACAAACTTGTGTTGATGTGAGGCCATTACCAAACCCATGGACAGGAAACCAGAGGCCACACACTTGTGTTGATGTGAGGCCATTACCAAACCCATGGACAGGAAACCAGAGGCCACACACTTGTGTTGATGTAAGGCAATTACCAAACCCATGGACAGGAAACCAGGGGCCACAAACTTGTGTTAATGTGAGGCCAATACCAAACCCATGGACAGGAAAACAGGGGCCACAAACTTGTGTTGATGTGAGGCCATTACCAAACCCATGGACAGGAAACCAGACTTATAACCTTCAAAGGTCCTAAATAGTTGCAGGTCTCAGTATCACAATGTTTGCACTAAGTGGAAAATGTACACATAAAAGTGGTTTTTCTAAAATCTTCAGTAAAAGACATTGTTTCTACTTTATATCTTTAATTTCCAAACTTTGCATACATTCAAATCACGATTAAAAAGTTTAAAATTCACTTCAACCCATATTATTAATTTAACTACATCCGTGATCACCCAACCCACCCAAATCGTGAACTTATGAATTGCTCCATTCATAAAAAAAATCTGCTCAATTGGCCAAGTAGCTTTTACGTTTTTGACATCCAATATTTTACATAAAATATTAGTTCCTCCTATTCAAGTTATTTACTTGATCAGACCAGAAGTATTAACAGGTTACACAACCCAGACATTATTTTTGGGGAAATCATATAGAAACAAAAAAAATTTGTATAAACATATTGAAGGCGAGTTCAGGATAAAACTATATTTAAGAATATACTCAGAAGTGATATTACTTTATGAAATGGATATTAAAAAATCTTTAGTTTGAAGAATCTGTTTGTAGGTTTGTAAGTATCACAGAGCTTTTTCGTTTGATAACTAAGAGTAGAAATAGGGAAAAGGTAAAACACAAACACATTATTTGTTACTTTATGTATACAGACTTGTCATAAATATAATTTACAAGTGCAAAATTCAGTGAAAACAACCAAATAAGTACAGACTCGTCTTTTAAACGATATGTAAATGAGTAGCAATAGAAATGTAAATTTCTGAAACTATACACAATTCCTTAACCTAATATCATTGTTCAGCTTAAGGCCAATACAAAGAAATCGGAACGAGAGTTTAGAGTTCCAAAGCAATAGGCCTAGTTATTTACAATTCCACACGTGAAACAGACAGTGGTTACGGTGGAAAATGTCTAACTTATGTAATTAAGGATGACTATTCTATTTCTAATTCTGAAATACCTTTAGCAACGAATCAATCGTGATATGCTCCTTACTGCAAATAGTGAACTTACTGGTCCCTGACGCAATCTAAGCCTACGCCTTAGTGTTTGAGTTGAAAGCTAATACAATCTGAAGTAAACTTTGGAATTTCATTTTTTAGCCTTCGGATTGCCAAGATACAATATAAGCGGTATAAATACCTTTATTGTAGGTAATCCACTTGTAGTACTTTGTAATATGATATTTACACTAGGGACCACAAGAGTCTGTAGTTGGAGGCAACCTCCAATAGCAGACTGGACTAGCGCGTCGTTGCATCATCGCCCGTTCAATAATTTTCGAATCTAATAAAAATATACTAAACAATATTTTCAAATAAGCTGGTATTATTAGATTTGGCAACAGCGCACGGTCCTCATTGGCTCCTTCAAAGTCACGTGGTAAATAGGCTCCTCAAATGCGACTATCGTGAACCGTACTGTAGGTTACTTTCTTATTAGGTTATCAGTAATTGTTACT
Source organism: Macrosteles quadrilineatus (assembly GCF_028750875.1). Classification (NCBI taxonomy): domain Eukaryota; kingdom Metazoa; phylum Arthropoda; class Insecta; order Hemiptera; family Cicadellidae; genus Macrosteles; species Macrosteles quadrilineatus. The sequence goes on from NW_026542601.1 coordinate 104,478,953, forward strand.
ATTAAATTCTGATGGTAGAGTAGAAAACCAGTTTGTATGGACCGGTTTTGTACAGCTTTTTGGTAAGAAATGCGTTTATTCGGACACGTTGAGAGTTTTCACCCTGTATTGTGTGATTTGATGTAGATTTTGATCTATATCTTAAGTCCGGTTAAGTTTAAGTACGATAATTGATATTGAGTCAAGAAAACCATATCTTCTGACTAAAAACTGAGACTAACTGTACAAAGGGGATTCCTAAATCTCGATGGTGTTTAGTTAAAACGGTTATAACACTTTTAAACTAATATTTTTGCTCTTATTATCTTATTATCTTTATTTAAGTTCTGTTTTCTAGGATGTATTCAATTTTGTAGCCCTTGGTATGAATTGCAAAAGAAATTAATAATCTCGAAGTCAAAATGTGGTAGACAAACTCTTAAATTTAATTGGTGGGAATGAACTTGGCAAATTACCCCGGAGTGGTAAAACTATTCTCGGGTGGGTTTTGAAAATTCGGTAAACTTATCAGAAATTGTAGTAGCTTTCAACTATAAAACAATCACCTTTACATCGTAGACCAATCAGATCCTAACAAGATTCAATATCTATTCTATTAGAAAATGAAATATTGACGGTCACTCCTCTTATATTCACTTTAATGTGTTCACCCTGTGTCCAAAAACTGTGGTTGAAAATCTATTTACAAATGAATACGAAACTAGGATTTTCACTTCAGGCGTTCCACCTTCCAGTATTGAAGAATGAGGTTTGACTCTATAGTTAAGTTTGTCGAAACTGAGAATTTTATCAAAGCTCATAGAGTCATAATGTAGAGAACAATTACTGAAACACAGGGATTTACCTTATGTTATGATTAATTTGAAATACTTTTAATACTTTTTTTTGAAGACAAGAGTCCTAGAGAAAACTCTTTCAAAGCTGTGGATATTACAATATTCTTATTCAAACGTTTGTTTTTCACTACTAAGAGTGAGCTGATATAACTTAACATAACAGGTTTAATAAAGCTATTTAGTTTTATGGATATAGTTAAGAATGTAAAAGAGTCTCAGTGTCGTCAAACATACAAATGAAGAATGTTATTATTTTTATATTTTTTCCTTCTTCTTAATAATTTTTACTTGTTTTCAATTTGGACCGTAAGCTTGTATACCTTAAGAGATAACTATAATATATAAATCTGAAAAGCGTAAATTAAACGCAAAGTTCCAAAGCTTGGTTATTCGACACATACCTAAAACCTCAACAAAATTATAGGAACATCATTAACACTAAATTAATTTAAGAAGTTAACAATATTAAACTTTATAACATTATCTACAAACCCATAAAATTATTAAACTTTTCACAGTTAACGAACATGTACGCTTAGAATTAATTATTAAAATATGCACAGTAGATAACATATCACTTTATAAATTTCAACAAGGTATTAACCTATACGATCAAGCGTTTTACGCACAGATGGTAAGCTGTACATATTAATAGGCCCTATATATTACACAATCCTGGATCACACGAAAGATTTTATTTATATATAGTTTTATTGTAACAACGATAGTAATTTATCAGTGGAACCCGCTCTTTCCAAACCATGAGCGTGTAAATCTCATGCATAACAATGAACAAAATCAATGTGACTGCTACACCGATAAAAAATAAACTGCACGAACACAGAACATTAAAACATCTATTTTCAAACATCCATGATGATGCAAAACTGAAATGTATGTCGTAAAAGTATGATGGCGGTTCTATTTTAAATTTCAATGGAATTTGTGGATTTTATTCCACATATAATTCCATATATAATGTTTTATTTAAATTAATTCTCAAAAAATTATTTTATTCATTTTAAGCTATTCAGGTTCACTTAAACTGGAAAGCATTATGGATTGAAAAAGTCCAAATTATTTTAATCCGTATACAACATTTGGATCTATAGACATAACATAGTAGTCTATGAATTATGAATAGAACAAATTCAACACATGATTATTTCGTTAAAAATTATCAAATCGGATTTTGGTTATTGACTGATTTCTGGGGAAATACATTCTTGATCAACACCCTTAATGTATTGCATGAAGTACGTGGTTGCCAGTACAGTAGTTATGTGGTAGTTATCAGTATACATGTTCATGTATCACTGTTAGTTCAGAATAACAACTGTGATACAATCACAATTTGTATACTTTAGTCACACTGTAAATGAACCAGTGAAATGCGACCAACATGTAAATTGTCCGCTTTAAGGTAGGGATTGCAGGATGCATTTCTTTTAAATTCTCAAGCTAAAAAGCAAAGAATAAAAGTTTATCTTAGCAGTTTATCATATTGGCAAGGAATTGGGTAAAATATTAAATATGAAATATAAGGAAGAACTATAACATGAATAATTTGATAGTGTTGGACAAAGTTTTTTTTCACATTATCTAGCACACATTATCCTCAGAAATGGTAAGTTAAACTCTTGCAAAAATTACAATTAAACAAAAAAAATATTGTGTTGTGACATTTCAGTTTTGTTCTTGGTATTATTTACACACGGATACATAAAGATTATAAGCGTACGGTTTCGACCAAAATATAAAAATACAAATTTAAAAAAACCAATCACTCGTTCTTAATCGTTATCTTTAGTATTTTTTTCGAAAGTTCATAATACAAAACTGATTGTTTCATATACAAAGAACACGAATACTTCCTGTTGCTTATAGCGGATAGAATCAATTCTCTTAAACGGAACTAACCAAGAAACCAGAGCTTTCAGCATTGAAAATAACCCCTAAACTTGTTAAGTCTTAAAATTACATTATTTAGAACGACCCTAAGTACATTTCGTAAGAGATATATTTTCTACAAAATAGCTCTGTATATACTATGAAAAGCTGGTGTTCTTATTACCACTCTAAATGCACAAGTGAAAACTGGCCTTACGCAAACGATAACGGTATAATATTGCAGGTAGGAAAATTACAACGAGAATCTCTAGTTTATGTACAAAGGAAGCTGTACAGTATTACTCACGATTATGTAGAAAAGGTTTTTTAGGAATAAAAGAGTGATTAGAAAGTTGTTTTCAAAGTTAACTAGTAAACGATTAAATTTAAAAGACAGTTTATTATTTATATCGATGAGGACAAGGTATTAAAATGACTAAACTAAGCTTGAAAGAAAGTTTGATTCGTAAACCCAATTTTTACTAGCAAATACAATTTTTGCATGCCACCTGCTGAAGTAAGTCTTTATGTGAACTCTATTTTATGAAATATCAATACGACGATCTTAAAGTTTGGTCTATTGGCCCTCGTCACATTTTTAAACGTATACAGCAGGGCTACTTAATTAAAGTAGGAGAAATTATACACATAGTTATAAACAATGTTGGATGAATTATCAAAATGTTGAAGAAACGAGAACCACACTGCATTTCTGGACTTTCGGATAATCTAAGTGTACTAATCAAGTGTATCGTATTAGTGACGAGCTATTTTATTTAATTACAGTACCTTTTTCATACCATTTTGCAGTGGTACACAACAAAACAAACTTAACTAAAAAAAAACAACGTTTAATAGTTTTACTAAACTACTTAAATCTTGAAATTTGTCTTTTATAGCGTATTAAATAACAAATCTGAAAACTACAGAGAGAGAAACAATGAAGACTTTTTACAATAAAACTTTGTACAATGCGATTGAGAACATAGAAAATTCACTATCTTACATTGTTCAGGCTGTGAGAAGAAGAAGTGCATGAATATATCAGCCTACTTGATATCAGTCTAGCATGGTAGAATATACACATTATACATAAGCGTCAAGCGGCTTAAGGATAAAGCTACACCATGGTACGCAGCCAATGGACGAAGGCTGTTTTGATGCTATTCTTCAACCTTCCCCTCGCTTTTCTGACCCTCTTCTTCTTGTTTTCTCCTTTCTTCTTCCTCTGCTTCTGCCGCCGCCGCCGCTTCTGCAGCTGCTCTTGCTGCCGCATCTAAAAACAGTAGGAATTAGTCTACTAAAGTAGTCATTTTTGATGTAAGATATTTGTCATCCTTTTTTGCTTTCGCAGTCTGGACTTTTAGTTCAGCTTCATGCCTTTTTATGTCATAAGGCTGATATAATAAAAGATCTATTCCCAAACTCTATTTTGGAACAAAAGAAAAATTTATCTAAGGTCCATTATTCACTACTAAATTGTAAAGCTTGGTTAATTACGGCGGGCGAAAAAGGAGGTAAACCCCTTATTGTTTTGAGTATAATAGATAGATTGATGTTTCTACTCATTAACATAAAAACAAATAGTAGTGTTGAGAGAAATAAACTCAAACTATCTTTCACATAAGAGGTAGATATCTTCCCGAGGAGGAATTAATAGGAAGACTACAGGCTTTCGTCGGATGCCCGAATCTGTAGGGTCTATCAATGAAACAACTGTCTGGGGTTTGAAATTTTTCGACTTTAGGTTTCGGATGAAGTGCTCGTGGTATCGGCCTGTCCCTGTTGGGTAAGATAAGATCTTTCCCATGGTGATGCAAAGTTTCATAGCTTGTACTGAAATTGCATATCCACTTGTTGGGAACATGTCTCGCATCATATGTGAATCTCCTCGTCTACATAACGTGAACATTTTGGTGACCGAATTGCTAAAGGCTAATTGAATCCTATTAAAGTGGAATAAATTTGGGCTATGTAATATTGTATAGACAAAATTCTTTTTGTCTATGGTAATATGTTTTTTTTTAAAGGTTATAGAAAACCTTTTCCAAGGAAATATATTTAAGTAATTAATATGATTGTCAAAGGAGTACTTTAAATAATAAGACTACTTTAAAGTGTAGTGAAAGAGATTGAATTCGTATTCTGGTATTTGCAAATGATTTCAAAATTGGCTTAGTCAAGGAACTCTTCTTTCTCTAGACCACTCAGCTTCTTTTGAAATAGACCTTCTCTTTCCTGAGTGATTTCTTTATATTGCTAAATACATAATTCCAATCATTAAAATAAATTAAGTATTTTGTATAAATAATATTATAGAGTAATAATGTTACTAGACATCGTTGTAAGTTGAAATAACTTTTTGTATGCAGATTCCGTTTATTAAGATTTACTAAAATAATAATAATTTAAGTTTATGTTGTTAATGTTGATAAAAAACATTTAATAAAACATTTTTTTACAAATATGTACTTTCAGATGTATTATTACAACGAGAACGCAAATTCAGCTTTTTAAACTTTACTTAATCACTTTAGGTATTAACTTTATACATATACAGAATGTTCCGTAAGGAAGTACTAATATACTTTGAACAGGTAAAATAAGGCAAAACAAAATTAAAATTAAGATAAACATTTTTTCCAAAAACGCCTCAAGATATTTACAATAATTTAATTTAATTTTTTTAACTTATATCTTAAAAACTATATGCCATTCCTATGAAATTTGGTACCAGCATACGATTTTAAGAAGCAATAAGTTGATAAACAAAAAACTACATATTTTTTAAATAAAATAAATAATTTTTTTTTTTTTAACGGTGACTGTTTTATTATTTATAACATCTATATAAAATAATACTGATTTTATGAAAACTGTTTTATGGAACTTTAAATAATCATTTAAATTTATATACCGAAAACCGAAGTAAAAAATATCGAATTATTAATAGTTGAGAAATCACATTTTAGGGGCAAAATTAGACACGCTGTACCTGCTTGGCCTTTTTTGTCTAGCCAGTAGGCCTGCAATAAAAAATCTTGATCTATAGGCTATTTACTATTTTCAAATTTGTAACTTGGCATTGTTTGTTAGATGATCTTACAGTAAATGGTAAATAATCGCGTACTTGAATTTTTTTCACAAACCCAACCAATCTATAGAGATTTAAGTTGTACAAACTAAAAACGATATTTTGAAATCCAAGTACATATAATTTCAATGGTTATTTAAAAAAAGATAAGCATTTCCTAAAACCATGTACACAATTTTATAAGGAAATCTTAAATACTTTTAAAGATATCAATTAGAAGTACAGCAAAAAAACAAAAGAGACGGATATTGTTTCAACCAGAAGTTTCAGAAAAATTTACTTTTTAATTTTTTTATCGTTATCCATTAAACATATTTCTGAACTTTATTGCACTTACCTACGAGACACCCGTAGATAAATATTTACGAGTAAAACTAACAGATCAGATACATACCTATAACTGCTCTTTCTTTCCAAATCTTCTTGTTTTCCGCGAGACAGGTTAACCAAGGCTTTTTTATTGTGAATGGAGGCGGCGCATCATCACAATTGATTTGTTCTGGAAAATAAACTAAAACTGTATATATAAAAATATTAATATTTTAGGAAAACTGTGACAAAAGGTACTCCTTACAACTTATTATAACCTGTTATTAACTTCTTATAATTTGTAACATAAATTTTCAAAATTTTCTAAAAATAATATTTTATTTTTTATTTTTTTTCTTCTTATAATTTGTAACAATTGACAAATATACTTGTTAAACTCTATGCTTAATATATATAGCTTGTTTGAGATAAGATTGGGTAGTAACGTGAGATCTAATTACCCAATTTGAATTCAGACGTGACCAGTACTCGTTTCTTTCTAAGTGAAAATGCTATTTAAGTTTATATTTTGCTTTTAAGTGTAAATTAGAAACATATATTGGACTTGATACTTACACTGGAATGATGAGTCTATTTAGCATTATTCAAAGTCAATGAGAGTACTTACCATGATGTTTTCTCGTGTCTTCCGAGACTGACACTGATCTCTTGACTTCCTTGGCGGCCGCAGGGGCGACCACGGGGGCGAGGATGGCTTCTAACATGTCACTACAGACTGACATGCTAGGGTCCACGATGAACTCTATGAAACCTGCAACAAAAGTGGCAAATTCAGTTTTGGCTCTATGAATATTTTTATATTTCCCACCTTCACATCACTAGGACTCTACGTTCTAGCCCGGAACTGTTTTACACATTATTTCAGGCTAGTCCTAGAGGGTCGTGGCATTATCACATAGATACAATCAATTGATTGGCGGGATTTGAACCCAGGACCTCGGGCTCCGAAGCGCCGATCTCTACCACTAGACCAGCTTAATCCCCACTGAAGACTTGCATGTAGAAGAATGGACGCAGCAGTAATAGGTAGCATAGGTTCATTTAATAACATGAAGTTTATCCTGTTAAGTGTTTTGTGTCTTAGCCACAACTTCTTACTTTTAACTGAGTGGTTATATTGCTCGCCTTCAAACCTGAAGGTTGTTGGTCCGATCCTAAGCGATGCTGATTTTTGATAGTTTTGTAACATAGTTTGTTCAAATAATGATGTAATATGACGAAAAATTTAGTTTATCATAAGGGCAAAATGTGTCTTTTAAACCCACGCTCATTTTCCTTCAGTAAAACTTGAACTCCGGTCGAAAGGAGTCACTTTAGGCCATAGATGAAATACAGTATGTATTAGTCTAGATTTTAATTTAGGCAATTCTGAGCAATTACTTGGTCAACCACAAACTTTTTCATATTTTACTACGGTCATAAGGATGTTCTCAGAAAACAAGAAACATATCATTCAAGCCCCGCAAGGTTAGGTATGGCTAGGTTATGTTTAGGTTAGGTTAGGTTAGGCTAGGTTAGGTTAGGCTATGTTAGGTATATGTTTCTTGTTTTCTGAGAACATCCTTATAACCGTAGTAAAATAGGAAAAAGTTTGGGGCTGACCAAGTTGACAAAGTTTGGGGTTGACCAAGTAATTGCCCAGAATTACATTAATTTACGATGAAAGTTTTGTTTCCTACAAACCTATTTGAGACTCCGCGACCAAGGTGTTTTTCCTGTCACAGAGAGGGCTGAATGGAAGTCCTAACTCCTTCTCCCGGTCTCCTTGCAGGAAGAACTCCTCCAGTAGGAGCGACGTCCACTGGAAGTGCAGATCCCACTTCTTGGCAGGATGTGAGATATCACAACAATGGAGAACTAGAGATAACGCCTTTGCCTTGTCAATGCTGCCATTAAAAAAAATATTAATAGGTAATTTAAAATTAAAAAGAGTAAGGATGCAACTAGTAGCCTGACCCGTACGTTGTAATGAGGTGCGTACCTAGAATTATGAAAAAAGTCCTATAATGCTGATACTAAAACAGTAATAATATTACGTGATTGTAAAATTTCACATACTCGTAGTATCACTAATAAATTATGTCACTATACAATAAATAAACTTATTATAATGAAAATAGTTTTACAGAATATCCACCTGAATAGGACATTTAAAAATAATTTCATAAAGTAAACAAAATTACCATTTTGTAGTAAAAAAAAAAAATCTGAGACATAGTTAAACAATGAAAAATGTTATAAGGGAACAGTTATTTTATTGGTAGTTGTCTGAATTTTCAATGTCCTATGTAATTGATTTATTCTTCTTGTTATTATTAATGCAATTGGGTTATTCTATGCAATTTCTTTTAGTTTATAATAATGTAATAAACAGAACAATTGTAAATATTTTTTCTATGGACTTTGCGTGTTAGATTTAGCAGGAGGAAACTTGTATTCTAAATTAATGTTAAACATGATTTTTTAACCTTTTCTTTGGAAATTATAGTCATAGTTTTACTCTTATATTAGTTTAATAGATTGTGAAAATATTACTTAAGTTATAAGTTCTGTTTCCTAGGACAGATTGTTTTTAAACTCACTGAAATATTTCAACGCTAGAAGGCATTTATTGAGGCACAATTCAAAACAGTTTGGAAAAGGTGCATTTATATTGGTTGATTCTTAAAAATTTGTATTAAATTATATACAATTGTGACCAAAATATTAATTTATTTACCTTGGTTCTTGAAGAGAAAGTAAATTCTTCATGTTCTTGAGTTGGTGAAAATGACAGCTCATATCCGTTGCCAGTACTGTTTCTATCACTAAAGATCGGAATTCCCTGTATTCTTCTCTCGACATATTACTCAAAATATTGCAATCTTCTTCTTTAAGAACCCTACGACATGAAAACAAGTTCAGAAGTGATGCTGCACGACCCAAACAGAACAGCAAAATTAAAACATTCAAAATATATAAATATAAGTAATTCAAAGTCCCAGTTAACGTATTATTGGTTCCCCCATATGCAAATAGTATTTTGAATATAAAACTCTAAAGCTAATTTTAGAGGTAATTGCTTTAATACGTTGGAATTAAAATGTGGAACAGAAGAAGCGGAACACCTCCATAGGAGGGCAACCTGTTGATAAAAACGCCTTTATTTCCGAGCGTTTCTCAGTACAATTTAACTGTTTTACAGAGTAACTAAGGTTTAAAGGTTTAAAGGTAGGACTAACAGGCCTACTACTGTTTTATGAAAAGAGTTATAATTTCACAAGAAGTTACGGAAGGAAGATAGAGGCCTAGTGGAAATATGGTCGACAAACCAGGTGTATGAGGAAATAAGAAAGAGGTCGGTAGGCACCACCTGAGGTAACCCAAGTTTTTGTTTAAATTATTATCACACGCCGGTTCTTATAACCTATTTGAGATTATTTTCGCATTGAAATATGTGAGAGTTTTTGTAAATAAACATGATTTTTACCTGAATGAGGCACTGAGGTGGTGGTTCTCTAGAACTGCCTTGTCGTTGTACAAGAGCGCCGTGTCCGTTCCACTCATGACGTGGAAATTGTTAGTCGTCCCCGTGTGTTCGTAGTCGTGTATTAGTGCAGCGATCAGTGTGGCAAAGATTTCTAGGTCCGTCATCCAGTTCTGCAAGTAGGGATCAGTCAGTAAAGCTACGAAGATGATCTTACATTCTACACTCAAAATTGGGTTAAAATACGCTAGGTGGCGTCTCCATTTCAAATAATTGATTAATTGATAAATGTCGAAACGAGAGAGTCAAAATATATTAAATAATAATGTCAATATTATCCACTCGGCTGAGAATGTTTTACATTCCTTGCAGTAGAAGCGTGAGTTTTTTTTAGCATGTTCATTTCCGATTTTTGTATAAATTTGTAATTTTACCACTTAAATTTATTGATGGCAACTATATACACTTATTTCATGATTATTTCCAACTTGAATTATTAAAAAAAATAATTTAACCTATTACTGTCTTGATTTACAAAATAATACAGTAAATAAGAATTTACTAAACCAAAACAAAAACAATCGGTTCGGACAAACTATAAGTGACTATAAGAAAATAAAATGTTCCCAACTTGTTTTATTCAACTTATCTTTAACTTTTCAACAACCCTTATCATGGGTAGGTGGTGAACTATGCCTTTTTTGGGGGAAATCACAAAAGTTGTAATAGCTTTTACATCGTAAATTCTTTCAACAGGTTGTGCAATTTTGTTAAACATTAAAAATGGGAATCAGCCTACATAGTAAATTTTAATTGAAATCGTTCTAGCAATTTTTTTTAATCAGTTTTTATGGGGATTTATAGGGGGATCACTGTAAAAATCTAAATATAAAAAAATGGACTAGTACTTAAATACCAAAATTATTTGTCAAAATCGAATCACATATTTAGTCTGTAGCTCTATTCACATGCACATACTCACAAACATCACTTTAAAACATTGTTTTGGGGTTCAGGAGTATGTTCACCGAAACTTCAACTCAAAAATCTTGACGAAAACAGTACTTTCTCCTTATTGTATTCTCTTATCTTATTCTCCTTTCCCTCACTTTGTAACTTCTTTGTAAGAGCATCAGAATGTAATGGCTTGACCAATTGATATGAAATTTGGCCAAAAGCTACAAAATACTGAGCAGAATGTTTTGGTAAAAAATATTTGCAAATTTCCTTCTGGATTTTATTTTACGGGTCACGCAATTTCGCTTGTTATTTTAATGTAAGTTGAAAGAAACATTATATTGGGCTTATGACATATGGGTTTATCTTGTCTTATTTAATTAAGATAAACATATATTAATTGTTTGTAACTGTTTTGTTTACATTTCAATGTTACTTTCATCCTAGGTTAAAGTTAGTTTATCAATGGAAGTAACAGTTTTGCTATATTTGTTTTGAGCATGGCTCAAAGACCACGTCGTAATATTGGTCGTCGCACCAATAATGCAAATATTGTAAGATAGTGGCGTCGTGAACAAGAAGAACCAGATGAAGCAGTGGCGGAAGAAGCTGATAATGATAGGCAGTTAGCTAACCAATTCCAACATGAATTAGATGCACTACAATTTTATACTTGCACTAAGTGTCATCGCCAACAACTAACAGCTTCAAACCAAACACCGATTTGTTCGCGTTGTCGTTCAAATGCAACTAAATTCACGGCGTTAAATAATATGGATGAGTCAAGTGTCTCGAACGAATTAAGACCTGACGATCGTAGAACAAATGTTGATTGCACGAGTACATCCTGCTATGCCCATTTACAAAGTACAGTACAAGCAAATAGTCAGGATGGCCAGTTTCACTACAAAGGTACAGTGAACTATCAGATAAATTTGTCATTCTTTAGAACTTAAATAATATCGGGCAAACAAACGGTGAATCTGTTGAATGGGAACATATTGTAGGGTGTTAGCTGCTTTAGCCATTGACAATCTTTAAATAATGCTTCGCTCATTTATGCGTCTAAAGTGTAACGGCAGACCACCCTAGTACTATGTAGGGGGGGGGGAGTAAAAAGTGCAATATTTACCATGAGGCCTGTTTGACAGAGCATATAGTGGACGGACTGGGCCACGTCGGCGGCATGCAGATTGTTGTGGTAAGGGTTCCCATACCTCAAATACCCTTGTTCGACCCTGTTGAGGAAGTTTTCTATTGTCTGAAGACTTATCTGTTTGGGACAAAATAAAAACATTAGTGCAAGAATGCCTTGATCATAGGTAAATAAATATATAAACACACATTTGGAGTAGGACACTTGTTAGAAAAATGCCTGGTTATGTAAGGTAATGGATGTATGTATAGGTCAAGGAAAAAATAATTAGCCTATTGTTAAAATGGATTAAAGAAACCACTAATTAACTAACGAGCAATCAGAGTCCAAAATTGCATTTTGGATGTTGCAATACTTCACAATTATATCTATATGGACTTTTCCCTTTTTTGTCCTGAATGCGCAAATGTCCTAGGCTAATAACCCGGTATTGTTTTCCCCAATACTTAAGGCTAGGCCTAGAGGTTGCGGTAATATCACTAAGGTCTAAAAAATTCATTTGTGATGGTGGGCTGTGTATCCAGGACCTGAGAGACCAATGTCCCGCGCTCTACCACTAGACCAGCTCGCTTCCCAATTTGTATCGACTATCTCTAGATTATTTAACTTGCCCGTATCTGAAAGAGTCGCTGAAAAATTGTGGTACCATAAAATATATTTTTAAATAAATACTATAAAAATAAGCTATCGATAGCAGAACACTTTTTGAGGCTTAATAATTTAAGTAAACTCTAAAATTTAATCCAAAACTCGCAATAATTATAACGAGGAATTTTTATAATATTTAGGCCTTGCGAGTGTCAAATAACCATTTTTATCCATAGAATAAAAAATTTTTAGACAAAATAATCTTATTTCTAGGGGGTTGTTTTAAGGGATATGTGTATATTATGTTATAGTATGTATGTTTGAATTACTAATGAATAAAGAACTTTAAAATAAATTAGACCTTTTTGATTGAAAGCTACATAAAAAATTAATAAAATTAAATAGAAACGTCATAAGTAAAAATGATTATAAAACTATTCCTTAATACTTCTTCCTCTAATGAGTAGCATAAAGTGTGATAATTTCTCCCTAAGTTTAAGATGGAAATAATAAATATTTACATACGACGGTGAAACATCAAAAGTAAACGATTAAATTGACCTCAGATAGTGCCAGTAGATAATTTAGTAAGATCTAAAGCTTTATTTATGTATTCATTTACATTTAAAGTAAATTTTACAGTGCGGTATTTCAATCAATGGCTACAAAATTTGAGGACTGACAGATTTAAAATTAAGTTTAAATATTATAAAAAAATCAAATTCAATCATAGCGATTTTGATCACCAAGTTTTTAAAACTAGTTGACGCTTGTACTCAGAGAGAATACAACTTTACATTGATTTTGTATTCATTTTCTTAAAGAATAAGTAACCTATTTGTCTGTATAGGTTTAATTATATATTATTAATATTGTTAATGAAAAATAAATAAATAATTTTACCTGTGCTAAACAACCATACATTTAATGAAGTAATAATAAACATATAGAAAACTTAAAAACAATCTCAACATGTCGCGGACGGAAATAAACAATTTGCTTAAACTACTCGCTAAAGCTAATCATATCCTATACTCTAATACGAGCAATGTTTGCTTCTATGTATGCTTGCTTGCTTGCTTGCAGAAAGATCTCGAAAACGGCTCTGACGATTTTCTTCAAATCTTGTAAATAGTTTATTTTTGGCCTAAAAACGAGTTTCATGCAGTTAGAACCGCCAACAAAAATCTAATTACGTAAAAAAAACAAAACTGAAAGTCACATTTTTTTAAACATTAGTCTTATGGGTTGCTAAGTAACCATGTTGGTTGAATTAAATAACAAGGAAAAAGTGAACAAAAGACTTGAAGTTGAAGAATGTGTTCATTATAAGCCAACTACCCACAGTATACTAGCAAATTACAAATACAGTACAAAAGGGAAATCATCACTTGTTACTATTGAGCAAAGATTATACTGAAGATTGCTCGATACATTGTAGGCCTAGTAAAGGCAAGCAGTACGAAGTGCGGGATCTGTTTATGACGATTAGATTAAGGTTATCTGCAATCCTAAAATGCTATAGGAAGGGAAGGAAACAGGTCTGCGACTTAGAAGTGGTGAAGGAAGTAGTAAAGGAAAGTTGTCCGGAGTGTTGGATCTGTTTATGACAATTAGATTAAGGTACTTGCAATCATAAAATGCTATGGGAAGGGAGGGAAACAGGTCCGTGACGTAGGAAGTGATGAAGGAAGTAGTAAAGGTGAGCAGTCCAGAGTGTGGGAACTGTTTATGACGATAAGATTAGGGTATCTGCAAACCTAAAATGCTATGGGAAGGGAGGGAAACAGGTCCTCGACGTAGGGTGGTGAAGGAAGTAGTCAAGTCGAGCTGTCTGGAGTGTGGGAACTGTTTATGATGATTAGATTAAGGTATTTGCAATCATAAAATGCTATGGGAAGGGAGGGAAACAGGTCCGTGACGTAGGAAGTGATGATAGAAGTAGTAAAGGCAAGCTGTCCGGAGTGTGGGGACTGTTTTTTTACGATAACATTAGGGTATCTGCAATCCTAAAATGCTATGGGAAGGGAGGGAAACAGGTCCGTGACGTAGGAAGTGATGAAGGAAGTAGTAAAGGTGAGCAGTCCAGAGTGTGGGAACTGTTTATGACGATAAGATTAGGGTATCTGCAAACCTAAAATGCTATGGGAAGGGAGGGAAACAGGTCCTCGACGTAGGGTGGTGAAGGAAGTAGTCAAGTCGAGCTGTCTGGAGTGTGGGAACTGTTTACGATGATTAGATTAAGGTATTTGCAATCATAAAATGCTATGGGAAGGGAGGGAAACAGGTCCGTGACGTAGGAAGTGATGATAGAAGTAGTAAAGGCAAGCTGTCCGGAGTGTGGGGACTGTTTTTTTTACGATAACATTAGGGTATCTGCAATCCTAAAATTCTATGGGAAGGGAGGGAAAAAGGTCCGCGACGTAGGAAGTGGTGAAGGAAGTAGTCAAGGCGAGTAGTCCAGAGTGTGGGAACTGTTTATGACGATAAGATTAGGGTATCTGCAAACCTAAAATGCTATGGGAAGGGAGGGAAACAGGTCCTCGACGTAGGGTGGTGAAGGAAGTAGTCAAAACGAGCTGTCTGGAGTGTGGGAACTGTTTATGATGATTTGATTAAGGTATTTGCAATCACAAAATGCTATGGGAAGGGAGGGAAACAGGTCCGTGACGTAGGAAGTGATGATAAAATTAGTAAAGGCAAGCTGTCCGGAGTGTGGGGACTGTTTTTTTTTACGATAACATTAGGGTATCTGCAATCCTAAAATTCTATGGGAAGGGAGGGAAACAGGTCCGCGACGTAGAAAGTGGTGAAGGAAGTAGTCAAGGCGAGTAGTCCGGAGTGTGGGAACCGTTTGTGACGACTAGATAAAGGTATTGGCAATCCTAAAATGATATGGGAAGGGAGGGAAACAGGTCCGTGACGTAGGAAGTGGTGAAGGAAGTAGTCAAGGCGAGTAGTCCGGAGTGTGGGAACTGTTTATGACGATTAGATTTAGGTATTTCGAATCCTAAAATGCTATGAGAAGGGAGGGAAACAGGTCTGTGACGTAGGAAGTGTTGAAGGAAGTAGTCAATCCGAGCTATCCGGAGTGGGGAACTGTTTATGACGATTAGATTAAGTTATCTGCAATCTTTAAATGCAACGGGAAGGGGGGAAAACAGCTCCGCTTCGTGGGAAGTGGGGAAGGAAGAAGTAAGGCTAGCATTTCAGAGTGTGGGAACTGTCTGTGGCAATTACATTAATGTATCTGCAATCCTAACATGCAATGGGAAGAGATGACAACAGGTCCACGACGTAGGAAGTAGTAAAGTTTAGCATCGCAGAGTGTGGGAACCGTTTGTGGCAGTTAGATTAATGTATCTGTAATACTTAAATGCTA
This sequence comes from Macrosteles quadrilineatus, assembly GCF_028750875.1. Lineage (NCBI taxonomy): Eukaryota > Metazoa > Arthropoda > Insecta > Hemiptera > Cicadellidae > Macrosteles > Macrosteles quadrilineatus. Next base: position 104,494,652 of record NW_026542601.1, read on the forward strand.
TGAGAAGGGAAGGAAACAGGTCCATGACGTAGGAAATGGTGAAGAAAGTAGTTAAGGCTGGCATCGCAGAGTGGAGGAATGATTTTCCCCGAGCAAAGCTCGGTCCCCAGGTACTTAATACAAAATAGACTATTAATTTGCTATCTTATGTCAGTAGAAAACAAAGATTCATTCCTAATCCTACTAATATTATAAATGAGAAGGTTTGGATGTTTCTATGTTTGTTTGTGACAAGTAAAAGCGAAAAATACTGGTCAGATTGAGCTGAAATTTGGGGTGATGATAGCTCACATTCCCGATTGACATATATAAGCATATTGTTATCTCAAAACTCCTTTCAGGCTCCGCCCCAGTGGCTCTGGCGTTTCCCATGTTAATCTTATGTGTATTCACATTTAAAAGGAATTAAATAAGTTTGTCAGCTGATTCGACCAAACACGTTGGTCCTATGATATTCAATAGCATTAAAAGTTATAAGGTTTACCAACAGGAGCACTATTATATTTTTAGCAATTATTATGATAATACTTCAAGAATTAAATATATCTCCCCAAATAGCAAGGTATATCTAATACTTCAAATTTGGAAAGCTAATTTGAAGTAAGCAGCATCAAAAAGCTGTGATACTTAATGAGAACTGTCAAAGTAGGATTGTTTATAGTAATGTTTATGTTTTTAATTTAATAAATAATTTGTGATATTGTTTGAATGTTTGATAATTTTCTTTTTTTATATTGTTTAGGTGAAGTGGTAGAACAGAATGTCTATGGTAGATGTGTAATACTATACAGTATAATATACTATACTAAATCTGTAATACTATAGCATACCGTAAATAAAGAACCAAATTATCTCAAGTCTTATCCTCCCACATTGCAAACGCAATGCTAGAGCATACCTGCAACAACTATTTCATACGTATATGACAAACCCGTACGAAGAACGGGTACTCTGCTAGTTAATAGTATACATCAATAAATGAATTTACTAACAATTAATACAATTATTATTTGGATATTCATAATGTAAAATTAAACCTACCTTAAACTTAGACAGGCAGCCGTATCTGTTAAGAAGGTCGTATCCGAGATATCTGACAGGCTGGTTCTGCGCCGCCTTGCCTAGGGAGAATACGTCGAATGACCAGTCGTCCAGGGACTGAAACAAAAAAAACAACCTTAAGGTAATCAATTACAGTGGACACTTGATGACAAGACCCTCGATAACAAGTGTCATTTCCAAATTCCCTATAACTTAATACCCCTAATAACATGGCAAACCTCGATAAGAAGTCGTCTTTGATAACAATTCTTATTTAATATTCCCTAAGAGTCTTGTTATCAATGTTTTACTATTATAAAGGCTGTGTAATTTTCAATGTAAATGTATGTAAATGTGTAAATGTGTGTGTATGAATGTAAATGTTTTATGAGACAGTTACCTAATATAGAATTAGTCGTTATCACATCGATTCTCGTTAAATTACTAAATTTAATCCTGAATTTGGGAAAATATTTGATCAAATTCGGTGTAGTTTAGATGTAGTAAATGTGGGGGGGAGAGGGGTGATTCCTTTGAGAAATTAAAAAAATAAAATCTGCATCCACATTCTAAATGTTAAAATAAGTTTATTTATAGTAAAGTCACTATTTTTAGGTCAAGTAGCTTCAACTATGCTCATCAAAAGGCGAAAGACGTAAAAAGAAGAGAATACAATTCTTTGAATCATGTGAAAGGAATGTGAACACCAATTCAAGAAATATATATTGCTTACTCTTAACACGATTAAATTAAATATCTGTTGGAATGAAATTGATAAATATCAAGCAATTGATCCAGAGTAGAGGTGAATAAAGCAAATGTAATTTTAAAAACAATTTTGCATCATAATACTAAGTTGTTTCATCAAGGTATTCATTGATGTATTTACAAAATTAATTTCAAGTTTAACGAAACGGAAATGGTTGCATTACAAATTAGTATAGTTATTATATTTTAACCTACTATTAAAATAAGTAAATATCAGTTTTAAGGTAGATTTTTATTCCTATCTCATACATTAATTTAATTTATGCATTAACATTTTTAGATTTGTTTGTCATTATATCTTGTTCTTTAGCATTACAATCCTGATCTTGAGAATTTCTAATCCAAGGAATGAACCAGGATATTAATATATCCATACAAAATATACAACAACAGCACATTAGTGGTCTAGTGCAACAAATAAATTTGGGAATAAATATATAGTTTTATGTAATTATATGCTTTTAGAGTAGAAATCTTGCAGATTATTTATTATGATAGTTACTTAAGTCCTGTATCTAGGCAACAACAACATGATTGACTCATTTAATGTTAGGTTTCAATGAAATAAATTGTTATAATATGTTATGTCCAATCATTAAAGTTAATATTTATTTACATTTCGTATAGGATACTCAGACCTCTAATATATTAGCGATGTACACCTTATTTGAATTTTTAGGTTTTTTTTCTGACAACGTTATTTGTGTCGATGAATCAAAATAGTATTTAAGAGAAAGTGGTTAAAAATCGACCCCGTTCCTCCTGAACCAAAGTCCATAACTGGAATCCTAGGTTAGCAACCCCCCTTTTAAACTATTCACCATTATCTAATATGTGTCATTGTAGGTTTAGTGGGAAATCAAAGCTATTCACGATATGAAACCAATAGTTATCACGTTACAAACTTTCATTACAAATTATTTGCATGGTTTTGCTTAATTTGCATCAATATTAAGTAAAAGTTGTGTAAACGAAATATACGTTTTTGCAGCGACATAGTAAATTATCGCGCGCAAAATTACATTTCAGTGTTACAAAATAATTCGTGTAATAAAAAAAACTATTATTATTAATCATTACAGATTGAATTTGTAACTATATTACTACAACTGTCAGGTTTTAGTTCTAGATCAAGTTGCTATATATCACCAAGCTGTTATTATTCTTTCTGGTCTTATTTTGTGTTTTAAAACGTGAAAATTACTATTCTTCTTCAACTTCAAAATATTAAAGATTCAGCCGAACTATTATATAATATAATATTATAATACTAGACTTACCATGTAGGCCTAATGTAAATATTTAAAACAAAAAATCGTGGTGAAATCTGTTGAGATGGTCTCATAACAATATTCTATGTCAAGTGATAAATCAATCACCTGTTTGCTATGATACTGCGTTGTTTTTAATTAATATTTAACCCAATACACCATAAACATAATAATGACACTAAAAGTCTGGTATATTAAAAGTTTTTGAGGATGAGTACTCTCTGGTGAGATGATCCTGAACATAATCTATTTTCTTGGCTACACATTTGTATATTAAATGGGAAGTCTATTCTGTGTATGACCGAACGTACTTTGATGATCAGTACAAAACTGAATCGGTTAAAGCTTAATATAGAACTATAAGAACTAAACATTAGATATGGTAAAATTTTAAAACTTTTAAATTTAATATAGGTTAGTGAAAGCGCGAAAGTAATTAACAGAGTAACCAAAAGTTTCCGTTGTGTAGCCTCAAACCACTAAACCTGTATTGCTTTGGTGGTTCAACAGCCCACATCATATGATGGCTTGACTATGGAAAAACTTTCAACAATTTATAGGATCGATTAATAGAAAATTTTGGTTGGCATATTTAAAGTTGGATTGCTGGTTTTTATATTGCAGTCAAATAACCTTAAGTTAGAGTTAAATCTTTTTTAAACCAACAGCATAGCGTAGGATTTTTTGAAATACCTCCCTTGTATATCTTTTCACGACCTATTGTTAGCAAAATTGTTTATTCAAATTTGATTAGTAGGACCAAGAAAACACTGTTTAGTTCCAACTAAATTTTAAAGGATGATAAGTTATTTTGGTAAACGAAAAAACCCTTTTCGCCATGGCCAATCGAAATCCAGCTAGATAAATGGAAATTCGTAGTCTCAACGAACTTGAATGTAAACAACATACACTGCACCAACAATCAATAGCAACTAACTATCGACTACTATTACAATCGAAAAGTTTAACACACGTTTGCTGGTTTACTGTAGTGATTGGAACGAACAACAATGTAACAGCTGATGACCTCGTCACCAGCTGATTGTATTTGAAACTGCACCACAATGTACGTATTGAAACCATAAATCTCTATATATTATATAGAGATCTATTATTAAAACATGATCATCAGGCTAATATGACGAGTTCTAATAAAGTTCACACATATTTATTTGTCCCTTATATTTTACAAGCGTTTATATTAGTTTGACTACCAAAGGCATGTCTTTGCATAAAATCAACTGTGTTTTCAATCGGTTTAAGTTGAGAAGTTTTTCTAAGTCTTGTATTATGTAGACCAAAAATACAACAATCCTATAGGAAAAATAACGTGTTATTATTCACCAATTTTATTTCATATACTATAATTGTAGAGCAACGGTCATATTGTATATTTCCTGGATGAAATGTACTTGCCAGAACCAGACAAAACTCTTGTAAATAACTTTTAAAATTTTTTTCGCACTGCAGTATCTTTTGCATGAATTACAATTCTACTTTTGAGGCTTATAAAAATTGAATATGTTTACCAATTTTCAATTTTTCTCATAGTTTTTTGTGTATATTTCGTAAACAAAAACTATTTTTGACATTTATTTTTATTTTCGTTAAAGTTATATTACAATATGTTACCCTTTAAGCTTATCCTTTAAAAAAATTGGGATATTCAACAAAAGTTTCATTGGCACTTGTTGTTGGTAGCTCAATTAACGTTCATATCCATTAAAAAAATACATACAAAATAAACATGAGTATTGCACGTGTAAATTATGCTACATAGTTAAAGGTATTACCCTAGTTCTTTTCGTAAGAAGTGTGACTAGGGTTTCAAACTATATTGTTCCGAACATTAAAAGGCAGATATTACAATTAAAATTATAAAGCTTGGATTTAGTACTTATAAAGGCACACAAGAAAGCTACGTACATGCAAAAGAAAAAAAATTAGTTTTACAACTAATAGTAATAGGGTCTTTTGAAAACGATATAAGATGAAAGAGTACATTGTTATGAACTTATGAAGCTATCGACACCATAGAAACCTGTTAAGTTTATTGTCAGGGATATGTTTATTCTTTGTTCTGAACTAATAAAACACAGTTTACTTTTATTTCCACACTCTTTTTTACTTTTCTGATATTCCAATCGAGTCATCTCAAAAATGAAAAACGAATAAATTGACGATGGAAAAAGAATGGGAGAGGTGTGAGATTTGTTACAATGGGAGTTTAAAAGCTAATCTTCAGCAAACATTTAGCCACTGCCTCAGGTCTTATACCGCCACCTCAATACTATAGTTCTGCATTCTACTGTGTGACTTTATAAGGGAGAATTCTTTTATAAAAAGTCATTGGTCTTAATGAGGTGTTAGTTCTCACATCTTGTTGCTATACGTTTTCTTTTGTCGTTTAAAAGAGCTCTCGAGTGAGGCAATGTTTTCTAAAATATTTTTTTCATACAATCTAATACAATACTAGAGATAATAAACTGTTTGAGAAAAATGTCCATTTAAATATTAAATATTCATGAGACTCTCTCGGACTTAATAACTTTTAAATATTATTTATTTAGAACCACCATGATGGCTTAATAATTTTTACCTATATGATTTAGAAGTGGATGAGAAACGATATGTAATACAAACTTTAATATATTATTACTGAACCTAAAACGGCTTTGTATATGTATCCAATTTAACGGAAGGATATCTATATCAAGATAGCATACTTCAGAACTGGAATATAAACTCTCCATGCAAAAAATATTTTACCCCCCCCCCTCAAAAAAAAAAAAAATTATTACTAAAGTTTGGAAAGCTATTGGCCTGTTCCTGGGAATCAATGTTCTATGGAATCGGTTACACAAATGAAAGTGTATAGTTCAGATACTACACTTCGATGAACATCTCTGTAATGTTTTAAGGTTACAAGATAACTTGTTGAACCAGAAGTGCACAAGCCCTGGAGATGTACAGTTAATCGCTTCTCAGTTGGTTACAAGCTACAATTCGCAACAATACGTGTCTAAACACATCTAATGCTATAAGATTAACGTTTATAATATTCCAAAAGAAACGAATTTGTTGGTTGTAAAAAAATGTATAATTGTATTTACTCATAACCTACTTTAGTTCTTTGTAAATCAATCCAAGTAAAATGTCTGATAGTCGTAAATCAGTATGTGAAGAAAGAGAAAATATTAAATGATTATGCGATTTAGCGTTCCTTAAGATTAAAGGAGACATTCCTCTAAAAATATAATAGTCTGTAATATAATTAGTAACTAGCTGGGTAGCTTGGTGGTTATAGTGCTCGCCTGGTAATCAAAAGGTCACCGGTTTGATCCCGAGAAAAAGTTAGTAGCTTCTTGATATGTAGTTCGAAACTGAATCCAGCTGTCCTTGATCATTGGGCTTTTAGTAAATGGCTAATAAAACAGCTGGTCTTATAGTAACAAAGCTACAAAAGATATCCATTCTACACTCCTCCTTCACTCATATTTGGGTTAAAACACGCAGTTATGTACCCAGATAAACAGTTTAATGATTTAAATAGGCATACAACTATCATTTCCAAATAAAAATTTTAAAACATTTGTCACTGAATTGTGATTTTAAAATTTTTGAATTGTCAAACAATGTTTCATGTGTGATATACAACTTTAAATTTTGGGTCACAAAGCAAATGAAAGTTAACTATGCTTCAAGATCACCCATATACGAGTACAGTAATTAAAAACATAGGGGAGGTTTTTACCTCGGAGAAAATATATTTGGCACAGCCGCATTCTCGACTTGAATCGAATATTTGAAAAAAATAATACATCTGCATTATGATTGAGTAACCACTATTACCTGTTTAATATTTAAAATCAATTGGCAAACTCTATTAAATAGCTTTTAACTAAAGAAAATTAGGTATCGTAGAGGCTGATTTTATACTATATGGGATGGGTTGCAACTGCAAGTAGAACAGGCCCCAGATCAATCATGACAATGAGGGGCTTAAACTTAGACAATTAATCATACATTGTATAGATATGATATACAGGCTGTCCCGTAAGTAAAACAGGGTAACTCCAGGAAATGGTTGTACGGGTCAAAATAAAACGAAAATCATCGAACAATAGCTTATTTTAAATACAAGATATATAAATTATTTTAATTTAAACTTTTTAGTGAGTTTAAAAACATGGTATTTTAAAATGTTTTTTATATATACAGAGTATCCTGTCATCAGTGTTACAAAGGTTTGTTGGTGTAAGTAAAAATTAAATGAATCGTGATGATGCATATAGGAGGTTCCAAGTCTATAAATTGGCATCCCAAAGAATGATTTTAAGTTTTTCAAAAATAACCATGTTTTGAAACACATACAGCAATTTTTCAACTACCTGTAAATGGATTTAAATAGATGATGTCATTTTCGTATTCCACATTAAATTTTTAATGAGAATACTATAATATGATGGAGGATCAATTGTAAAAACTCCATTGTAATAGTTCCAAAATAAAAATAATGTCTACGATAAAGATTTAAAAACATTAGTGTATTGCAATTTTCTAAACCCTGTATACAAGGGTTTCTACCCTGTGCCATTTTATAAGCTTTCCATATTCTACACTTTTGAGGATTAGATTTGCTTATGTTCGCTTTAATGGTTTGAAGACCCCAAAACATGGTGTATTCAGCAAAACTTGTATTTGTTTCAGTTTGAACAGTAAAAACAGTGAAAAGTTCTGTGTTTCTTCAGTATTTAAAACACTGAAACATAAGCAGATTTAAATTTCAATAGTGTAGTATATGGTTGGAAAGCTTATAACATGGCGCAGTTTTTAACGCATTTTACTATATTTTTTGGATATGATGAATGAAACATCACGATTTATGGTTCTAAAGGAGGGAAAATAAGGCTAAGCTAGTCAGGTTGCACATAGTTTTGCTTTATTTGACGACTAAAATCGCAATTTTTCAGGTATTTATCATTCGATCTTTTTAAATTTTGAGTAGTTTGATAGGAAATTGTAAATGTTAAAAAAGTGTGCTTATACATTCTAAACAAAATTAGCCATTTTGTATAAACATCAGTTATGAAATTAAAATGACGGCTATTTAGAAAAAAAATATTGTTTATGTTTGTTTAGTTACAAATATTCCATTGCTACTTTAAAACACATACTAAATTTAAAGAGTTTTTTAGATATCAAGTAAAACACTTAAAACAACTACGGCATACATCTCCCTAACAAGGTATAAAAAAATGTTATTCTTTAATTTTGTTTTATTTTGACCAATAAAACCATTTCCCGGAGTTTGGCTGTTTTACTTTCGAGACACTTGGTATGGACGAAGGAATATTATTGAAAATAAAATATACTACTAAATAAACCCATGTAATCTTCAGGAGAGAAACTTTATGTATATTTCCATCATAATAAATCACACAGAGCATTGCTGTCCTCTTTATAAAGTGGTTCAATGAAGACAACAGCTGGGTCCATCCAGGGCGCTCTTAGCGCTCCACATCGGTGAAATATTGTACCTCCCTCTCCCAACGTGAAATTGTTGCTTGCATATTACAAACAGCACTTATAGCACAGAAAATTGATATTTTTAATATCGCTATGGGCTGCCGTGCGATCCATCTAGTACTAAAGTATTGAAGAACCGTCGGACACCTGAACTACGATTATTTTAAGTTTTCCTCTTAAAAGTAATCAAAGTAACTCCCTGAATAAAAAAAATTTGGATGATTTTTGAAGGAAATAACTTTTTTGTGTCAAAGAGTGATGAAGTGTTAACAGTCAAAAATGTTTTTCTAAAGATATTACATTTGCAGTGATTTTGTGTACGTGTGTATTTAGCAAGCATTCTTAAAATTGTGTAAGGGTGATTCCACTGTTATTGCCTGACGTCTAACTGATTCTGATGTTAGTGAATTAACAGCAAATGAATACAACCTGCTGCAGCAAACCTGCATCTCATTCAATAAAGAATATATCAAACGCAGCCCATAACACGTTATTTACGGGTGTTTTAGCAACTAACATTCAATGTCTGAAACAGTTAGGGTTGAAGTAGTATGAAATGATAATATTGTAAATGGTTTATACAAAGCCATATATCAAGAGAACTATAAATATTTTTAATAAAAAAAAACCACCTGTTACCAATTTTTTCTATTAAAAACAACTTATTTGTGTAAGGCAGTCACAGAATGCGCTAGTTGATGAGTCATCACAATATTGCTATAGCTCACAATAAGTCGTTTCATCAGTTTGACTTAGTAAAACGTTTTATATTCGATATAGGCTAAATCAGTAATTTATACCAGCACAATCTATCAGTGTCATCTCCTACGATGGTTTTGGCAAGAAAACAGACTTCAACTTTAACATGGGGATGACATGTATTGATGTATCAATAGTCAAAGGTTGTAGCCTACTTAAAAATTTTAAAAACCTAATTATAAGATTTCCAGGTTTACTGGCCTCCCCATTGTGAGACTGGATTGGAATTTTTGTTTTCAAACAAAAAATGGTAAATATATTTAAAATCTTGTGGATATGTCTAATGAAATAGTATACCTAGGGCCAAAAATGAGGTTTTGCATCTCTCGACCGTTTTAAGTTCGAGACGAAGTCGAGAACTTAAAAACTATCTCGAGCCGGCAAAACCATTTCGGTCCGTGGTACGAACGCTATTTTTCACCACACTATTACCCTATTACCACTATTTACCATAATAATAATGCATACTGATAGTCAACACAACTACAACTTTACGGTTATGTAAAGAAATAATTTGAGGTATCAGCAAAAATAATAGTAAATAGTTGCTAGGCAACGGTGAAAATAAAACAATAATTCTATTGCAATGCTATTGATACTGATTGGGTATTGAATATGCTTTCATGTTTTAAGTAAGTAGTGGACAGCTGATTTTGCAACCCTAGGGATGTAAAAACTTGCTCGGTTCCCAAAATAACGATGACAGCTGGAATGACCAGCAAAACGTAACTTTCAGCCACCAATTAACGTATGTAAAACAGCTAAAAAACAGCATAGTGTGGTGAAAAACATATTTATCCCTAGATACCATAAGTAAAACACGGGCAAAACCAGCTAATTCGTCCATTTAAAATGAACACCTCCAATAACTGTATACAACGCAAATGTATACTTCGTAAAAAAAAACAAAAAAAAAACGTGTCATACACGACCAACAAAGCTTTAAAGTGGTTCAACAACACACGGATCGTGGCAAAGTGCATGTTGTATACTCGGAGCAAACTAAACATGAAAATATAGATGTGCGATCGACAACCGGGTATGCAAAGCAGCCGATATGTTTGTGCAACTAAATGTGTTTATCGCAGAGAACATCCCTTGTTGGATTTGGCTCTGTCGAATCAGGCGGAAAGCGCTGATATGAGTTTTATTTGTACGTGGATTTCACAGCAAGATTCAACCAAACAATTCACCCCGTGGGAAAAAAATATTCATTTGCTTTTTGTTTTTTACGGATATTTGTATGCATGATAATGCATTTATATTTTTTTCGCGTTACCAAACTACCCATAGGGTCAGGAGTTTATATGCATAGGTTGGTTTCTGTACTCTTACAAAACCTTAATAGTATATTTCGTACCTAGGGCTGAAAATTAAGTTTTCCGGCTCGAGATAGTTTTTAAGCTCGAGACGAAGTCAAGAACTTAAAACGATCGAGAGCTGCAAAACCTTTTCGGTCCGTGGTACGAACGCTATTTTTCACCACACTATACCACTATTACCACTATTTACCACAATAATAATGTACACCGATAGTCAACACAACAACAACTTTAAGGTTATGTGAAGAAATAATTTGAGGAATCAGCAAAAATAATAATAAACAGTTGGCAGCGGTGAAAATTCTATTGCAATACTATGGATACTAATTATGTATTTAATACGCATTCATGTTTTAAGAAAGAAAGCGGACAGTTGATTTTGCGGCCCTAGGGATGTAAAAACCTGCTCGGTCCCCAAATGACGATGACACCTGGCATGGCCAGCAAAACGTAGCTTTCAGCCCCCAAACAGCTAAAAACATCATAGTGTGGTGAAAAATAACTTATGGTTCTTGGTATTTTGATTTGCAAAAATACACGTATTCGAGTTTTTATGATGATTAGTTTCAATGAAAAAAAAAACAATTGAGAAGTTACAATGTATACAATGTAGTTGATGTAGCTCATCCCTGAACTGGTAACCTACTATATACACAGAGAAGTAAGGTACAGAGGAAATACCCTTATGGGACAATCACGCCCTTTCAGATCTGGTATGTTGTGCAGGAAATATACTGTTTTGTGACGGGCAAGGAAGAGCCCGAACTAAACTGTGGGCAATGTGCTGGAATTTCTATCTCACAGGTGGAATTTTTATTCACATGATAGCGTAGCAGTCAGTGTTGGACTTTGCTCTAGACACCAGCACTAGTGCAAGACACCACTTAAATTTATCATGGAGTGTATCTCTGTTCCTTAATTCTCTGTGGGCTATAATACTTTAAACTAACCCAACCTAACCTACCTTTAAGACCTCGACGATTTCCGGTGAAAACTGCATAAACCCACTTGCGGCCATTCTCCGATAGATTCTATCAACGAATATCCCTGCTCGGATGGCCTGGGCGACTGACCGAAACTTGGGCTTCTCCTCCTTCCGACACCTCGTAGGTGCCAGCTGTCTCGTAAAGGTGGAGGTGAGCCATTCTCGTACTTCGGCGGGAACCGCGTCCGGCTGCACCTCGGACAGCTCGTCATCCTCGTCCGCCAACCTCCTGTAACCAACGGACCTTAGTTACCAAGGGAAGACATGCTGGGGAGCCATGCCACGATATCGAACAACAAAAGGGAAATGCAATCGGTGTTCTACTATTAGTCTATGCGTCGCACGTTCATCTTTAAGTATTGGTGGTATAGTAGTTATAGTAGATAGTGGTGGGTGCGCATCTGTGCGTAAACCTTATATCTTGATGCATCATAGTTAAAATAATTTAAGGGATTTGGCTTATGAGGATTTTTTTAGATTGTAAATTATTAATATACATATCGGGGCTTTGGTCATGTTAATATTTTCCAAGTTATTCAACTTAGACTTTAACTTCCCAAAAACACTTAAAAATGAACGTGTACCTAATTTTTCAATAGAAAATTGACGAAGAGTCTAAAGTGTAAATAACATCTCACGATTAGATTCAATAAAAAGGCAGGACGCTTATAGTTCAGGAATGTATTAATGCAATGCGATACTGTAAAGATGCTCCACAATGAATCCACTATTTCTCCTACTATGCATACTAATATATTATAAAAATGGACAGTAAAAACTATAGATTAGTATTTTTTCCAGAAAATCAAGAATCAATTTTCCACAATTTTATAGATCTAGGGTTAAGCATATTTCATCCCGGTAAAATTCTTAAGTACATAGTTTTGTTTATTCCTTGCAGAAAAAAACATTTCGTTCGCATTTCATGTGCTGTGTACCCATTAGCACGCATAAACACAGTCCAAACACTGGTTTAACGAATATTTCTCTTATTACATAAGAGGAAAAGAAGGCAAAAAATGTAGCACGGAAAGTTGACTGGAAAATTATCTAACCACGAGCATACGCATTTTGCTGACATGGACTGAAGTAAAAGTACTGTGAAAATCTCAAAGTTTTAAGGATAATATTAAGTTTACGACGTTAAATTACGTCATTAATATATTTTTTAGAAAAAGAGAAGCCTACTATTAGCACACATGAGAGGCGCTAATGGAAGAGGTGCGCCTAATATAATATTTCCATATATTATTGCGTGTTTCCTAATATTTTCCATTAGGAAAATATTATAATACAATGGAATCCAAGCAATAATGCTAACATTAATCAATACACCGAATTTAATAAACATTGGCGTTGCTGAAATAGTTTTGCAATACCTTAAAAAAGATTAAAAACATATATAGTATGGCTTTAAATGAAGAGGAATCTTTTAGGTCAGTTTTCTTGCCTAAAATGTTAAATCATCTAAATTGGTCATCTTCTGCTAAAAGTGGGCTCCAAACCATTGAATCTTAATATTATCGAATGGCTAATTGCTTTTGGTGATTGCCAGGATTGAGCTTGGGCTTCCACAACATGAGGCAATCGCTTTAATGGACAAGTCTATTTCAATTAGAGAAAAGATGACACTATTTTAAACTTTACTCATAATGAAAGACATGGAAAGATAAAAAAGTAACAAAAATATCCTTATGGTTATCCGTTGGAACTTTCTATGATGTTACCGTAATATTTTAACGTGCTAGCAATAGGGTAATATATGATGCACGTGTAGGTAGTTCAAATGGGCGGGCTTTAATTGCGCCAACTAATCTGAGTCAGGTAGTCGGGTATTGCGCCAACTACTCCAGGGAGCCACCCGATACGTTCATTAGCTGCGCCAAGTGGCGGCCCTCTTTGACGGTATAATTCAGTAGGTTAGGTTCGGTAGGACATGTAAGCAAGGATATTTGTTCTGTCGGAAACTCCCCACTTAAGCATAGCGCAACTAAAGAACATTTTTGAAACTCTCTGAGGGCTTGGCGTAGTTAAGGAACTATTTTGTGCAATTAAAATCCTAACCAATTAAAATATATGAAAAAAATAAAATAGAGAATGGAACAAAATAATTTCTAGACAACTGTTGTCAATGTTTAATCACACTTACTTGTATGCCACCAATTTTCAGGATCAGCCGTTGCCAGTCTTTACGAATATAATTAGCTGAGTAAAGCAAGTGAAAGAGCGTGACTGAATTTAAATTATAATGCATTCCACAGTTAATGATGCTGATGTATCATTTACAACGAGTTGTCTGCAGATTAAACTCAATTAAAATGTTTTTATGAACAAGAAAATTCTTATTACAGTATCACACTCTGTGAGATGCTTAACTCAATAAAATTTAATGTAAAAAAAAACACAAGAGAAAAATAAAATAAAAATTAAACAATCGAATATCTGAATCGCTGTAGGGAAACAGACATCTAGCCTTAGGTGTTCTGGAGTATATATTACACACTTTTTATACTATTATAAAACCTTTTTATGAAGTATACAACTGACTACAAAAGGCTTATTAAGGTGATAATGTCGTGTAATTTCACTGTGACAAAAAAGCAAACAATCTCTCCCTAACCACATCAGAGGTTTCCTTTGGACGTAAACAAAGGTTGAAAAATGAAGCAAAGGTTTGAATATGGCAAAACATGAAAAAAGTAAATAATCACACGGATATAGTAAACGGGTGCACAATAGTAATGATGATGAAACATTTAAATATTATTAAGACAGCATTGAGTATGTGTAACGATTTTCTTTTATTCTACTGCACTGACTTAAAGTAGGTAATTAAGAAATTCGTTACACATGTCACTTCATCGAGCTATAGCCAGATCATGGACTTTTGTTTGCTTGTGTAAATTTTGCAGTGTATTAGAATGGTTAAAAAAATCTGTTGGCTCAAACAGAAAAAATGGATTTATTTTTAAACATGCATCTCAGTGTTTTTGGTAAATGCAATACACATAAGGTTCCCAAATAACTTTGTTTCGTGTTTACTAAGAAGTTTGATCCATATATACTTAAGAAATTAAGTTCGTATATTTTAGGTTTAAAGTGGATTCGTTACCATTGTTGAAGATGAGATTACATAGTATATCTTATTTATTTACAGTTAAGAAACTTTCAATGTCGTAGGTACCTAAAGTCGTAGACAGTTTTGTGGTTTTTAAATTAAAACAGTTAATCCAACAATGCCAAAGGCTGGTTTATTATAAGTAATTTAACAACATTACAAATTACCATGGCTAAAATCGAAATTAATTAGCCTGCTAATGTACAATGTGTCTTTCATGTAAAGTAAAAATGAGTATATTATGTAGATAAAGAAGAGTACTAAAAAAATAATACAGGGTGTCCCGGAACTCTATGCCAACATTTTAGGGCATTGTTCCTGAGTAAGAAACATATCTAAATACCATATATTAATACCATAAATACCATATTTAAATTGTCCGGAAGTCCTTAGTTACTCACACAGCGGCAATTTTGTTTTTTAACTTATTAATTTTTCTAGAGAATGGTTTAATATACGAAATTGAAACTTTGCACAAACATTTATGACAACTAGACAAAGCTAAAAAAAATATGACAATTTTTCAAATTCATAAAACAAAATGGTGGCCATTTTAAATGTTGTTTCTTAAATAACTCAAAAACCATTGATTTTACAAATATTTTACAAGGTTAACCTTTATAAGGCGATTCTATTACAAATTGATAGACACCTTATTTTTAAGACTGGACGAATAATAACTGAGATATGGCAGCTTTAAGACGTGACCGCTGGAGGTTAGTTGAACGCATGCTGGATGTGGTCACGTATCACTAAAACTGCCGTATTCAAGTTAATATTCGACCAATCTTAAAAAATAAGGTGTCAATCGATTTGGAATAAAATTGCCTTAAAAGTTAATCAAATTAATTCTTCAACTAATTAAATTAATCAATTCTTGTAAAATCAACGGTTTTGAGTTATTTAAGAAACACAATTGTAAATGGTTCATGATGGTTCATTTTGGTTCATGAATTTGAACAATTGTCATAGTTTTTGGCAGCTTTGTCTAGTTATCATAAATGTTTAGGCAAAGTTTAAATTTCGTACGTTAAACTATTATTTAGAATAAAATTAATAAGTGAAAAAAAAAAAACAAAATGACGGCTGTGTAAGTAAATAAGGACTCAGGACAATGTAAATATGGTATTTACATATCTATATATATAAAGCCAAAAGTACCCATGAACTTTTGAGAAAACTACAACGGAAAGTAAATAAAAGAAACGTCTTATAACACTTAAAACATATATTTACGCTTATACTGTTACTCACAAGACGGTAAATATACAAAAAAGGTGGTAAGTGGTGATCGATTTCGATTGGACACTCCAATCATCATCAGACCCAATAGGCGAATGACAAGAATCTTGAATGGCGTCCCTACTTATACCCTATTGGCTACCGGAAGCACCGGCCAATACATTTTTATAAGTACAACTGGAATCAAAATGTATTTGTTCATTAATCAACTTAGTTCTATCTTTACATTTTTCCTTATAAATATACAATTCTTCCCAAGCATTCATTATATATCCTTTCTTACAATTCTTTAAAATATCTAGACTATCCTCCATTTTTCCTAGTGAGTGCCCATTTTGTAACAGGTGTTGTGCGACATTTGATCTTTCCGGTTTGTTGTTCCTCCATGCAGATATGTGGTTTTTGAAGCGGTTAACGAAGTTCACAGTCTGTCCAATGTAGAAGCTATCACAATCGTTACAATTGATTTTATATATGCCTGAAGTGTCGAATTTGTTACAATCTTCTATTTTTGGATGCAGTATTTTACTCATGGTGTTCTGAGTCCTGTAGGCTATTGAAACTCCGTATTTCTTGAATCTGTTAGCAGTCCTTTGTGTTGTAGTCCCCGTGTAGCTAAATGTGATATATCTAGTGTTTTTCTCTTTTATCTCTTCTAATGTTGTTCTGCTGTGTAGTGTATTCTGTCTATCGATTTTCCTCCTCGTCTTCCTTGCGATGTCCTCTATCGTCTTGGTCCGAAATCCATTCACTTGAGCGATCTTCTTAATGGTGTCCAGTTCTTTTTTCCTATTGGCTTGGCTAAGTGGGATCTTATAGGCTCGGTACATCATAGATCTAAAGGCTGCGGTCTTGTGGATTGTCGGATGGATAGACTTGTTGTTGATTGTAGTGTCCGTTTGCGTAGGTTTCCTGTAGATGTCAAACTCTATCTTGCTGTCTTTTCTCTCTAATGTGAGGTCCAGGAAGTTGATCTTTTTGTTTTCTTCAAACTCGTTGGTAAAGGTGAGGTTCGGGTGGTGGCTGTTTAGTGTCTTCATCATCGTTTCGTGCTCCTGCTTCTGGGCTTGTCTGAAGATAACAAGAATGTCGTCTACATATCTAACATACAGTTTTACATCATGATTTTTTCTTAAATTCGTTAACATTTCTTTTTCCTGATGCTGTAAAAATATTTCTGACAAAATTGCCGAAAGTGGACTTCCCATAGCTAAACCATCTGTTTGTTCGTAAAATCTATTGTTAAATCTAAAATAATTTTGCTTCAAAACAGTCACAAGTAATTTTACAATCTGATTGACATATTCATCGTCTAAACTATTCTGTAAAAGCCTACATTTAACAAGATCTACAGTTTCGGATATAGGTATGTACCACCTTTTTTGTATACTTACCGTCTTGTGAGTAACAGTATAAGCGTAAATATATGTTTTAAGTGTTATAAGACGTTTCTTTTATTTACTTTCCGTAAATTTAATAACACGTACAATGCTGATCAAGAAGTTATTTAGAAAACTACAAGTCACACCCCCATAAACCATATACTTAAAATGTTCGTCATGACGAGAAACCTTGCGCAAAATTATCCATTATTTCATAAATTGCCCTATAAGGTCGTAATTGCTTTCCAAAGGGAAATTTCCATTTACCTAATGTTAAAAATACCTCAGCTGTTATTATTTTTTTTTGCATTACCATTACTGTATTCTGTTTTGTTTATTTCATTTTAACTTAACCAATCAATAGTTTTATTAATACTAATGTAGTAAAACGGGGTGAAGCCCGTGGGTAACAGCTAGTGTTTGTAATTCAGGAACAATGGTCTCCAGTATTGTTTTGGATTTTAATATCTTCCAGAAAACAATATAAAATACATTCCTCTTACTGGTTGGTTGACTTTGAAATTAATATTGTATGCGTTATTTTCCCACATCTATGACGGTTGACGAGTACTTCGGGCGACCGCTATAGTTCTATATTTAGTGACAAAACATTCAAAGGAAAATATTCATATAAAGAAAAGATTAGTTAATTAGTTATTACTGTAGTTTCATATAGTGTAAAAAAACGTTTGTATAGGATATTTTAATGAACTAGATATTTGTTTGCGCAGCTTTATCTGTTGAAATTGTTTTTATAGATCCCTCGAAGTTTACTGCTTTCTTAACTGCTTAGAAACTGTCGAATAACGTTCAAAATGTTTTTAAGATGATTCAATGTAGAAAAATAATTCAGTAATAGATACCTTACTTGAGTACCCAACCAAAACGTTACTGAACTATCAAAACACAATTAGATTAAACAATTACCTCTTACAATGGTTAAACGAAAGAATCAGGTTGAAATATGTGTAGAACTGAAGTAGTGGACATCCTGCAAAATGCTAATCAATGCAAAACTAACTGGGTAGACTAGTGAGTTGACAAACCGAATTGTTATCTATGACTATTCTTCAGACAACATTAAAATAATTTAGGGTAAAGTTGCTGATGATATGCAGAATGATGCTGGGTTATTCATGCAGAAACCAGGACTTCATGGGTCAAAACCTAATTCATTCATGTGCGGCGATATATACAAATTATAAAATAAATAGTGCAAATCCAATAATGATTTCCTTTACTTGCATGATTTATGAAGCAAAGTTTACGAAGTTAGACTTATTCTACAAGATGCAACTTAGTTACTTCAATCACCTATTTATGTACACCCCCCTAACCATCAAGCCGTAACTATCATGGCCTCTTGTATAATCATAAAGTATCACTGGAAATATTTCAAATAGACCTGGTCTCTTATATTAACATCCAAAGTTTTAAAGTGAGTTTCATGTCAAATTAGGTTTGAGTGCACCGATGCCTCAACTTGTGTTTCTTATTGTGTTGGTTGACTATTTGGTAAAAACAGTTTTTACCATTAGTTTTTTTCTTCTTTTTTTCATCTAAATTGGTCATTTTCTGCTAAAAGTGGTAACATTTAGTTTATGTTGTTAACACCGTTTTTTTTTGTTTTTTTTTTAAGAGGTTGGCGGCTTCTTTTAACCTTGCACATAGACTACAGTTCTGTGCGTGGAACGTAGCAAAGCAAGGGGTGAGCCGGTACAGTACAAAGGTGAACTGTACTGAGTTTAAACGCCAAGAAATAATTGGAAAATAAAACATATTTTGATTATTTTTGATTAAACCACCTAAACCTTATCGACACTTGTATTAACAACATCGACATGAGTTTGAGTGAATCAATATTTTATTTAATGCCATTTGACAATGCCTATTCCTATGTACAACCCGGTCAATGGCAATAAACTTTCTTGTTCTTATTCTTATTCTTATCGCAAGCTGCACGATAATTAGTGTATTTTGATCACGTCTTGGTGAAGTAATACACAATTTTCACCGCTTTACAGAAAATATTTTTTCTTCTCGCCATACTCCAGCAAAAACAGCAGTTTTAAATACGAGCCTTGGGGGTATAAAGGAGTCAACTAAATTTGAGGAGATCAACTGTAAATGTTTAGATGTAAAATTTGTTCGCTGATTATACAGGGTGTTTTTTTACGCGCAACCCAAATTAGAAGTAGGGCCTACTATAAGACAAGTTCTAACGAGCCTTATATTTTGGCGCGGTTTTCTTTACTTCATTGCCAATCCTGATATGCGTTGCATAGTTATCTATGAGGTTTAGTGACTCTGGGATTTTTTTGTAACTTGAGTCGCGGCCGGCTCGACGTAAGCGTGCACGCATCGCGATGGTTTCTGTCTATAAAAACGTTGTAAATATAATGTGTTTTTGGGTTGTGTCCAGTAAAACTTTATGCATATAATATAACGAATCTTTCTACGAGGATTGGCCTGATGATGTGATTGTTGTCACGAAACCGGTCGTCGCAAGCATAAAAGGATATTGAACAGGCTAACAAGTTTATTATATTTTATATTTTTTTTGTAAATTATACGCAACATGGTTCAAATCAGTCATCTGTAAATTCACTTAGTCGGCAGGTTTGCTGCAGCGGGGTGTTTTTGTTAACTACACATTCGGTTACCTTAAATTGGAACTATTGTTGAAATTTTATAAATTTAATGAAAACGAATCTGGGTTAAACAAAAATACCCCCGTCGCAGCAAACTTGCAGACTTATCGAACTTCCATATGTCTGATTTGATCTTTGCTTCGACCTAAGTTTTCCTTAAATTTGGATTCGGTTTCCTCAAATTCTTATATGTCAATAACAGGTGATTTAATAGGTACTGAAATCAAATCTAGAAACTTTTTTCAAAACGTTCTTGGTATAAAACCGATGATTTACTTTCAACGTATTATTCTAACTCTTCGAGATTGAGGAAACACAATGATGTGTCTTATTAACGATAGATTCCCATCCACACTAAAGATAACATAGATAAATAAGATTGCATAGATAACTATGCAACAACGCATATAAGCTGATCGGAAATGAAGTAAAGAAAAAAAAGGAATACTATGGTTGTCTTGTCTTTGAAATGTGTCTCACAATACTTTTAATTTGGGTTGCGCGAAAAAAAACACCCTGTACAGAATTGTTTAGTCCCGATTAATAAACATATAAATTTGTTTAGATTGATTGTGTTTATATTTCACACAAAAAATACCAATTCATCGATGTTCAGACAAATTGAAAATTAACAGAATATCAGGAAGGAAACCCTGTGTTGGTATGGCTATAAATATGTAATTTGGATATCGTAAATAGCTGTTCTTATAAAATAGGAGAAGGGAAAAATTAAAGAATTTACAAAATAAACAATGGTAGAAATTTATGTCTTTTTAACTATTTGCCAAAAATAATGGAGCATTATGACAAAAAATAAAGTTTATCAGATAGACAAAAGTATCTTTAAGACCATTGCTCATTTACCGGCCGAAAGCAGTCATTTTAGGTTCTCATCATTCGAATAAACTTTTACCAAGTTCTTGATTCTTCAGTTTCATAGCAAATATGTATCCTTTAAAAGTTAGTAAAAAAACTTGTTTATAAAACTATAGAAAATTTAACAGGTTTTGCTTTCAGCTGTGTTCCCAGAACGGGTTGTCATGTGTTAATTATTAACTAGTGTCCCTGTTGCTCGAATTTGAGCAATTGCTAAGTATTACAGGCGTTATTTTAAAACGAATAACAGTCGTAATTTCTGACGAATTTAAAAGATTCGACTCAAAGATTATGGAAATTCTCGAGATGTACAAAACAGATTGATATAATCAACATTTCTTGTAAATATCTTATCATTTTTCTAAGGCTGATCTTGTTTTTCTATCTACAAATAGCCTTACTCATAGCCGCATTAGGTTTTACACAATAACGATTATAAATTCTAAGAAAAAAAAACAATAAATCAGTAAATGTTTGTTAAAATTGCAGAACTGTTAAATTATAAAACTTATTGACTGTTTACAATTAACATATGTTCTTCTTCTCAAATTTAATTTCTTACAACAGCTGGATTTTCATAAACATTTTTGTTTCCCATGCTAATCTTATGGAGAAATACGAAACTTTAAAGGGCCCCGGGGCCTCACTCTCTAATTATTTCCCTAAAAAGAAAGTTTCCTGCACAACTTCACGTTAAGCTCTTTCCAATGACACCAAAAACATGTCAATCGGTTCAGTAGTTTCGGAGGAGTAATTGTCACAAAAAACCTGCTTGCGTATTAAATAAGTATAGATTAAATTAGCCTATACTATAATTTTAAATCTACATATTGTGTCACTTTATGCTTTTAAGTAAAATCATTTATTTAGAAATGATGTTTCCAAAGTTCAAATCAATCACTTAACATGCCAATTCTTATACTTTAACTGGCAATGCTTAATACAATTCGTCCCAAGTTTAAGTTAATTTAATAAAAGTTTTAAATAGTCAGTAATAAATAATTTTAATTGACATATTGAATAAAAAAAGTTAACCTAAAATATAAGTAGTCTAGTACCACTTCATCTATGCTAGGGTCCTAAGTAATAACACTGGTTAAACTCATATAAAAGAAGAAAAATAGTTTAATTGAAGTCATAAATTAAGTAAATGAGCTGAACATGTCGTAGTATGTGTTTTCATGAAGAAATGCATAAAAGGTAAGGAAAATCGTAAAAAAATATTTATTTTAAACTAATAAAATTTAACTTACTATCAACATTTGCACTAATTACAGTGTATGTGCCTAGCAAATTCACTAGTCTCATATTAGTGATAGATAAGTGAATGTGCACTAGTTTCGTACTAAACTAGTGAGTATTTGACTCGTGTGTGGTTCGGTCTAAAAGGGGAAAATAAGAAAATGGGTAAGCAATGCAGACATGAACTGGAATATTCCAGTCTCACAAACCTCGAGGACTCCTCGCCCTGCTCCTTTTTCCTCACTGAGGATCTAAAAACCAAAAGAACTTTAGACAGGTGTATAAATAATCTGAAGATATGTTCGAAATTGAGACAAAAATACTGATTAAAATGATCTGAAGCACACCGAAGACCGACACTGCATATGTCACAGGATGTAATGAGAAAAATTAAATTACATGGGGACTTAGGCAAATAAAAGTTTAAAGTACATGCAAATATTTGAGATTTTATAATATGAATATGCAAATAAATTTAAAGTATAGATTATAAGAAATTAAATACATTTTTTAGTGTTCTATGTAAATTTTTTAAATCTGCTAGACACATTTATATGTCACGCTTAATTTGATCTTTCATCGTTCTTTTGAAATCATAACACATGAAATCAACAAGTCTATAGTCACAGAAACAATACATTGTCATTTACAATAATAAAAAAAAAAAAAAAAAAAAAAAAAAACATAAATGTTACCCTACATTAAAAATGAACCATGGTGAATTTATGTTTATTTAAAATACAGGTTGAACACTATTGGATCGTTGATGGTCTTTTTTATACGTTTTCCACTAAGAAACTTTGGAAATTACTTGATCAAATTGTTACTTCAATTTTTTACAAAGAGTGGAGCTAATTATTATTTTAGTAAATGATTTGGACACTATTAAAATTAGCATTTATGTCATGCTGCATTATTTAAGTCGATAGTTTTAATTGGCACAACATTTATTAAAGAATTATTATTTAAACGAATATTTGAAATTATCTAATTTATTACTATGCCAATAAATAGTAAAATCTTTTTCTATGTGTAAAACCATTTTAGCGCGAACTGGTGTTATGATAATAAACATCTCATAATTTTTTTAACATACAGTATATACTTTTTAAAATATTCATTCTGTATAAATGAATGAATGCAGTACTTACGGTGAAGAACAAAAGGTACAATGATGGGAACAGAAAAAAACATTTAAATAAAAACAAAATTACTTTCCCCACAACTTTGTTAAGTAAAATTACTTGAATACAAAATATAATTCAGCTTGATGCAAAACAAGTTTTATGAATCAAAATTGTGTCAACACTAGAAATTTGAGTATTGAATTATTTTGAAAGAAATGAATACATTCATATAAAACATATACTTTGCTTCTTGAATTAAAGACACAAAAGATGTAATAAACTATTTAATTTTAGACAAGATGCAGAGTTATAAAGTTAAGTACAAACTCAAAAAATATATCTTTGTAAAGTTTATTTTTATTTTATCAATTGTAATCTTTGAAGCTGAATCATATGTTATCACTAAATCCTATTTTCGACACGGTTAAAAAATCTTTATAACCATAACAGTTGTTTAAATTGTAAATAGCGTTAATAACCTACAAGATGATCATACAAAATTAAAATGTTACAAAAATGATAGAATCTATTTTAATTAATTCAAAGCTAGATTAACTAAAACTTAAGAAGTAAAAGCATAGAGCATGAAATAGGTTCCCGTGTTGTGTTAGATGTAAAAATATTTTGAAGTGCTGATAAGATAAATTTGCATGTTTAAGTAGTAATAAACTAGATAGTTTGTAATGTCTTAAAAATAAAATTGTTGATAAGAAGCTCCTCCATGCATAATATTAAAGTAAACAATATACATAAACGATGAGTCTATTATTTTCATCGAATACTCTAATATTCACAATATGATCTTGAGTAAACTCTAAACATGTCTAATCTATACTATACCTTAACATAACTATATCACACAGATCACTTATATCTATCCGTATGTTAAACTCTGCACACCTATTCAACACAATAAAGATCAGAGAGAAGACAGGGAAGAAAGAGATGGTTCATTCGACTGTAAACACAAACAAGAACAGAGTGCATTCAGCATTCCATTGAAAGAGACATTGAACAGAATGACAGGATCGTGCAACTGGCAACACTTAACGTACCTGAAGAAGGAGATCCCCCTAACCGGACGAGGAAACGCTTTGGAAATTGGAAAGGATTGGAATTTAAAGTGCTCAATCATCTTTTTTCTAAAAAAGGTGTCAGGGTTGGTTTTACTAATAAGGAATTCTCCGTGCTGTGCTTACTATTCCTCGGGACCTAGATTGCATAGCCAAGAAGGTGTGTTAACCTGACGGCCCAGACGGGGGTCTTGAGTTTTCGCTGGGTGATGTTGATTGTCGTCTCTCCTTCAGAACGGTCGGTGGCAGCTTTCGAGTCAGTTCGCCTGTGCCATATCATCATTACACTAACAGCCGGACAAACACTAGCTAGACACATTTAGTACATATGGCCCTTCGATGATGGATATCCGTATGGGCAATTGGGGTGCGCCATGCACAAACCTAACGCCTGGAGACCTAACAAAGAAGATGCAAGAGAATGTATCATTAGTGAATCGCCTAGAACATTGGATGTTATTTGAAACATATTATGAGATATATACAATTTGAGTTCGAATATGCCTAATTCCCGTAAAACTGATGGAGTAATTAGTTTCAAACACATTTGTAGAACAATTTCATTAGTACATCGATTAAATTTGATTTTAAAACGTTTTGGAACTTCAATAGCAAAATGTAGAAGCAAATCTAGTGAAGCTGTTGAAATAAATTAACCATTCTTACAAAAGTAGTCTAGTTTACTAGATGCTACCATAAAAATATATTTTTATAAACGCATTTTAATTGTCAATTTAAAAACGTATATTCTTTTAAGCTTTTTGACATAAATACAATCAATTCTCATAAAAATAACTGAAATAATTAAACAATACAATTTGAGAACAAACAATCATCTACCATAATTAACTTACAGACCACGTGTACACAAAAATTCAGTTATCCAGCGACCAACATTTCTAAAACATCGATGTGATAGTTTGGTGCTGATAGTCAGAAAAACGACCATTCTTAGGTTAATAACTAAACATATAACACGCAAACAGTCTAACTTACTTAGTTTCATCGATGAAGACCGCCTCCAGGACTCTGGCTGCGTACTGCAAATTCTTTTGCAATACGTCAGCCGAGATCTCTCCCCGTTCTAACTGTTTTAGTAAACAACGCAACCTGAAAAAAGAATGGTTGTTGTAATAATCAATGATTATAATTGTCAAGGCATCTATTTATAAAAAAAACATTATTTTGGGTTAAAGAAATAATCCAGCATTCCAAAGACTGATTGTCACTTCTGAAACACCTTCAAAGTTTGATTTGCCTACTATTGTTTCGGCTATGATAAAAATATTGTTTAAATATTCTAACGCATAGTAAATTCTCAGTACAATGCAACTAAGTAGGTAACTTGTAATAATTCCTAATAAATCTAGCATACCAGGTTATAAAAGGTATGGGTACCAGGTGTCTTGAGAATGTACATAAATAAAAGTACTGTAAATAAAAGAGAAATGTGACAGCTGGCACTGAACCTGTTAAATCAATGAGAATAGGCATTTTGTAAAGTAATAATTGTTGTAGTAGTATGCATTCATAAGTAAAGTAAAAGTGTCAAAACCACTTAATGAAATAGTAACAGACTATTTATGCTATGTAAACCCATTGAAAATGTTTTGACATATGTAAAATAGCAATAGAGTACTTTTATAAAATTCGTGTTGTTTGATAGGAAATGTTAAATGTTATTGAAAAGTGTTCATGACACCTTTAAACAAAAAACCAGTTATTTTTTGTAATTTCAGTTATGAAAACTAAAATGACCACCATTCTGAAAAAAGTAAGAGTATTTTAATCAAAAAGCTTTTTAAACTGAGTATTTAACATTCCATAAATGTACCTTTAATAGTTTATAAGATAATTAAGAAAAGAAACCCGGTTATCCCACTAAAGAGTAGTTTTAGAAAAATACTTTAATTTTAATTTTAGTTATTTTCACCCATCACACCTTTTCCTGATATTTTGTTACTTGTGTGACACCCTGTATTGTTGTATTGTTATCTATTTACACTCACCTAGCCGCGGCTTTGTCACAAGCGTCGGGTGTGTCTATCGCCGGAAGGTTGTCTGTGGTCAAATCATCACTATCAACACTTTCTTCTTCACTGGTTGTTCGTTGCTGTTTTTTGGCACTACTTCGTCTAACGATTGTGAGGGAGCCTTGTTCTGGAACAAAAGAAACAAATTTGAGGTTAGTTTGATCATGTAACAGTGGTCCAGATGATTATTTATAAGATGTTAGTCCATAGTCCATACATAATTAAAACTCACTAGAACAGTAAGATACAGTTTTATACAGAGATAATCGAGCTATCTACGTTAACTATGTATTATCTTTTGTCGATATTCATTAAAAGCTTTGCCCCATGTACATCTTTCTAGTTTTAACTTAACAACGATTACTCATTCTTCTGGCTTTACCCTGAACTGGCAAGACAAAAATGTACATATTTTTAACCCTCGCTCATTTTCTGTTCTTGGCTTCTTCTCGACCGTAAAACTTGACCTCGGGTCAAAAAGAGTCACTTTAGGCCCTAGTGATGAAATGTACTATTAAAGGTCTTAGTTTTTTTATTAAATCTGAAAAAAACTTTAAGAAATATACAATTAGGGACATAATTTTTTCAGTTGGCAATACTTACTGGAGAGTTGTCCGTTTCTATTGATGGACGGCATCTCGCCAGTCGGGGAAGGGGCGTCCTCCTTGGTAGGGGGTCGTTCTGGAGGACTGGCCACTGAAACAACATCAAGTACATAAGTGCGACAGAAAAATAGTAAACGAGGGATAAATCTGAGACGGAGGAGCGGTAGGAGAAACCTAAAAGAGAAATTATGGGAACCCAAAATATGTTGGGAGGAACCCGTGGGCATAACGCGAATCTTGAGGCAGGTAGGAAGAAACTAGTTTGACACTAGGGGGAGTAATTGAGAAAATAAGGCGAAAGAGGAACAAAATGAAAATGATACAAAACAAAGAAGAATCAGAAAGGAGCCAAAGGAATATAAGGGGATCTAACAAAAGCTGTGCTTGTAAAATGGAAAAGTGGTAGGAAAATTACATATAAGTTTTAATTAGTTTATCCGGTGGTAAAAATCTTCATCTTCTTTAAACAAAATAAGATAACAATGTTTAAGCGACAACAGGAAATATAACCGTGGATCTCGGTGGCACGTACCAGCTTATCGTGGAGTTTTCAGTCTTGAATATTAATGTTACTGCTGAGACTGATAATCGTACGAATTTCGCTTACTTCATAACAAATTTATTAAATACAAACTTACCCAGGGGAATAATAAAGCTAGACAAAATACCCGGTGTTTGAGTTCGGGTCATAACCTTGGGGTGCTTACAGCCTATATGTATGATCACATTCTCTTCAATTGAAAAGTGTACTTTGCTTTCTCCCTAAGAATAATAAGTTTGATGTGGGGGACGGTTTGGCAAACATTCAGAAAAACTCATTTTATTGCGCTTGATAAATCGCATTTAATCAATTAATTATAGCATTGTAAATTGTAACCAATGTAAAACGATTTGTAGACCTGATGTAAGCAATCAACAACTCAACTCGTGATAAACATAACAATGTTTTTGCATTTTTACAGATTTTATACATCCTTTTCCTCCTTATAATTTCAACGACTTACTTCCAATATAACAACAGTTTTCTAGTTTGAGTGAAACTTTTGTGATTCCTTAAATATTAAGGTAAGTATGAGCACCTATTAAATGTAGTAGAGAAATGTTAAAATTTAAAAACATGGCTTTGAAAGTAAAACATACTTGAAGTACAACTACAGTCTATAATCTTGAAACTCTACAAATTATTTCCTGTCATTTTTGCAAAAACTTCTTCACCTGAGCCCTTCAATTGTTATTGCAGTAAATTAATGGCATTTTCGGTTGGTAACAAAAAAAGCTGTATCTGTTTTCCAAGACTTTCCCAATCCTCCGTGGACCGTAAAAAGTGTTCAGTCTCTGACAACGTTGGAAATGAACCGATGGTTCCACTGGGATTTGTGAACACGTTCATGGCTTCCTAACATGTGAAAATCGAAGTTACAGTCTTAATAGAAGATTTTCCGTTTATCTTAGAAAACTCATAGGCATCCTATAATAGTTGTTGAAAATTTAATGTAAATATACCTTTATATTATATTTTATTTTTCTATACTGGTAAACGTTTTGAATTTTACTGTTAAAGTGCAGCAGATAAACTAGTTGAAACGAGTGCATATATATGCTTGACAAAGTCAAAGTTAGCAAGTGATTCAAACTATAGAACGGGTAACTGGATTCGTATAATTATTCATTCAAACAAACTCCTACTTAGTTTGTATTCTTGTTCTACTTAGTTTTGAATTTACTTAGTTACTCAGTTAAGCTTACCCCTTATCACGACTTTATAATGTATTCAGTCAGTTTCCACTTGTACGAGTCTTTATTACGATGAATACTAATAGTGTTATTGATAAACGCAAACCTAACGAGATCAAAAATAGGTTGGGTTGATGGTATGTTTTTTTTGTCTAGGTTAAACATTTTTATTTTATTTGCATGATGAATGAATCTAAGTATACACAGTAGGTGATCAAGTTAATATCTCATTAATTCAACTTTGAACATTGATTTCCGAATCATGCTTTGTTTTTATACAATAATAGAACAATTATATAAATTGATTTTACTCCAAGCAACGTTGTACTAAAATTCTACAATTTAAAGCTGTTGAAGAATTTTTTTATGAAAGCAGACGAATGTTTATATTTATCTAGATGGATACATACCCATTTGGTGTAGTAAAAACTAGATTGCATATCGTATTACTATTCATGCTAGGATCCAAACTACAGTTGTCAAACGTTTGTAATACATTTTCAAACAACTTTTCAGTTTGGATGATTTCTTTACCATAATGTAATGAAAGTTTAGAGAAAATTTCAACAACAGAACTTCTTTCACAAAAATGTAATGAGATTTACTGCTAGCAAAGTATCTGATGAAGAATTATGAATTCATGGAGTTTCATCACTTGATAATTAGTTTGTAAGTTGGCGAGTCACCAATAAAAGCAGTCACTTAGCAAACTTTGTCTATGAATAAATGCGGAGAGAAGAACGGAAGTTATATGTTGGTGCGTTTCATAAAATGCTTCGATAAAGAATTATTTAGGTGGCTGTATTGTATTATAGATTGAATAGTTGTATTATAGCCCCTTATAGTTTGAGCTCGAATTTAGAGAATGATAGACAAAGTCCTTATGCAAATAAGTTTGTATATTTAGGTACATTTAGGAATAGAATGAAAATATAAAACCCACAGCTAGTAAAGAGGACCACGATATAATATTAGACAAATTTTTACAATTCTAACACCGTCCACCAAAAGGGTTGTAAACATTAAAACCCACATTTTTATTACTGTATTTTATTGATTATTATTTTAAATCTGATTCATTTCTGAAGGTTATAAAATAAAAGTTGTAAAGTTAAAAGTTAAAAGTTGTTGTTAGTTAAGAACTTTGTGATATGAATCAATACTTGACAGTAGCATGAGACAACAATTTGTAAAGAAAACTGACCTAAGCTGGCTAAAACCCCAAAATTATCCCAAATGGACCATAATCAGAATCAGTATCAGAACATACATATATGCATAATAGGTTGAAAACTGCACCAAGAACTAAGTACAGTAATCTATTACAAGAATATTCAATAACCTGAATATAAGCTACTTTTCAAAAACATACATATTGTTGCTAAAGTAATTATTTAAATATTTTTTGTTTGACCAAATATCGAGAATTACATTCTACTATAAACTGTTAAATACCCTATTATCCTTGAGTAATATAATGTTTTAAAGTAATATAAACGTTTGAGTGAGTAGAAGATCTCTCGTACAAGTTGACTGATGGTAGAGGCAGCAGCTCATGAATATATCAATTTGTGATTCTCTCATAACTGCCAAATACATGGAGACAACTGTTACTGTATTCGATTCCTGTTACAACTGTACATTTATTTTTACAAAAAAGTAACTCGCTTAAAAAGCACATTTTTTTAAATATATTGTGTAGGTTTTAACAGTAATTATAAATATAACATTAAATACATAATAATATTTTGTTTATGTAGTATATATAAACTATTGATAATTTTTATAAATTTGTTATTATGTAATTAAATTTGTTTTTCTTTATATATATTAAAATTGCCTTCATCAACCTCTCGAGACAGTAATTTCTTCCCTGAAATAACCGTGTTAAATTAATACATAACAGAAACAAGGCAAAATAACTGATTAAGAATTACATACATTCGTAGAAAACCCAAATTTAATTTGAGTGGTAATTCAATATCTAAGACAACATTTGAACAGTTTTTTTCAAAATTCTTTTTCATTGCTTAATTTATGTCAAACTGTTGTTACTTTAAAAAGTTTTACTTAAAAAAATATTACTTAAAAAAATTAAGTAATTTCTTAACATAACTCATTGATGGTTCCTGCAAATGAAACATGTTTTTACAAATATATATCTTGGAGATATTGTTTTAAAAGTGACGAACAGTTGCTCCAGGCTTGTTGTTAGACATGTTTTGACAAGAAATCAGAACATTCCTTTGTTGACTTTCAAAGTTACAAGGTAACTAAACAACTTCAACATCCTTAGGTGTTTCTCCGTCTCTTTCACTCTTTAGTTACTGTAACTATACAGGGTGTTCAAAAAAGGTGGGGACATATTTTACCTAGTGATTCCTTGGAACGAAATAAAGAGAAAATTAAGAATACATTTTTTTCCAAAATCACTTCGTTAACCAGATATCTGCCATTTTGTATTTTTTACATAAACATTTTTACCTTTAAAATTTTTCGACCAAATATTTAATTTCAACCAAGTTAGTAAATGTTTGTAGCAAACTTATTGACTGTTTACAATTAACATATTTTCTTCTTCTCACTTTTAATTTCTGACAACAACTGGAGTTTCATTACAATTTTTGTTTCCCGTGTTAATCTTATGGAGAAATACGTAACTTTAAAGGGCCCCAGGGCCTCACTCTCTAATTATTTCCCTAAAAAGAATGTTTCCCGCTTCAAGTTACGCTCTTTTCAATGACACCAAGAACATGTCAATCAGATTAGTAGTTTCGGAGGAGTAATTGTCACACAAAAACTGCTTGCGTATTAAATAAGTAATATAGATATAGATATTGTAATGCTATTGGTATAAAATATAAAGAAGAAAATGACTTAAATTGGATTTTGTGTTTTCACAGTATGTTTTATTTTGTGTTGTAGTTGTATTAGGGAATGTAAGTAAAATATTATAATGTTATTTGTTTCAAATGTAAAGAAGCAACTTTGTGTTTTTATAGTATGTTTCATTATGATCGTTTTCACCCCTATCAACTATATATAAAATATATCACGGATTTTGAACTCAATAAGGTTGGAAAAGGCTGCTAGTTTTCCATAAATAAATTAAATTCATCTCTTCAGATTAAATGTCATGTACCTCCTCCTTTCATTATTAGGTGACAATCCAAGTCCTTCTACCGTAAAAAAATTGATCTTTCTTTTTATAAAACTCAATCTTATAATTTTAACTCTTCTCATACCAAGAAAATGCTTCTTAACTCGGATGACTTTCTACTTGAAGGGTTCTATGGACAGTTTCTCATTAGCAAAGTCCTACCGTTCCCATGGTAACGTCCTAGGTTGTAATTAAATCAACTGAAACTTCGTATATTTTACGTTTCTGTCTCTCATATTAAAGCTTGTGTACGAACAAACTATGAAGGACGATCATCTCTTTTAAAAATAGTTGTATGTCCTTAAAGGTGGGAATTTAGTGTCTATAAATTTAGTAATACAAGTTTTGAGTTAGTGTAAATACTCGTAGTTTTCTATAAAACAACGTCTTTAAAAAGATATACTCTTATAGGTTCTAACATTACAGAGATAACCTATATTGAATGTTTATATTCGATTTTGATTGAAAACTCAAACTGAGTACATAAATGTACCTATTTTAAAATTTTTGGTATTCGTCAGTTTTTAAAAACTTTAAAAAACTATAAAATAAAATACCATCAAGAGGTACCACTATGATACGGACTTCCCTTTTCAGCAATTCATGAAATGTGTTCTTCAGTTTACATTATTATTTATATTTCTCTATATCTCGTACACAATTTTCTCTTTACACAGATTCAAATCTTATTCCTTAGATCCTACACTGTTGTTTAACATACCATTTGCTTTGGCAGTTACACAGTTTTAATGTTATATACTACTGTTTTAACAAGAGTGAGGCTGTTTAAGGGAGTTTTGAGGGGATTATTGTACCATAGGGAGAAGCCAAGACTTGTAGGGAAAGTCCCAGATGTGCAGCTAAGGAGAACAAACTACCCTAAGGAGCCTTGTTGATGTTGTGTTAACAAAACATACAAGTTTGTGTTTATATTCTTGGAATTTCACCATAGGATGATCTTATGAATACAAATTGCTAACAAAGTTATAGTCAATTACCCAAATAGCATAATGGAGTATGTAAACGTAGTATGTCACCTCCGGTTTTGTCATTTCGAGGAAAACTTTATGTAATTGGTGGTACTTCATGATAAAAAAAATATGTTTAGTGAGTTTAAGTTCATTGTAGGACTTTGAAAATAAACATACTGTGAAAACACTGAACTTCAGAAATTATTAAGCAGTTAATAATTATAATAGGTTTGTATATATATGCAAAAGTTTAATAAAGTAACAACAATTCACTAATCCTACATATTTGTAACACTGCTCCTTAACCCTAGTAGCACAAATATATATTAAATACATATGAATAAATATATTTAAAATCTATTTTATATATCTCAAGTGTGTATTAATGTCAATTTTATATAATATTTAAAATATATTATATATATATATCAAATATTTTTTTGAATGTATTAAATATTTAAAAAATAGGTTCCAATAATATATTTTAGTGAATAATATTTAAATAAAAAATGTATTTAATATCTCTTCCAAACATACCATGAGGCCTAAACATAAAAACATAAAATAATGAAGATTTAGTATGGAAAACACAATTATCAGTTGAGTAAATTGATTAAATAGTTCAAAAAAACAAATTTTGAATAAATTACTGGATAAAATTTTTTTAGCCCAGGTGGGTCTCGAACCTGGGTTCTACGACTTATGAGCCTCCTACCTTACCTCTGAGCTACTTGTGACTGTTGCTAACTAATGTTTTCAAATTGTGAAAGGGCGGCCGTCAGTTGCAATGGTTGCAATACTTGAAAATTTTTTGATACTACAGTATAATATGATTCTGTTAATCTGTTTTCCGTAATTCGTTTCTTAAACGGTCGCCAGTCGCTAGCACCCTTTTCTAGCCAATCATTAGAGATTTCTATGATCACATTCATTGTCACATTATGCAATTAAAAAAATAAAACCCATCAACACTTTTTTTTCGTTTGACCCAAATGTAGTTGCCGAACATGTATACTGCCTCTTAACCATATGCATAATTTTTTCTTTACGTGCATGATAGAGTGACACCATTCAGAGTACGTATTATTATTAACTTAATTTTAATGCTTTCACAATAGCAATTATCATACAAAAATGCATGTATAAATTGATAGTCACTATAAAAAACAAAAAGATGCAAATTATTTATTTGCTAATTATAAAAGATTAGAGGCTATAGCCTATATTCTACAAATATATTATTATTTTATTAATAAAAATAAATGACGTTTTTCAAAATATATTTATAAATACTTTAAATATATAATATAGTTTCAAAAATATTTTATATATATATTTAAAATATTCTCAACACATAATTTTTTTAAATATTTAATAGGAAAAATATACATATAAAATATGTATATTATAGAATCTATACTTATTTGATTGATATATATTATGAATCTATTTTATATATTCAAAACTTATATATAATTTATATTTTGCATTGCTTTTTGGTAATATTTTAAATATATATATGAATATATCAAACTGTTATTAAAGATATATTATTTATATATTTTATTCGAGGTTCTATCAAATACAACTTTAAATATATAAAATATTTATAAAATACATATTTGTGCTACTAGGGAAGTTAAATGTAAAATAAGTACTCTAAAGACGACGAAAACCTTCATAATACGATAAAAGTACAATAAATAATCAAGTGAAATGTTGATAGTTTGATTGTTGTTGTAGTTGGTTTGATTGTTTATTGGTCACCCTTTCCCAAGTGCAAATTTTTAGGTTTTATTATTTTCTGAGTAAAATTGTATCCAATGAATATTTAAGGCAATCCAATGTAAGGCTTTATATTGATTTTTATTGAACTTGAGACTTTATTGACTTTGATTTTTTGACTTTTTGATGAAGAAGAAATGCTATGTTATTTATTTGTTTACGTATACAAACAAAATATGGATTATCAAAAGTATTTTCTAACAGTCCATGGTTTTTTTCAATCTTAATTACTGGTATATATACTGTATAAAACCAAACGTTAATAATTTGTAAGTTCAGACAATTGTGACAAAAAAACCCATGTCTCGCCTGAGGACGGAATTAGATTTCAGATCCCGAAACGTTGTGGAACATACTTTTACTATAACCATGATGTAATAATATCGTCTGCAATCATGTCTTGCATTGATGGTCAAATATTGGAAACCTGTCAATTATTCATTAATAATCAGTTTGATTAGGTTTTGTTTTTGCTGGTATGTTTCAGTCATTGTAACACAAACTTAAATAAAAAAAATGGTTTTAAAATCTCATTATAATTAATAATCGTATGATATTCTATTTTTTGCATAATATCCAGGGATTTTTTTACCTGGGTCATTAAGGCATGAGCTAGGCTGTTTTTTACATTACTTCAGGCTAGGCATAGAGGCTGAGGCAATATCACATGGATATTATTGATTTGGCGGGATTTGAAACCTGAACCTCAGGGACCGAAGTGTCGCCCTCTAACCAATGGACCAGCTCGCTCCCCAATACTGTCTGACGTATTAGGCCTGCCTATTGTGTTAAGTTACTTTATTGTTTTCAGAAATAGTACATTTTTCTAGTTGTTAATTGTGACACGTATTTTTAAATA
Source organism: Macrosteles quadrilineatus (assembly GCF_028750875.1). Taxonomy (NCBI): domain Eukaryota; kingdom Metazoa; phylum Arthropoda; class Insecta; order Hemiptera; family Cicadellidae; genus Macrosteles; species Macrosteles quadrilineatus. Next base: position 104,530,185 of record NW_026542601.1, read on the forward strand.
CTCAAAAGCTTAAATTTCCCTATGCTACGTACGGGGGTCCGGCACTACGGTAAACTAAGAATTGTGTTTAAAAGTACAGTTATGTGAAATGGCACATACGAAGTGGATTGGACAAACAAATACTATTAATTAGAATAAAATTTTGCTAAAAGTTAAGTTTGATTAGAATTTTAACGAAATAGTTTGTCATCTCTTGCACAAGCTAAGAGTAGTCTACGTTGTTTCTGAATGTTCGTACAGTGCTAAATGTAAAAGAAATCAATGTTTCAGCCAAACCTATCCTATAACTAGTAAATTAACTTCCTGTTTATTAATATTTAAACTATAAAGGTTAACTTAGGCGATATTTTAAAATATCTTCAGATCCTTGTACACTTTGTAAAACTAATATATAAACATTTATTCTGTAGGTTTTGAATTATAACATATTTAAAACAAATTAAATTTTTATTTTAGAAAAAAGTAATTGATTTAAAAAAATTAAGATAAAACTATTCAAATACGAGTATACATAGGCCCACGATTTATTTAAAGATTCATTTTAAACCACTGTTTTGATTTAAAAAGCAAAGTAAACCGAAAATGAGAGAATGTCAAAGGTTAAAGTGCTGGAGAATCGATAGAGGAGTACTCTACGCGCAGACTCCTTTGTTGTGATTAAAAATTAATGTTTTGACTATCAAAATTATTGCAAAAAGTAGTATTTAATTGGTTAGTGTAGAAGTAAAATATTTCTAGTTTCTAATTCAACACAGAACACTTACATAGAAGCCCATACCAATTTTCCAAGCCACTGTACGCAAAATATACCAATACGCATGTATTTGAAAACAATTTATTAAACATCACAATCAAAGTGATTTTATGACAGCTCATCAGCGAATTATTTATCAGCAGTTATTCAATAAAACACAATCATAACATATCATCATGCAATAATTAGGTCAGTCAATAAAGGCCATATGAAAAGGGTCAAATTAAATAAAGCCATAACAAACATTTGTGGGGCTTCAGTATCAATTTCAGGAATATTATTAGCAAAACTAATTAGGATGCGCTTTGAACGGGTTTCTCTCAACAATCACAGAGTGATGTTTTAATGAATCTCTAATCTAGATCGGCTTAATACTCAACTCATGGAATGAATAAAGCTATAAATTAATTAAATCATTGACATGACAGGAATTATATTTGTTAGTTTTGTAATTAAATAAATAATCTGGTTTACAGTAGAAACAAGGTAAACAAGGAAGGTCACTGTTGTATATTAAAGAAAAAGGTAAATGAATGTAAGAATAAGGAGATGTATGTTAACGTGTTATTCAATATTTTTTTTCATGCATGAATTGTTTTGTTGGTAACACTGTGTAAAAACGTGTTTTTCGTCGGTGTCTTCCGTTGTAATAGACATGTTACTCAGCTACTATGGGTCCACAACCACGTATTGTGCCGTAATTATCATAATGAATACAGTGAAAATAAAATAGACAGCGATTTTGAATAATTGATTAAAATATATTTTTTTTAGAGAAGGATAGGTTTCATAACATTTAAGAAAATAAAACGTTATACACCGATTTAACATTCGATTTACACCGTTTAAGTTTCTCCCTTGTTGTAGTTAATTAGATTGAGTTACAACAACAGCAACAACAAACCAAGCACAGAAATGTTAAAGAATTGTACTGCCATTAAAACATCTGATAAAAAATTTAATATTTGTGTTGACGATGCCAGCATAGTTGGCGAAAGGCCCCATGTAATACAAATTATGAAATACAAAATTACAAAAAATAGTTATAAAGTTTTACTATAAAATTATATTTCTAGCAATACAGTATAAACAGTTCCTCATGAAAAATTTTATTTAATAAAAATATAATTCCAAAACGTTAAATCATTTGCATAATTATTCATTACAAATTGTATTTATACACAAATTATTATAAACTCCACGAGAGTAAAACAATGTTAAATCTTAATCTTTCCAAAAAAAAAAAAAAAAAAATAGCACTGGAAAAAAATTATAAGCTGTATGAAAAATGAAAAGATTACAAGAATGGTATGAAGTAACTCTTGAAAAGAGTTAGAGGCTCGCATAAATACAATGGACGCTTCATTAGACCACATGGAGCTTATCTGAACGTAATAAAAGTCAATGGCGAAGGTAAATATATCTGGCCTTTAAGGCAATAAAATACCGGCTGTAATGGTACTCTTACGCTAAGAGGATAGTTTTTAAATGAACAAATTTTTAAGAGTTTCTGTATATTAAAAAAGGGGATTCTTCTATAATAACACATATCTACAATTTTGATGCACTATGATTGTCCTATTAAAACTAAATTTCAATTTACAGTATAGTGATAATTTAAATCTCTTAACTGTTAAAAATCCATTTGAATCCAAAACACATTATCTTAGGGGATATGTAATTTTATATATTAAAATTGTTTTGTGTGTAAACTAGTGGTAATTAAAAGCAATGACATTGAATAAATAATAGTTTTCGTTACTAGTCCCTAAAGTAGACTTAGGAAATTTGACTAAGTCACAAAAAACATTTTAGGACGCGCTATGAACAATATTTTGAAAACCATTGTCATATATTATAGCAGAAAATATAAAACATAGCCAAAACAGTAACACTGAATGAATTAGGTTATGTAAAAAACAAACAAAGTTTGTTTATATATAGTTGAAGCATTTTAAAGGATCAGAACAGCTTATTTGTTTTTGAGATAACCATATGATTTTGTAAAATTGTACGAGCTATCTTAAGGGACTCAAAACGAACCGTAAGACAGCTGTTTTTGAGACAGTGTAATGAAACGTATTATATGTTCGTGTTAAACCATATCGTTCGTAACATTCAGGAAGTGAAAAAGCATATTTTGAATATCTACGTGAAGGAAAAATTGAGGTAAAATGATAATTACAAATAATTAGAGCATTGAAAATACTTCTTCATTCGGGAAAGGAATTTAGCAGTGCAGGAAGCACATAAAAAACATACAGCACTCAACAATAAATAATGAAAACACGTGCATGGCAGATTCTATTTTAAAAGTTTTTTTGTTAATTGAACCACCACCCCTAATTTTTATTATCTTTTATCATGTGAAGTAATAGGGATATTTATATTTCAAAATGTTAATCATAAATACCGAGTCTCCTTCAGTAACACATTAATTTAAACCTATACCATCATTTTTCATAAATAAACTTTGCAGCATGTGAATCATAATATGGCTTAACTGGTTAAAAGGTTGTGAAAATATCATTTAATAATCTAGATATGATGTAAAACGTTGCCCTCGTTGCCTAAAAGCCTGTCCGTAACGCACTTTGGCCATTAACCTTGTCGCTGTTACTTTTACTCGACGGTTTCAATAGTTAAAGCGCATTTTTAGTATTTATAAATAAATAACTATCATCCATCAAAATTAAAAAAAAATATCTAAATCAATATTTGTCATACCCCCACAGCGAAAAACCTGCGAAATTTCAATTTGCATGATTTTATTTCTGCTAAAATAGTTCCTTAAAATTGTCAGAATTATTTCCTTATAAGTAAAATTGGATATAACGAGTAAATAGGGTTGCAGCCACGAGGAAGGTAATAAAGTGTGTGCGTTTTCTTTTTCGTAAAATTTAATAGTCTAGTATAAAATAATACATTTTTCAAATTTGATCATAATATATAATCTATAAACAAGCAAAATACATCAGTTTACTTATTTTTAAGAGTAACATGAGATTTCAAATTTACTGTTTTTTGTTGTAAGTTTTCTATAACCATTAGACATGCAACAAGACTTAAATATATATAATTTGTTGTTTCCTCATATCTACAGAATGGTCAAATGTTCAAATGGTCAAATGATCAAATGTAAAGAATAAAGTTATTTTATGTTTCGATGCTCTGAAATAAGAAAATTAGATTTTGACCCCATAACCACCCGTTCCCATTGTCCGTCCAAAAACGAAGGATTACATTTGGCTTCTGGGGCATCGAAACGGCCAAGTAATATGGTCTCGGGTCTAGGTTCATATATTTAAACTAGTGGTATATTATGATATGAGTTTTTGGAATATTGAATGTAATTTTTTCAATTACAATTATTATCGTAAAAATAACTGTGCCATTCACATGTGAACTATACAGGGTGTTCATTTGAAAACTTTCCATATCTGTTGTGTGCAAAGGTAAGGCTTTTAACACTTGTTCGTTCTCATTTCCCCCTAATTTGGACATGCCAAATCCAATAAAATTATTTTCAATTTTGAAAAATGCCCCAAAAGGGCCCAATTTGGGGGGTAGGGGTGCTTTTTGAGAAATTTTCAAATGTAAACATGGGTTGTGTGATACATCAATTTAAAGGTCTAATCACCCCGATCATTTTGGTGCAAAAAAAGTTTAATTATCTTTAACCGTATTTACAGGGTGGGTCAAAACGTTTTAAAAAAGGACTTTGAAGTTAAGTACCGTATTACCCTAAATACTGAACGGAACAGCGCCAAATTTCTTTCCAAGCTTATTCTTGAGCTACTCTTTAAGATAACTTGTAGTAAGGGCATTTTCCATGTTATTTTCTAATCAAAAAAAAATCTCAAATTTTAAGAATAAAAGAAAGCTGAAAACTCAAAATTCTTAAATAGCAAGGTATGACAAATTTCATACCACGTGAAAGGTCCTTTTTTAACAAACATTTTACGTATTTAAGTTTTCTTTCTATCTCTTACCGTTTAAAAATTGCAGTGGAAAAACATAATTTTCTATGGTAAAATTATAACTAGTTTTCTAATAAAACACATTGCACTTTGTACAACGATGTAGTAGGATTCATAACAAATTGATCGACTACTTTAACGTGTGTCAGAATTCATCTTGGACTCTTCATCCTGTTCTTTTCTCATTGGTAACTGAGCCAGTTTCAGAAAACTTCCTAACTAAATCATTTACAGCCATATATCTATTGTTAAACACTTTGCAGTTATCCTGGAACACTTTTGTTATGACCAATAAGTAAAAATAAAGTCTATTTTTTTAAGTTTACACCATATTTGATTAGGTACTACAGAAAATGGTACTTTTGAAATTAGTACTACCATTGACTAGTCAATGGTACAACAGAAAGCGGCCCACGCTTGGGTTTTTCTCATCAGCTATAAAACTTGTTTTTCACAAAGTAAAACGTAATGACTTGTTTGCCTATCTGCCTAAAAATAATTATGAATTGTTTCCTTCAGTTATTGCACCATTTAATGTGTCTAGAGACGAATTTTGGCTGTTTTATTAGAAAACTAGTTACAATTTTACCATAGAAAATTATGTTTCTCTACTGCAATTTTTAAACGGCAAGAGATAGAAAGAAAACTTAAATACGTAAAATGTATGTTAAAAAAGGACCTTTAACGTGGTATGAAATTTGTCATACCTTGCTATTTAAGAATTTTGAGTTTTCAGCTTTCTTTTATTCTTAAAATTTGAGATTTTTTTTTTGATTAGAAAATAACATGGAAAATGCCCTTACTACAAGTTATCTTAAAGAGTAGCTCAAGAATAAGCTTGGAAAGAAATTTGGCGCTGTTCCGTTCAGTATTTAGGGTAATACGGTACTTAACTTCAAAGTCCTTTTTTAAAACGTTTTGACCCACCCTGTAAATACAGTTAAAGATAATTAATCTTTTTTTGCACCAAAATGATCGGGGTGATTAGACCTTTAAATTGATGTATCACACAACCCATGTTTACATTTGAAAATTTCTCAAAAAGCACCCCTACCCCCCAAATTGGGCCCTTTTGGGGCATTTTTCAAAATTGAAAATAATTTTATTGGATTTGGCATGTCCAAATTAGGGGGAATTGAGAACAAACAAGTGTTAAAAGCCTTACCTTTGCACACAACAGATATGGAAAGTTTTCAAATGAACACCCTGTATATTGGAAGCATATTGTATCAAAACATGTTTTTAATAAAAAAAATCATTATTAATTACTATACTAGAGAGGAGAAAGCATAATTTTCAATAACGGTTAATAAAACGAAAACATATAATTCAAGCTTGGTTAAAGAAGTAGAGGTTTCTTACTACCCTTTTTACAGGGTGTCCATTTAAAAAGTTTTCAGGACTTTGGAATATAAATCCTTATGCTAAAAGAAAGAAAAAAGTTTATGTAAAGGTATGTCTGAAAATGCATATTTACCCAGGTATCCGCCATTTAGATATTTTGTACATAAATATCTTTATCTCAACCAAAGATTATGAAACTTGGTATGCATGCTAAGGTTGATTAGACCTATTAAAAAAATAAAACTAAGTTGGTCCGGTTAGAAATGTAAAACTGGCTAACTTTGCCTTATTTTACGTCAAAAACTTTCGATTCCAGTTGTTTCTAATCCAATCTTTTTGATCTTGACGTTCGATAGGGAATTCTAAATGCTGAATAAATGTGTTCTTCGTATTTCCCCATAGAATTAGGTTATCAATCAAGATATTATAACTATAATGGTGAGCGTAGGCATTGCTGTTGTTGCTGAAAAATCTATATAAAAATAACATAATATTTATGTATTTCAAAAGTTCATTCAATAAATAGCCTAGTACATACAATACGGGAATTTTTTTCCTTCTCTAACTATCAACAGTTTAGATATATAAAGCTGGTTCATTGGCCACTACTAACTCCAAGCTTAGTTTCTGTTCTGCAGATTTTCAAAGTAATACAATACAAAGTAATACAAGCACCGTTGCCATGACATTCTCAAGCAGAAGGCTTGAGGCTAGCTCTGGTGTTGATATAAGGACTGTAGAGACTTCTTTGAACTTCTTGTCAATTTTACAAATTCAATCAGACTTGTAATTTTACCAAAAAAATAAGTTTAAAAAACTCTTTTATTTACGACGCAACAACGATCCTTTTGTGTATGCTTCATAAGGACTTCGGAGTATTTTATGGTACTTATAATTTAAATGTTTTCGTTGTGATTTGGTTTAAAAGCGTGATTATGGGTTAAAAGACACCTTCGTATTCGTGTTGTTTTGTAATATGTTGGATGACTATTGTAATCTTTAATTTTGGATCGGTTCTTTTGACGTTTAATGAAGTACTGTAAAATGTTATTTCTCATAGAACGAATGGATTTAAACAAACAAACATTTATTCTAGAAATAATACCCTCTAGCCACTTGACTAGCCATTCACATAGTAATAATAAGATATAATAATAAATTAAGCAATATAATACGATACAACAATACATGACATAGTCACAAATATTATTAGAAAAGGATAATTGGGATTACACCTTTTACTGTTACCAAACCACATTTCATTTAACCTTTTGCAGCAAATAATTTTCAGTTTAGAAAAGTGTCACAAGTTCAGCAAAGAGACTTTGTGCTCGTGTTATACAATAAATCTTTCCTACAGTTACTATATAGCATAAAATAATGGGTTATGGGGGCTGTACAAGTTAGCTTTTACCATGTAGTTTCACAATTTAACAAATGTAAACCTAAATATTTATTGTTTCAAAAATTAGCAAAAAGATCTGAATGAATTTTCACAAACGTGATGAATCGAAATCTGAATATAATTTTGGGTTTGTAATGTTAATGTTAACATGCAGCATCATGTGTATGTTAACAACCTGTTTTCAAGCTTACCCGTATTACGTGCCTAATACAAGCACACTATATTGTGTTGTTTGGTTGAAATGCTGGAATGCGGGAAAGTAAAGTGAGTGTGACAAAGTGTAATGAATGTGGGAAAATAAGTAAATAAATTACTTTGCGTGTAATCAGCATATAATCAGTGCTAGAAAGCCGCTTTGTTAGGTAGCTGTAAGGAAAATAATTATCCAGGGTATGACAAAATAACACTTTGTTGGGGTATACCCAATCAATACACAGCTGCACCATAAGTTAATTAACAATATAAACACAACTATTTATTCAAATATATATTTTCATAGATATAAAAATATGTTTCTATATCTTTAACGTCATAACAGATATCAATTTGACATTAATTAGCGATAAATAGTGAATAGGTATTTGAAACACCCACAATGATTTATAATCCAGTATTAATGTAAGACTCAGCAGACCACCTAAGTTAGTTTCAACTCTGTATTTCGTATTTACCATAGACACGCTACTCTAAGCATATAATCCGTCGATAACTGGAACAATAACTTACTTCGGAATAATGAAGCATTGTATGACAAATTGTTAAGCAAGATTAACTGTTTCTAATTCAACACGTGTGTGAAAAGAGAAAGATATAAAAGAGAAACAAATAGATAGAAACCCTTTATCTATATATATAAAATCCAATGTATGTTTGTTTGTATGTAGTTTTGTTTGTCCTTTATGGACTCCGAAACCGCTCGACAGATTGTAATGAAACTCTCAGGCATTATTAAGCATTATTCAAGGATGGTTTGTGTAAAGTTTGATGCAGAACCGTCAAAAGGGCTCCGCCTCAAACCTTAACCTCATGAGTATTCATATTTAAATGAAATTAAAGAATCTTAACAGCTGGAACAACTAAGCAATTTGATTCTGTGATGTTCAATAGCATTAAAAAGTTAATAAGTTTTTCCAACAGGGTGCAGCACGATTATTTTTTTTTAATTTACGACAACAGATAATTTGCAACCAAAAGGTGAGTGAGCGCAGCGAACGAACTTCAACCAGGATCTTGAAAATGAACAAGCATTTGACATTAAACCACATTAGGACAGGAAGACGTCTGTCGGGCCAGCTAGTTTTCAATAATAAAAAGTGTGATGTTAACAAATATTTTATATAGTAATAAGTTATTTTGTTTTCTTCTAACACACTCCTGCAGAAAAAAATACAAATATAATGAACGCGAGTGTCATAGTTAATATGTTTGGTAACGATTAACTTGACCAACCGATATTTTAATTTTTATATATCTTTTGCACAAAAACCCCAGTCGCGCACTAAAATTTGTCTATTTAAGATATCAAACATTATTCAAGATAGTGAGTAATTCAAGACTCACACTTGAGAGAAAGTTTCATTATTTATTAATTGTATCCATGTAATTAAACTACCGTATACAAATTTTTTTACTAAACTAAGATGAATGAACCCACTCATTTATTGTGTGAATTTACAGGAACATTGTTACTGAACAATGAGCCTTTTACGGTTTTGAAAAATTGCTGTTTATAATGCCCAAAAGATTATAAATCCATCACTGACAAAACAATTTTTCTTTTAGTGTTTGGCTTTTATGCCTTGTCATGTGATGGATCAATAATAAGGTATTTGTTCGAAGTTGTGCATTTATTTTTTTTCTACATTTAGAAGCTATGCTTCCGTCTGTATATTTATTTCCATTTTTAGCTGTAGTTTAGTATTTTGTTTGCCTGGAAAAGTGAACGTGAGTTGTAATAGGGATATTTTTTTATCTCAAGTTGTATCAATTGGTTAACGGGTATTATCGATTAAAATGTTTTTAATACATATTCTAACAACGTCTGGGGTTGCTGCTAGTATCACCTTGGACTTTCTTCGGCTACGAGTTCGTTTCCCACGGGAATTATCTAAAAACATTTTAATGCATTAGTTCACTCGTAAACGCATTTGCCATTCCTACTCTGTTAAGGCCACTGGCGTAGCCACTTAAAGGATCTGTAACGAATATTCATTAAAAACTCAAACGAAAGTTCATTAACTTGCTCCAGTTAAGTTGAACTCGGGCCAACGAAATGGAGGGAATAATAAAGAAAACTCCCCACGGTTTATGTTATCAAGTAACTAATTGGAAGACAAATATCCCGGCCTTCGTTCCAAGATAACAATTCGCTCTTGATTTGCTCTCGTATAATTTGTTATAACAGATATTACCACATTTATCTGTGTCTTGACATTTATGAGTGCGTGACTTCGTCCCTGAGGTGAAGGGTTAAAATCCTGCCAAATCACCAAGGGATTTTATCTAAGTGATAATGCCGCAACCTTGCCTGAAGTAATGTGAACAACAATAATTCCGGGCTCGTGCCTAGCGTCCTAGGACAATAAAAGGAGTCTTGTTATTCAAACTACATTAACACTACATCTCTAGTGGTAGGATAATTACAAAAAAATATAATATTAAAATGATTGTTGTGCTTTTGTTAAGATTTGTAAGCCAACAGTTTATTGAATAGCCAATCATTAAATACAGCTAAGACTAGTTTCAACAACAAAATAACTAATTGTTATTTAAGATACAAGTATTTAGCCGATGGCCTGAATACAAAAATCCCATATTAACGTCAACCTAAATACAGAAATCCGAATTTGAAGTCAATATCGAATCGTGAGTTGTACAAAGGGCCATGTCTGATAACCACTGTTCGTGTACAGAATGATAACAGCCGACCTAATGTACGTCGCAATTTGACACGTCAATCCAGAACTAACTACACAGCAGTTGTGCAGTCAGCTGATATGAGTGATAAACATCATTCGACACTGCTACTGTCATCATCATCAATCGTTACTGTCAATTATTCATCCGGATAGGTTTACCATTCATGAGAGTTGTTACGATGCATGAACGGAATATTCTCATGCAGAAAAGTTCAGGTTATTCTTGCTAGAGTATTCAAATATATTGATACATCTTGGATTTATACAGTTAAAATAAATCATGAAAAACAACGATGTCACTTCTTATATACTTGTAAATTAAGTATATCAAATTGATACCGCCTGTACAATGATTAATAAAACTGACCATAATTTGTATCACAAAAAACTAGACTTTTCGAAAAAAACTAAAAATTTCTCTGCAGGGACAATAGCAAACCTTGCCGTTTGAATCTTTTTATTTTGCCGAATTCATCTGATTTTTACTAGCACCATTGCTCTTAAGTGTAAACGAACAAAGGATCGATCAACAACATGCAAATTAATTAATATCTGGATGAAGAAAGTCTCGGAAGAACACGTAAATTATTTGATTGTAGTTATGTCATAATCACTTAGTCATTACTGACTTATTCCATTCCTATTTATGGCGATTAATGTCATTACATTTTAGATTTTTTAGTGTGCTGCCAACTACTTTCTTTTAAGTTAAAGTGCCTGCCACAAACCGCCGTAGAAATATAGTATATTAAGAAAACTTTGTTAAAAAAAAGACAAAAAAAATTTAACTATTTGTTTGTTAGCCTTATGTATCAATTGGACCTCACCGACAAGTTTTTTAAACTTGGGGAGGCCAAGTTGTTGTAATTTCCATAATAAGTATATTTGAATTTGAATTTGAATAGTTTAAGAATAAGGAAATATTTAAGTGAATTATTTAATTAAAGTTTCTTTCATTTTCAATTGTCTTACTTCTCTTAATCTTTTGGCTTTCAATAAATAATTTTAACAAAAAAAATATATATTAGGCATAGTTAGTACTAAGCTACAAAAGATATCTTACTTTTTTAACACTAATCCTTTACACACCGTTTATTAGGCTATCTACACTTCATTATTATAATTATAAAGTACCTACCTCATATAGTTAATATTTGTATAATAACAAATCAGTGGTGCAACAGACATCTAAGCTAATTACATGGCGTGGGAAATCTGATTTGGAAGATGTTGGACAGTAAATATTTTATCAGTACACTTATGCTTTTATTAACTCTACCGGCTCACAGCTTGCTTCGCTAGGACGTCTACGCATAGGCCAACGCCTATGTAGTAAAGCAAATGCAAGGGTAAAAGAAGGCACCATCACTTGAAGTTCTGTTGGGTCTTAGTCAAATGATGAATAAAATGCAGAAAGTAAAAAAAGAAATTACACTCTGCTGCATTTTAATGTAAATAACACTTATCAAATTCTAAAATGGTTACTCAATGAAAACACCTCCTACATTCAGTTACTTGTATTTAGAACATTATTTGTATAAAAAAGTAATGGTATACGATGACTAAATAATTGAAAGCAAACTGTCCGAATGCTGTAAAGTATTATAAAATGCATTTATTTTCTCCATTTATGTATTGGCAGAAGCAAGTTGTGACAAATTGCACGGAAAGTAAAGTTCTTTGTGAGCTAATGAGGTAAGCGGCGATGAATAGTCATAGCAAAGTAGAACACTTCATCAATGACGCTCACTCAAACTGTTTTAGTCAGTTCTGTATTCAATTGTGTACTTTATTCATCCATCAAACTTGAATTTGTCTAATGTTATATTCTGTTTTTAAAATTTATTGAAAGTGAGTTTTTACCAGATATATTTCCATATCATTAAAAGCTCCCAGATTTGTAAATGTTACAAAGTTAAACATGTAATAGCCTAATATTGACGTGATGTAAATGTTACCGTTTTATTTCAGAATGATTGATAGCTAAAAATTAAAAATTTAACGTTATTGGTTAACCGATAAAATAATTTTAACCATGTATAAAGTATGGCAAAGCCTGTTAGAAGATTACTACTAATCTAGTAGGCATGCAATTCTCCCACAAGATTAGTTCTCTTCAAATGATTAGAGCTGAGAGTTCATGAAACGTAGAGATAGTTTGTTATTCTATAATAAGCTACCGAATATATGGTTTCATGATTACGGCAGAAACACGCCAGGGCGGGAGTTTAAAACTAAGATGTATGAAGGATGAGTACTGAATGAATAAGAGGACACATTTTCAGCTGACTAAGATCAGCTGCTACTTGAGCGAGTCCCATCAATCAAGAAAGCGATTTCTAGTTTTACTCCAAGGATCGAACCGTAAGCCAACTAGGATACTACTATAACTTTGAAAGCTAGGAGACTAAAATCAGCTACATACACGTGCTAAGCTATAATTACCATACTTATCTTAATGAATAATTTTATCATAAATGTTTTAAGGGTTACTGTTATTTTTTACTATAAGCGTAATGGTATTACCCATCAAGAATATCGGATGCTAAATTAATTACTATTGTTCCAGTAGTATAATTTATGGCTTGGGTGTAGTTGTAGTTAAATGTTATTAGAATTTTTCATAAAAAATCTAAAAAAAAACTATAATTGGTAGCTTTACTCGAACAAATAAGATAATAATACAGAATATGCCCCACAAAAAAAAAACCTATTAAAGTGTCACCATTGTTTATGAATCTTTATAAAGTATCTTAAACAAGCCACTGATGAACAAGTCGGTTTAGAAGTTGTAAGTCTCTCGGGGTAAACCCAGAGACAACACGTTTTTAGGTTAGGTTAAATTCAAACATTGAAATAAATCGGAAACGCTATACACCAGCTGATCGTAGTCGTAATATCTTTAAGTGTTGCCAACTTATTTTCAAGAGTACACGGATTACGTGCATATTAAAATCACGCTGTTTTCTGTTGTTTGGTTGGAATACTGTTGTGCACCAAAGTAAAAACTGTGCGAAATAGTAGGTAAATTAGCAGCAATTAGCAGCTTTCTGTACTATAATCCGTGCAAGGAAGTCCAATTTGTCGGGTGACTGTAGAAAAATTATATTTTGTACATGTCACTATCCTAGTGACACCTCATTATTAACTAGTGTAGATTAAAATACAGTTCAATCTTTGTGATATTCACACTAATCATTTGGTTAGTAATCATTAGGAGTTAATCAAGCACCAACTAGAAACATCATAAAGTTTCAAACAGATCATTTATCTTCGGCGTTGTATATGGTTGCAGTACAAAAGACAGTAATTAAGAGAAACATTGTTTTGCCAGGGTGATGGATTACTTTACAAAACACCTATTTCGTCACTTAAGAGGTAAATCAATTTTTCACTGCCATTCTGTGTGATTTTGACGTTCATTGTCCGGCAGTTTTGAACAAGTTGTGGGGAATGAACAATGCGATGAATAATTTAATAACTTTCGACGGTTTGGGCTTAAATTACATATTTTAAGGGCCTCTCATCATTCAAATAAACGAGTAGAGGTTTAAACTACCTGATTTCTCTCATCCTGTATCACAAAACTATAAACACATAAAGAACTCATAAAAAAGAATCTGGTTGACCTGAAGTTGATTGGGCACGAGACTCGGCACCGGCGGGGACATCATTAGCAATTCGAACCTGTAGATGTGCTCAATTTTTGACTGCACGAAACGGCTGATTGTTAGCTACCGTTTTGACAACAACTATGTAATTTAAACCTCTTTTTTTAAGATGAAAGTATGTATTATTAATAAGCTAAACGGGAAAATACGAATTTTCAGATACTAATGAACAAATTACGATAGTAAATTTCATAATATGTTCTCTCCATTAAAATAGTTCAAACTTATTTCAACTGAACTTCCTATCTTAGAATAAAAATAAAACTCAAATTAGGATAAATTTTACAACAAACAACAACAAAAATGTTTATAAACAAAATATAGGTAGAAAATAATCAAGTGATTATACAAAATGAGGTTACTTTATCCGAGAAAACAACTTCGTTACACATAGCGACCTTAAATTGAATTATAGTTTAAATCTGGAGAAGTTTGTGTAAAAGTTATTTATTCTCGCGCAACCTAATTTTTTTAACGAGTTAGGTCAAAGTGTGGTTTGGGGATTAATCCTATAATCACTCGTTCACTTCTCTAAGACTGCGAAATACTTTATATATTTATCTTTTTTTCGTTTGGAAATGAAAATGCCTCTTTATTGAGGCGAACTTAGGACCTCATGGTCCTTTCTTACAGTTAACCTGCTACAACAACTTTTATAGGTTAATGCTCTTGTTATAAATTTACTGATTAAACTCAATTTAGAATTTATTTGACCTGCTTGTACAACATTGTTCATTGCTTGATTTCATGACTTATATTTCGAAAGAAATGAACAGTAATAAAAAAAAATACTCAGTGCCAAAAATCGATAATGATTTTAATATTAATTTTTTTTCCATTTAAAATATTTTGGGTAGGAACCGTACACATTTGTGCATATTTTTTATATTCCCGTAGCCCTGACGCAAGCGTGAACTAGGCAACGAGCCACTTTTTAGCCATTGCCACAGTGTAAATAGTATTGTGTAAATAGTATTTTAGTATTTAAGTAATATGACGCAGTCATGCCGATTTCATCGGTCAACGACATAGACACCAAAAGTATCAAGTATCAAGTAAGTAAGCGTTTTTTCCCGTTAGGTCTTGAACAGGTTTAACAAACTGCCTTCCATTATATTCGGGGTTAAAGTTTGGCGTTTGATAACATCTATACCTAAAAGATAATAATAACCAATACAGATAAAGGTTACTAAAAATCACCATGTTAGCATTCTCAATTAAAAAAAAAAATAGATTGCCAAAATATTTTGAAGGGGACTTTAGCTTTGTAGCCGAAGGTAGCTTGAGGAGTTCACGCACTGCATCTTTCACGTTACGCATACCTCATCATAGGAGTACAGCATATGACAGGGCCTTTGTTGTAACTGCCTGCCGTCTTTGGAACAACTTACCTTTATCCATCAAAATGCTTGATAGTCGTCCTCGGTTCGTGGCGGCACTGAAAAAAATGTATTTTGAGCGTATGGCCTCGGCTGGTGCGTCCTAGGATTGTTTTGGCACTTGCGTAATTGCTGACTGACTGTGTGAGACTTTTTTGTTGTTGTTAGGCATTTTGTTTTCGTTTTATCAAAAAAGTATTGTTTTTGTGTAAATAATGTGTTAAATTGTATTTTCTATTTTCTATTTATAATTATGTATGCAGGTTAAGTGTAAGAAAGGGCCATGTGGCCCTAACTTTGCCTGTTGAAATAAAGGATTTTCATTTCATTTCATTCATTTCATAAAGCTGTCTCAATAACTAATTTTAGTTACTACGTTGTGATAGTGAAAATCCACCATATAAATCAATAATCAATATGTAATACGTAATCAATATTGTTGTACATAAATAACTATAATTTTCTAATTAGAGTTCCCTAAATCCTGAACGATTCTATTTCAAACAGTTATGTTTGAACGAAATAAGTGCAGTGCAGGGATGAAGTTTTAAACGTGTCAGACAAAACCCAGCTGTTGATTTTGAGTGATCGACACATCAATATTCATCGTCGATGTGAATATTCAGTCTGCAACACAAAGCTTGTGCAACATCATTCATCGATCTTAGGGAAACAAAATGAAACGTTTAACATTATGCAAAATAGCGTGATACAGTTAATGCCTTAGCAAACAAAACGTTTTTAAAATCTTTTGATTTAGTTACATGTTAATTCAAATTAACATTGTGACTGTTAAAGGTGACATATGTAAGAGGAAATCTTGTTTATATTGCATAATCAATTTTTAAGATATATCCAAAACCTATACTGTCCATAGTTGGAATATACTCGGAATATGACATATGAAATTCCTTGGAAAATGCAGAAGTTCCAAGAAATTCAATATGACACATTCCAAGTATACTATTTTCAGGAACCATTTCTCTGTATTTTTTATACGAATCCATACTTATAAAATAAAATTATCGAGTGATTAAAATCCGTCCAGAATTTATTTAATCTTTAAAGATTTTGGCATCGCAAAGAGTTTACCAAAGTTCAATAATTAGGAAAAGGCTAAAATTCAAACCCTAAGTTTATGCAGCAAAATATGTTTTGGCACACATATACATATTTTATATAACTTAGCGGGGATATGCACAAACATGTGAAAATAATACTGCTCCATATTTCCAACTGTCGAATTATGAAATATTTTTCCTGAAAATTTTCACTTTTGGTGTACTTAATTTCGAAGTAGTTATACAAGAACAAGAATAAACTATAGGATCGTCGTGTCATAATTTTTTAAATTGATCCACATCTTTCTCCAGTAAACCTTGTGACCTTAAGGTTGTCTAAACATCAGGCCAACAACAATGTAATTAATTATGAGTATCATCACATATGTAGAATGTCAGTGATTAATTGTTGTCTCAAGATCAGCCATAATTGAACAAGACATGTAAATAGATGGCTGGAGTAGCAGTGTTGCATCTAGATGAGGCATCTGTTCGGTTGGTTAGCCATCTTGTTTATTACTTTATAAATATAATACGGAGATCTAAACACAAGATTCAGATGTTCAAATTTTATCTTCCGTGATTAGAAGTGACTAACATAACAAATAGTAGTTTGTAATTTTAGTAAAGTGTTGAAAATCGCGTATGTCGCTGACAAATGATTTTTACACACATTTGCTGATTAATTAAACAACAGTAACACCCGTGAAAGTGGAAATAAATATAATATATAATAATAGTACCTTAAAAACTTCAACGAGAGTTGTTAAGACTATTTACGCGAGCTGCGTACACTACTTTACCTACGACATTGTTTTAATTACTAAAATCGCTACTCGTAACTTCTAAGAGAGAATATGTTTTCGTTTATAATCTCTCACTGCAACGAAACATTGTACCCAACACTAATTCGCACCACTCAACAATTAAATTGGCCTGAACAGCTGATTAATTGAAGTTCGAATCATTACAAATTTACTTCTTTTCTCTCAATCCTTGAACCTCATTGGTCCGTTACCTGTGTTGTTAAGCTGCTATGAGAGTAAACAATGATGTTATGAGAAGCTGTTATATTCCAAGAACTGAGCTGAAACGGCTACTTTAAAAACCAGTCGTAGGTAAAGCATAAACGTTCAATCAATGTTACTTTGGTTTACTAACGATGCAAGGAGTCATGTAAATGTTTATCAATAGTGCTCCAATATTGTGACGTAAGAGGGTTGTGGTAAACCATCTCCACCACCTTCCACCCCGCCACTCCCTTACCAACACTTAGAGCTCTACTTCAAAGTAGGAATATTACGACACTGTCTAGACAATCTCTAATAGCAAATTTTTAATTTAGCTGTCAATCAAAGGCCAAAATTAGAAGATTCACCTTTACTATTTTGTTTTATTTTTTTGTCAGTGGGTATTATTGATATTAAGTTATTCAACATGTTAATGAACAAAAAAATATATAACACATGTCCTATCTCATTCAGTTTTCGTTGTATCTGTTTGTACGTGTTTTTTTTTTATTGATAACTCCTTGATGGTTGGAGCTGTGGAGTTGAAATTTTGCAAACATGTTTATCTTTTTAGCTTCTATACTTGCACAAAATATGAATAAAACTTCCTAAATCGTTGAGAACTATGGATATATTAAATAGTTGGTTTAAAATTCCATGAAACCAAACCATTAATTTTACAAAAGAACTAAATTTTATGCATATTCATACGAGATTTATAAACTTATTTTAGGCAAATAATAACTAGGAAATTATGGTCTTCTTACTCTAACTACAGTTTTCTCCATTCTAACAATGTTAAAAGTAGTTTTATCGATTTAACATTATTTAAATGGAGAAAAATGTGTTGGTATAAATAAAAACTATTCCTCAATTGTTATCTTTAAAACTAAGGTACCATAAGATATCGTTGAAATATGCATACATTTTGAAAAATTTTATACGTCTCGCAATTCCTTTGTAAAATTAACGGTTTTGGTGGAATTTAGCATCAAATATTTAAAATAGCCACCATTATCAAACGCTTGAATTTTATCCATATTTTGTACAAAGATAGAACATTATAGCAAAATTTCAACTCCAAAGTTTAAACAATCAAAGAGTTATGAATATTTTTGTAAAAAAAAAAACACATACAAACAGATAGACCAAAATCGGAATAAGCACACGTATACAATTTCTTGTTTCTTTTGACATGCTGAATAACGTGACAAAATTTGTTCATATGGTTGCAAGACCATATATACCTGCAGGTAGAAATTGAGTACATTTTTTATTTTAACTAGAGAGTAAACTATGGTATTTTAACAGGTGATTTGTCATGGGTTGGGTAGTGAAGAGGTTTTATTAGTTAATTCTTTAATTTTTTTGTATGTGTATGTATGTTTGATGTTAGATTGTTCTCGATAAATTACTGGACAGTTAGACCAGTAAATACCTATAAAATATATTTTATAGGTATTTAAGTTATTTTCAGCTTATAAATTTACACTGCAATGCCTATTATTTTATTGATGAATTTTTACTAAAAAGTTCGTTTAAGACGAAAATTATTTGAATTGCCTCATATTTCTGCTTTATTTCAAAACAATAAGAAACTCATCCACTCCATACATGATTAATGTTGATGAAAACACAATCCAATGATAAGTTTAAGAACATTCTTAAGTTTTCCAATTGTTAGGAACAGATAACACAATGTAGTAACAAAAAAGACATTTAAATATTAACAGAAAATTAAAAGCTCTTTTATAAGTTTTCCTTGAATATAAATATACTCTTTGATATGGGGATCTACCAGTATAGTCTACCACAATAAAAAAATATTTTTATAGCATTACAAGACTGCATCCAAGTTCAAATCTGTTGAGAATGAAATGAAACAATCCCCCTGTTGTAGCAAACTTCTCACTTACCACCTCTACCTTAAATTCAAAAAGATTTACGATCTTCCTTAAAACTTTCTCGAGGATAAACAAAACATTGTAGTTAATCTCACCACAAAGTATAAAATTGTGTTTATTCGTCTTATTTCATTGTATAAATAATTTCCCCTTCTTAAAAATACTTACCCAAAACTCATAAAATACGTATATCTAGTTTACACTAATTTCAATACATATATTTAAAAGAAGTTTTCATTTACGGTAATATTTAAAATTTTGCTGAATCAAAACTGCCTTTTTAAACGAATGAGTAGAGTTTATATTCAAGTTGAATTCTATTTATTATTGCTTAAAATTCATACCACACGATTACCTACATAAAGGCAAACAATGGACAAACTAAAAAAAAAATTGCCGATAAGAAAAGGTGAAAATACCATACCACTTTTGTGATTTACTGTTTTCCTGAATATTTCAAGA
Source organism: Macrosteles quadrilineatus (assembly GCF_028750875.1). Lineage (NCBI taxonomy): Eukaryota > Metazoa > Arthropoda > Insecta > Hemiptera > Cicadellidae > Macrosteles > Macrosteles quadrilineatus. The sequence goes on from NW_026542601.1 coordinate 104,550,073, forward strand.
ATCATGTGATCTATTTCTGCGATCTTCCCCTGGAGCTAAGTACTGTTAACGCTAAAAGTAGTTTTAATCCAATTCTTAGAGCCTGAAGCAAAATTATTTGAAGTTTAAATTCATGCACAATTTTAAAGCCCTATTTAAAAGTTATCATACATATATTTATTGGTTTGTTGCTTATCTATTAAATGATGTGGGATTTATTCAACAAAGGGATGTATTTTGAATGAGGTTCAATATTCGGAAAGTCATTTCCGTCACCGGAATTTCTGTAGAGAAAATATTTCACTTCGACGGATTTTCCGATAAATGTCTTTTATGCTGATTCAGTGCTTCATCGTCGTTGTCAGCTCCCGAAATAAAGAGCTTTTACAAACTGGCGGTTTTTTTTGTACATCTTTAAAGTGAAACTTCAAAATAAATCGATTGAACTAGGTACACAAATTGAATATTCTTTTGTTTAATTTTTGGTACCATGGCCTAAGTTTAGAGATAATGTACGCGCCACCGTATGATTATAGTTTATTTTTCTTTACCCTAACACATTTTTATACTGCTAAGATAAAATAGTAGATATATTTTGGTAAATAATACATCAGACCTTAATTTTGTTATGAACTGCATTATATGTGTGTGCCACAGAAAAATAATTATATTAACCAACAAAATATGCATACTTTAATTGGCCAAATTAACTTTAAACCTATTTCTTATTGGACTGTATTCGTTTTAAATTAACTCTTAGATTTGTTAACAAGTGGTAATGTATGCACATTTTGATAAATGCATAAAGTGTAGATTTATTAAAATCAATTTCCACGAAGAAATTTCACTTTACCAAGCTACATAACGGCAACGATTGGTTGGAAAAGCGACCGTCAAGCTTAGTTAAAATTGGACGTTTGATATTTGGAATTGAATACCTAAAGTAATACGTCAATAAATTGATCACAATCTCTTAATCCTATTGCGGATTTTTGTTTTCGCTCGTAATCCTATTGGCATTTGCATTACATTGGTTCGACAACAAAGGTATGTTGATCACAACGGACATAATTATAAGTAACATATAATCTATATATTAATAAAGCAAGTTTCTTTAAAACATTTTTTCTCCGCTCGTGTGTATGGTAGGGAAAATCTACGCATACCGCTAGAAATATATTTTCCTGTATGTGTACCGAATCCCTTATAAATTATAATAGGCTAAAAAATAAGCACAAAAAATGTATTTAAAATATAAAAAATTAACATGGGCCTTATGGGCTGCTATGTTGGTTACGAAATAACATCGAAATATAACCAGAAAATCAAAACAAAACGGAAATTCCAATAACTTGTTTTGTTTACAGTGTGCGGTGAAACTAAATAACTTTTGCAAAACTTTTGACAGCTAGCCTCATCATACTACTGGACTGAATTACACGCGGCTGGTACCAAATAAAAGATAGATTCCTGTAGATGTGCACAATCCCTTTAAAAATTAAATTGGTTCAAAAATAAGCACACAAAATAATTTAAAATACAAAAAATTAACATGGGCCTCATGGCAAATTAACAAGAACGCAATGTTAACAGAAAATCAAAACAAACGAAGAAATTCCAATCACATGTTTTATTTACAGCGTGGGTTGAAAATAGAGAAGTGTGCACAATACATACTTTTGATAGAGTTTTCGACCACAGGGCGAGCGTTTAATTTCCTATTTCCTTTACTAAATTATGCCTAAAACATGGAAATTTATTTTAAAGTGCGTCTATATTATTGTTATAATCTAAATTGCACTAAATTATCTGACCCAATAAAATTTATTAAAAGCTAAAAACATTATTTTCTTATATAAATATCAGTTAAAAATAATTTATATTGCAAAGTAACGAGACGAAACATTGCTAAAATGCAACCAAAATAAATTGTAGGAAATAAATTAAATAATACTAGTTATGAGTTAATTAAGTCTAATTTAAGATATTATGTGTATGCTTGGATTGTATTTATTTATTCATATTTAAAGTATTCCATTTTGAATTATGATATAAGTACAACTTCAGCTGTTATTGAAGGAGAAAAGTATATTTATATGATCTATGTTTGTTCAGTTACAGTCAACAGCTGTCTCTGTAGTCTACCAAAGGAATCCTCAAAATAATACTCATGTTCAGAATATTTTTAAATTAAATTACTGGTAATTATATTGTCCTGTATCATGAAACAATTTCAAAAAATAAAACATCGTAGGACAAAAATACTTAAGGGCAGTAAACACTAGTTTTATTTATTTTGTGTTTGTGTATTTGTTTGTGTCGCTATGTCTTAGTCTTGTATTTTGTAATTTCAACTTATAAGGCTTACTAATCTAATTGGTGTTAAGTTGGTGTTAAGTTTTCTATGCATAAAGTAATTTTGATAAAGTACAAATTTGTTTGTTTACATTATACAGTGACTTATTTACATACATACTTACATTCTACAGTTTATATTGGACTGGTAAAATGTACCTAGAACAAAAGTTACAATTTATTAACAGAGCTAGACAACAGAAACAGACAACGTTTTAGTCCAATTATAATAAATTTATAGATATTAAGGAGGAACTATTATAATCAAAAGGTTTTTAAAGGTTAGTCGTAAAAATAACCCGTTCAACTTTTGCAAGAGGTCATATTTGTTATGTTAGATTAAACTCAAAATCAAAAAGTCTTACGAAAGTAGTAATATCAGCTAATATTGCGCATAAAAAAATAGCAAATACTTTGAACTAATAGAATCAGTGCATGGTATATAAAAGTATATTTACAATCAATTACAATCGGCATGTTAATATTCACTTTACTCTTTGTTTCACCTTGGTCGATCAAAATTCCGCCATTAATAAAAAATTCAACCAAAATTGCATCTACTTGAATGTAAAGTCAAATGCACTTTAAATCTAAGGGCTATTAGTTTATTTTAGTGATGCACTTTATATTCAAACAGATGCAATTGCGGTTGAATTTTGACTACTTTAGGAAATATAACGAGTACCACAACCCAGTACTCAGGGTATTTGGCGAGTTTCCAAACATAAAGTATTATTCTGAAACAAGATCATAAAAATAAATGCATTGTTTTAATGTCTGAGTTTAAAAATCAATGAAAACATCCACGAATAATACAAAAGGCAACTTATGTTGGTCTAACACATTTACACTGTTCAGCACCAGTATATGAACACAACACTACGTTCAGCATTTATTTTTATTTACCTGTGCAATATGTGAAGTGAATGATTAAAAAGATTTGCTGAACATGGTTTTTATTGTTTCAAAACAGTGAATTTACATTTATAACCTATTTCATTCCTGTCTACTTTTAACCATGAAATTTGTCATTCATTTACAAAATGTAGAATACGGTTGCATAGGATGTAATTAATTATTACATATCTTGGAACAACTGATATGAATTAGTAATTATGTTTATAAAATTCATGCACTCGTTTCTTATAAAAGATATTTTATAAAAAAAAAACATAAGGAATGCCATTATTTTCTTGCTTCTGTAGTATTTAGAGACGCAGTATTATTGTTGTCCACTATATTTGAACAAGACTGATTATTTTATATGAACATAGACATTTTAAATTAGTATTACAATTTCTAATATAATTTTTAGAAGACGAAGATGAGTTTTGGAAATAATAAGAAATATTATCAAAACCTAATTGGAAATGAAGTTTTGTGATCTTTTTTTTAATATTATTGTTAAAGCTCAACTACGTAGTTCGCACAATATTACACTTTTAAATTGTACTTAATTGTAGAGATAAAAACCTTACAAGATACTATTGTACAGGAAACTATACTAATATTGTATGAATGTATTAATGTAAGCAACAAAAAGATAAATCTTCAAGGGGTTATATTTCACCATCGACGTGGGCTAACAGAAATAAGAATCGGAACACTTTGGAAAAGGGATGACACAAGAGAAGGAAAGTATGACTCTTTAGTTTTCATGTTTTTTGCAATTTTATAGCTTGTTATAGAGTATTTAATATTGTTTTAAACCTATAAATATATTATTATTTATTACTTAAAAAAGGAACACAATTAAATAGATAATTACATTGAAAACATACACTCTAAAAAAGATAAGGAATGAAATACAAGACTTATTGAAAAAAAAGAAAAAAACACTTAGTACCACTTAGAACCTTTTTTTCCCCACAGGAAGAAAAATAGTGAATTCAATATTTATGTTGTTTCACGTCACAAATAATAGTAACTTAAATAATTAACGCATTACTTAATAACTATTTACGCTGTATTTTTGACTTAATTCTGTAAGATTTCCATAGATAATGTAGTTACAAATATTCCGAAAAAATACTAACTTTCTTTTAAAGTTAAAGTTTTCATTACGTCACTAGGAAATGTAACAAAAAACTTATCCACGTGTCCAAAGCAGGATGAGTATTTCTCATCGATGGGATTTGTGAAATCCTTGTCACAGTTAGTGTCACACCTGGTCTGTCCAATTTAGCGGGAAAAACCTCCCATTGTGTCCTTTCAGGTAGAACTTTCCTTTCGTGTCACGTGAAAGAGTAAAGGGGGAGGGGTTCGTGTATTAAATATAACAAATATTTCTCTTACTAAATCAAAATTACACAGGAAACACATCCAGATAGTTAGTAGGTTCTTTACATTCTGGCCATGATAATAGCTTGAATACCTATTTTTAAACTTATATATATTTAAATTTTTAACTGGCATAAATACAGGACAGTAGTATACTGTTTTGTTTCGTTTAAATTATTTCTACATACCATTTAAAATATAAAAAAATAGATACTCAGATATTAAACTAAACAATGAACAAAGTAACAGTTAGTAAAACAGATTTCCTTCATCAATAAGAAACTGTTTAATTATTTAAGGCATCGTTTGGATCTTAGTAGAACTTAGTTACATGTGTTAAAATGTAATACAATTAATTTGTAGGCTATTAAATTAAAGACACGATTATTTGCCGTTAAAATCATTACAGTTATAGAAAAGCGTTACATTTAATACAAAACCAAACCTAGTGTCAATTAATTTTTCTATTTTCCTGTGTTTTAATATCAGCTGATTAGTTAATTAACTATTGTTTTCTGTTGTGAGTCAGTTTATACTTTAATTTTTTGTTTCGTGTTTGTGCTTTTTACAGTTTTTAAATACATTTCTCTAAAGTTTATTGAATTTAGACATGAATCTGAACATAGATCAATAAATGTATACCTTGAGATGGTTTCGTAACTACTTGTTCATGTTATAACAATAGAACTTGAACTAATTGGTGATTTAGCGGGACTTGAAGCCAGGACGCTGTTGTGCTAATGCCATACATTTTATTGATATACTCGTTTTATTTGATACTTCTATTTACGTACCACTCTAAAATAAGAACTAATTAGGTGTAACATGTTCATTACGAATCAAATTATTAGTTTTTCACACGTGATTACTATTTGTTTATTTTTTTCATCATATTTATCTTATCTTAGCATTGTTTATCGTATTTTGACTTTTAACATGTAACAAAGCTGCCAAGCCGGTAGCAAGAGTACAAAACAGTTTCCTTATTCGGGAATTTAATGCTTGACTGGTTGCAGTATACTAATTAGTAAATGGCTCTTGGCTAACGTATTATTTCCAGCTCAACTCTGTTAGCAATCGACGTTTGTTGTATAGTCTATTCTATAGTCGTGTTTGTAGTAAAAATTATGCGATTGGCATCAAACATTCCCTAATAAAATATTTGGCACATACATGTTTCTAATATAATAATATGCTATTGTTATTTTTTTACATCTACGTTTTTATATCGTAACTTAAAGCTAGCGTTAAACATTGACAAATGTTTTGTTAGTTTTAAACTTTACATGCATTATAAAATTGAATCTTCTTTGTTAAATAATAAATCGACTGTTTTTCGAAATAACCTTAATAAGTTTGACATCAATATGTTCAGCCGTTATTGCATGATTCAATTACAAATTTTGCAAAAGGCCAGAACTCAAAGAGCTTCGCTCGCTCCGCTCAATAATGTCAAGTATATGAAATTCTTTAGGGTTTCTTTAATTTTTTACAGTTTTCTGATTTGCTGTGGTAAATTTCGTATCAACTTTGAAGTATAATTTTTTTTAATTAGCACAAAATAAAAAATTTTTATTCACCCATAACACGTAGACACTTATTACTATCAACTTAGCCTAGTTGTTAATGTAAAAGTATAATAATTTAGTAAATTAGTTTGCATAAAAAAAACTAAAAATGGTTGGTGTTTGTTTAGTTACCAAAAGTTATTTGAACAAAAACCACTATCAGAAAATTGGGATTATTATGGAAAGCAATTAAAATGTAAATTAGTTATTTGAACGTTTTTGGACCACCATTACTGTCTCATCACAATGGCTATTCAAAATACGAAATAAAATAATTAAATTCTCGAAAATATCAATAATTATTTGTATGCATATCTTTTACCTAGTAATTAGGCAATAAATTAAAGTAGTATTTGATAAATCTATATTTTTTGGGTTGAAATTCCTACTTTACTACAAACGCTCAAATTTTAAATTACTGACTGTACAATATTTTTGGTTTAATTTAATATTAAAAATGCATTACATAGCGACGAAAATATTACCTGAAGATTTAGTAATTTTTATGACTAATATTACGCCCACATTTGACAGTGACTAGGTTTGCGAAAACACAAAATTTTGATATAAAATGGAAATTTAATATTTGTTTTTCGCTGGCTTATCTACCCAAAAGCCTTTGTAAGATTAGGTATCTCTCGACAACCTCTAAAAAAGTTGTTAGATCTTCGCAAGCAAAGAAAGCATTACTATCGTCTTTAAATAAGCTGAAAAAACAATAAGCTAAGAAGCTAATGAGCTTATAAGCTAATAAGCTAATGAACTACTGAGCAAATAAGGTAATAAGCGAATAAGCTAATAAACTGATAAGCTAATAAGCTAATAATCCAATAAGCTATAAGTTATTCGTCAACTGTATTCGGCAGAAGTCTACTTCTGGATAAAAATACTGTACATGAACAAATTAAGTGGACTATTAGTAAACGACTCCAGCCAACTTTGTGTTTTTCCTACAGAACAGCACCTCCAATTGGCCGTATCGTGCTTGAATGAGATTCTTTATGATTTCAATTTAAGTAAGTTTTTCTAATTGCTTTAGTGAATGGTTTCATCTGATTTACTAATCCGTACACCGTAAATATAATAATTCGTCCTACGAAGTATTGTCATCACCTCAAGCTGAATAACTATTAAAACGTGTTTAATAAACTTATTCAATTTATTGAAGGTTCAATTTGCATACTATAACAAATGATTGTTGATTTAAACTTCAATTGAATTAGATAAAATATGTTTTTGCCAAGTTTGCAGTAATATTTCTATAAAAGTAAGCTGATTAAAATATCTTTAGGTAATTAATTTGATTCAAGCACAGCTATTATTATAAAAGTCAATAAATCTTACTTTTCTTATGTAGTAGAAAGTGTTGTTTCTTGTTGGTACCCAATTAGTACACTAGAAACCTGTTTATGCATTTTTGTAATTTTCTATGCAACAAAACGCCAGTAAACTAAAAAAAACTTAATTCAATTATTACAACCAATTGATATATTAAACCACAATAATAGAAAATCAATTTTTACTTATGTCGTTTTCATCTACCATGTACCAAAACAGAGATAAAGAAGGATCTACGTGCTACATAATGCATTTTAAAGTTATAATATAGCTTTATGTGTACATTTATACAATACTAAATTCCTCTTTATGTTTTTTCACACCTGGGGATATTCGGTAATCTAAATATGTGTTACATTTCTTTCAAACTGTACTTGGTTTTAAAAACTACATAAATTTTAATATATTTCAACTGTCGAGTGAATGGGAACGCTTTCAGCATGTAACTTTTTTTACCTGAACCACACGTGGAGTGAATAATTGAAAAGTTGGTAAACATGGCTTTAATCGCTTCATAATATTGAACTTACGTTCATTTAGTGTTACAAGTCTTTATAATTTTATTGAAACCTTTAAACCAAGAGAGTGTTCATTGGTGTGGTCTGTTTGTGGTAAATACATAAATAATTACAGTTTGATGATACGATTTGAATTCCTTGTGTTGAAGGCAAGTTGCTGTTACAGTATTCAAGAACATGTATCACACATTTTATTTATTTAAATAATAAATGAGTCAATAGATTCACGTATGCTCAAGACTAATTTTCAGGAATGAAGTATTACCAATGTAAGTTGTATCTTACAGCTGTTATGGTCATGAAATGTAAACGGTATACACTCGAATCAACTATTAGTAAGCTAAACATTTTCTCAGTACAAGTATTTTTGTCAATTATCAATCATGTAAACTAAAGTAACCAATTAATTTCAATGCCAAGCATGTTATCACGTCCTGCTTACATTTAAAGTAATTAATTTACACCCCGAGCAATTTGATAGAGTATATTTTGTAACCTCCTTTTCCTGGAATGCTATCAACACTTACAACGAAGAAAATTCAAAGTTTAGTTTTTATAACCTAGAAATTACGTTTTCAGTAAAACGGGTTGCGTTGTTAAAACAATTTGTATATTAAAGAAAGTTAAAAATATTATTTTAATAAATGTTAAATTTCTACTAAATCTTTAATATTCAAACAATATAAAGCTAACAATATGGAATCGATAATATTGATCAAATTTAACCGCATGGCTAAGAAACCTATTGTACAATAATGCTGGATCGTGGGGATCAAAAGGATCTAAGGACGTCTCTAAATTTACTCCATTGTACATGTGAAATACTGCAGTACTTAGAAGAAGACGATGGACTGCAAATTGTGTCATCAAAGAACAGTACAGGGTTTATTACTGAGAATTAATATCAAGTCATCAATCCAAGTAACTCTGTTCTTTTCTCTTTGGATATTATCTAAAACAACTTGTGGCTATTAAATATTTACTTTGTAAGGCAAGGTATTTATGTAAATATGATGAAATCATCACGGAAATAAAAATAATTTTTACAAATTTTCTTTTAATTGTAGGTTCTTATTTTAACCTAGAATAAATAAATTTAATAAAATGTAAAAAAAAACAAGACGGGTTAAAAATGTATTTTTTACAAAAAACTTTACTTATTGAAACACAATATGCTAGGAATTTGTAATTATGATTAAATTGGTTTTATAACTTTTTATGGATGTATTTTTTTTAATAACTTCTTGATCACAATTAATTTTTTACTCAGGGGATTTTAGTAAACTTTTTGGTAAAAGATTGATTAATATATTGCATTTACAATGGTCTGTATTAATTCTTAACGATTGCATATGAAGAATATTTGATAGAATGAGATGTGTAAAAACCAAATTGAAAATCCATTATGCATATTGCATGCTCATTTCACAAACAATTAATTACAGCCTTACCGATAGTTTAAACTTGCGTTTTGTAATAGGTTTTATTTATAGAAGTTAGGGTAAGTATATGTTTTATGCTCAAAAGCTCCAATATAATTTCACTAAAAGCTTTTTAAACAGTCAAATCTGGCCCAATCATTTTAGAGTAAAAATTTAACTAGTGGCCTTTCATAAAAACACTAGTGTTAAGTACGTATATTATGCGCTCCATTTACATGACTTACTCTCAAAAATTAATGTATGTGTATTGATGTTCACATTCCTAAATATTATTTTAAATTTCGGTGTTAGTTCCTAAAATGTAATACAGTAATTGAAAACTATATAAATCTGGAAAAGAGGTTAGATCTATTTTTATAAAATATTCTAAGGTTGAACAAGGTCAAAGGTTGAGATAAAAGATTAATGTATTTAAATATGAATACAGTGATCACATTATGTATAATATTATATGAAAATCGCAAGTTGTAAATTGTAACTAAATTTTACCCCCAAGAGCCAAAAATATTTATTAATTATATTCAACAATAATAATCATGGAAAATATTTGTATTAGCCTAGGTCATAAATATTCCCTTTAAACAACTGTCTAGATGTACCATGTGTTAGGTTAGGTTGCATTGTTTAAGTAAACCTGCAACAAATTAAAATAAATGTGCTTGTTGGTAAAAACCTTGGTGAGGAAAAGATGTGGGGACCAAGTCTCCAGTTATTTAAGAAGTATTGCTCAAAAGTAAAATACATTAACCAAGAAGAATTGAATATTTTAAAAATAAACCTGAAGAAAGAAGATTATTAAGCAGAAAATTGGTAATATGAAATACAAACATTTAAAACCATCAGTAATAGATTTCAACAATCACCTTGTGCCTCGTGAACTCTAATTTCTTCTCAGAAACCGTTTTGTAATCATATATAGAACAAAATTATCCAAAATTTGAAGCAAAATTATACTTTCAATTATTTAAAGATACCCTCAAGAAATTTAATGACAACTTTATCCAATTGAATCCGAAGAGAGAGAGACTCTTTCATAGGCTAAGGACTCTTCTAATTGTAGCATTCTCTCATTGTTAAGCCTAACTATCAAGTAAATTAAGTAATTTATTTTTTATAAACAATCAGAATTTCATTGCCCGGCATGAAACCATACCCCGATTTAAGACTATTTGCTCTACCAAATCTGTCTACCCAAATTGTTATTCTAGCCCATGCACCTATATGTATAAAATCTAATAGACCTAGCCCACGAGTATGTTGTGAAATAGCCTAATCTATATGATAGAATAACATGTATATGTGTTAACCTGTAACTAGCCTAGGTAGCATATTTATTGTCAAATAATGTTTATATGAACCCCAGTTAAAGGTGGGGAACGTTGCAAGGTAAACTACCCTTAGTTAATAAACTTCTTTCTCATTTCTCCCTCATGTGGACTTAAAACACTTCATTAGACCTCTCTTCCTACATACCGCTCTCCTACCCGTTAAAAACGCTCGTTATTCATAAATAATAGCTAAAGAGCTAATAAGCTTAGGAAGATTAGTCACTTTCATCAATGCCAGACTAAAACTATCTTGTATTGTTTATGTCAAGCTGACATTTTGTATTAGAAGATAATACAAAAATAATGCACTCTTTATTAGAGTGTCATATCGCAATCGACCATCTGTTATATATACTTACCGTCTTGTGAGTCAACAGTATATATAAACATTTTTGTTTTAGTGTTATTAAATGTATTGTTTATTTACCTTCACTAACTTTAGTTATTTGTGTAGCTGTATTGAGATTGCCAAGAAAAATATTTAAATATAAACACAAATTTTTATAAATTGTCATCTTACAAATCAATATATTGAATAATTATAATAATAAGACAGTTTGTACTTATTTTGCACTTATTTTGACAACCATTGTAAACTATTTTAAATGTTTTCCACAGATGTGTTACTAAAAATAAATTAAAAGACAATAAAATTGACCGTCAGGGTAGTGCTTAAACTTAACTCAAAAATAATAATCTTATAGGAAAAACTATTTTGTTTTCATTTTACTAGACACTCAACGATAACGACTTTATTTTTTTCACAACTTAAATTCACCCTTGTTGCTTTTTTAGTATGAATCCACGTCGATCCTCTTCAACAAAGGTATGTGTATTGAAACGGGAGGTTCAATATTCGGAAAGTAATTTCCGTCACCGGAATATCTGCAGACAAAATATTTCACTTCATGAGATTTTCCGATAAATGTCTTTCATGCTGATTCACTCTACATTGACGTTCCCAAAATAAAGATATTTTATAAAATGTTGATTTTGAACCTTGTTTATGAAAAAAACTAAAAATGAAAAGTAAAACTTTTTAAGTGATGTGCCACATGACTAAATTAATTTGACGGACCTTAAACATATCAATATCAAAACTGTTTATTGGAAAACATCATGATTAAATGAAATCATGTAAATTGAAGAAATATGAGTAATTATCCAAGGAATTCAACGGACCTAATCATATTGCAGGATTAAAAATGTATTATAGACAGTAATTTGTTCGCAAAAAACATATCATTGGTTGTACAAAATCTATTGTCTATTTAAAATCTGTCAATAAAATCTATTTAAAAATTGCACGAAAAAATAAAAACAACTCACCTAGATATATATTTTGTTTATTTTAATTAAACCCATTACCATTCCTCCTCTTATAATAGCTAAAAAAATCTTTTGTAATGTGACTAAGCACATATTATAATAACTGCAAGTAAGTTGAATTTACCACTATGAAATAAGCCTTGACAATTGTAATCTTTACTTTCATAGGCCTATGATTATAGGTTTCCGTTTCAATATAAGTGCAGGCCTGTAAGTTTTTCTTGGAGTTAATAGCATTGCCTTCCCCAACATCAGCTATTTTATTGGATATCATTAATATTTGATAGGCCAATGCCGAGTGTTTGAGTTTAAAAGCAATCTTGGTTTAAAGCACTTATTGCACACATTTATTTTATATTATCAAATTCTAAGAAAAGGTACTGCCCTCAACTTTGAGCAGCAGGTTTTGTAATATATCTACATAAGGTAACATCTAAAATCTAAACTTTCCTGACAAAAATCAAAATGATATAATCAAATAAGCCCTGGAGAATTAATTTGTTTAACAAATATAAGAATTATTTCTTTTTTTTGCACCGAGGGATGTGACATATGACTTATGTACGTGACCAAAGTAGGATGAGTATTTCTCATCGATGGGATTTGTGAAATCCTCGTCACAGTTAGTGTCACACCTGTTCTGTCCAATTTAGCGGGAAAAATCGCCCCATTGTGTCATTTGAGATAGAACTTTCGAAATTTTTTGTGAAACAATTCTGAAGACTATTTTAAAACTTCTTAATCGTCCATATTCATGAACTTTATGATGAATATGTATTGATTTAAATATGGACTAACAATAGACTGAAGGCGGACTAAGTGGTGGACTAAAGGTATTATTTGCGTAGTTAAAATTTAAAAAAAATGTGTACGACATGTTTAATTTGCCCATGAAATTATACCTAGACTCAAGTGGGAATCTCAATGTTTCCTTTCGAAAAATAATAAATGTATACTTTATACTTTACTAATAATTAAAAGTCAGACAAAAACCCGAAACATACAAGGACAATTTTTAACATTTTGTGTTAGTCCTTAAGATAATACAGATGGTTTACCTCATTGCAAAGCATTGAAAACAATAAGAACAAATATAAAAGAGAAAGAGTTAGAAAACAAATGATGTGTCGAGGTATAAGGAATTGGCATTCACACAGTACCAAGGATTTGAAGTAGCCTTACTGAAAATAATAGGTTTATATTTACTAGCTAATTATTATAATCATTTTAAAAATAGTTTGAAATTAATTCTTAAAAGTATAATCTGTAATGTATGACAAGAATGTAATGTAAATAGCATCTGCTTTGTTGTAAAGAAATAAAAAAAATCTATTTCCTTATTAAGATGATTCTTACAATCCTCTTTGGAGGAAACAGTTATTAAATTCAACCATAAGTAATTGGTAAGCTGGCCTCTTGTGTATTCAAACTGCACGGTACACGCAGACTCAGCTTATTCACTTAAAAGCCAATGTAAGATTAGGTATTCCAAAATGACATTCTTATCTTATTTTTTTATTTTAATAGATCATCTTCACAACCAATAAATTTTCCTATAAAAAAATGCAAACATCAATTCCTGCAGTGCATATTTATATTTCCTTTATAAAAGTGATCACCTTTTTTAACAATAAATTTGTATTCGATAAAAGATTCAAATCTTTGATTTCATGGTGGGTAAGCCTCTGGATCGTAAATTGCAATATAAAAAACACAAAACTATGAAAACTATAAAACATAAACCATTTTTATATTAAAAGTTTTAGTAATTATAGAATAATATTTTTTAAACTTTTATTAACAAAATATAGAAAATACAAGATCCACTGATTATTCAATTACATTCAAAGGTGGATCTTAAAGAAAAATACACTTCACCTTATGTATACAAGATTTTTGTAGTTGTTTTAAACACAGCCGCAAAAATTAGAACTAACGAGACATTTTTTAACGACCAAACCAGCTCATAAGGTTGGTATCCCGGTTTTATTTAATTCAATGCCAGTGAACAGACTTGCATTACTAATAATAATGCATTGATGAATCTAGCCTAATAACAAGTATCACGCTAAAACGTGCCCTATTATATGTAAGTTAGGTTAAGTTAAATGAACTAGATATGTATAGAATAGTACTGTTGGTCGAATACCGAATACCGAGTATTCGGTGAGGTCGTAGGCCCAAGCGACAAATATTCAATGATCGAATATTCTGCCTCAGTTGTAATTTCTTTTATGTATATGTTTAGCTATGACTCATAGACAAGTCACTACTTGTCTGTTTGTTATAGTGACGGGGCGGAGTAAGACGAATTGCACAATCATTTCAGTTGTATATCCAGAAGCAGGACTAGTGTATAAGGTAAAACGCAATCGTGTACTGCCAGCTCATGCTGAAAAACTTGTTTTTATTCATCACAATTTACCATTGATTAAGTTGGATTTATAAATTGGAAAGATCTGAAAAAATTGGTTCTTCTTTTTTTATTTTGTCCACAAAGTCTAATTAAAACTAAATACCAGTGTTCGGTATTGGGCCGAATCTCAATTAGTATTCGGCCGAATACCGGATGGACAAAACACCGAATAGTAACCAAATATTCGCTACATCTCTAAAGAGAACTGTATAAGCAAGGGTCCATAACATCATTGATATTGTGGATTATTTGTAAATTTATTTTAACACGTACGAGCAATGGCTATAGTTCGTGTATGTGTTAGTTTTATTTTTCTCAACAGACTTAAGTGAGTTCCTCTTAAATTCAGCTGCTTGCTTAATTTAATTTATTAAAATGTCTTTGTTAGTGTAGAACATAAGCACATTGTTTTTCATACAACTGTAAAATATAAAACATGTTTTAAATTCTTCGTTCATGAAAGGTTCAGTTTTAAGGAAAGGTGTGGGTGTCCATTAAGTGGTTTTTATTCAAGACGTTGTCAAATTTTACAGTCTAAGCTTTTTTTTTTCTTTCCAGGAAGAGGAAAATGTAGTTTTTAAATAAGTTTTTTTTAAATAACTAAATAGTATGTTCCGTGGTTAAATACAACGTTAGATAACATAAAAACTCCTTTTAAATAGATATACGATAACAATGTAGAAAGAGTTTTTATTTTAACTGGACAGATATACATGGGAAATATTGTTTTCGAGAGATATATATTGATGATAAAATCAACGAGGAAGTGAATTTAACCAATGGTGGAATTAAGGTAAGTGAAAGCTATTCGGCCCATCCGTAACTAAGTTTATTTGACCCTTAATAAATAAATTCCGTCGCTATTGAGTCTATTAATTTTTACTTCAGCCATACTCGATTTTCAGTTTCAGTAATTGTAGCTATGGACCTTAAATGATGTCATAGTAATGTAATTAAATGAGAACGACTATATCCTTAGTTGTTTTTCATATAGGTGACTATCGTATTTTATTTATGTGTTTTTTTATTAGTTACAAACATGGTTTTCCTTATCCAAACGTTACTAACAGTTGTTTTCAAGCTAATGAACCACTAAATACATTGCTAAGATGTAATTCCAAATTCTTGAGACATGAAACAAAATTGGGAGAAAGATTCAGATATGGTTTTGCTAAAACTTTAAAAGAAATTCTCGTATTTGCATATTCTATAAATTACAAGTGTATGAACACACCAATATGAGCAAGCTGTAACTTTATTTACCTGCTCTACACGTGGACGGACTAATTGAAAAGTTGAAAATGGCTTTCATCCTTTCGTGATATTGGATTTACGTTAACTTACTATCCCATTTCAATTTATTTCAAACTGTAAAGTACGTTTAAGATCGTGTTTTTACAAGTACGCTCAGTATTTAATTACACTTTTTATTTCTAGATACTTCCAATTCAACGTTCGTTTGCGGTTGTAAGTTGATTTTTAGGACAGTATTGCAAAGATTTATTATTATGACTAAAACTCTTAAATAATTGTTGAAAATAAACAACCTACTTATAACTTTTTAAATAAAATAAATGATTGTTGTAGATTAAATAACTGACTCACAGCCTTGATAGAATTAAAATTTATACTTGAATAAAATGTTAACAAATTGCAGTTACAAACTCATAAGTTTTGACTACTGGGTTGATAATTATAATTCTTTTAAGTTGATTAAACGATTGTTAGGGAAAACTGGGTAATTTTATATATTTTTATAAGCAGTAAAAGTTAGTAGGCATAATTATGTGATAATTATAATACTTAAGACTATCTTGAGGTAGTTTATCTCCTAAAAGAACATTATAGTTTATAGTTTAAAACTTTACCTGACAAGCTCTATGACGTATAATTATTGATTTCAAATAGCCTTTACGATTAAATAAATACGTAGATTTCAGTTGGCATTCTTAGTTGTTTATTTAAATCGTATAAACGACTGATATACTTTCTAACAAATGCATGTATTTTGAAACGGGAGAGTCAATATTCCGAAAGCCATTTCCTAAATCGGAATGTTCGCAGTGAAAATATTTCAATTCAGGAGATCTTCCTATGAATGTACTTTACTGATTCACATTGCAGTTGTACTCTCGAAAAATAAAATTATTTATCAAATTATTTGTTACTATAAGCCTTAACCTTTTAAAAAGGAATTGTTATTGTATAAATGCGGCGAATAAGTCTAGGTCAAGACAAACTTATGTTTAAATGTATTTTCTACATGGAAAAGTATGAGAATTACAAAAAAAAATGATAGTTGACGGATTAAATTGCAAAAAATATCGCTATTAAAATAGAATATTATAGTATTTTAAAAGAGAACTTTGGCACATAAAATCACGTGACGAAATGTAATTTTATTGATTTAACCAAAAAAAGTTAACAATAATTTGACTAGTTAGTTTGGCTAAAATCGCATGTTTGAAATTGGAACTGAAAGCCCAAAGTAATACATCAATAAATTAAACGCAGCCTTAATCCTCTTGGCTTTTTGCTATAATTTATAATTAGGTGGATACTCGCATTACATTGTTCGTCACAAAAGTGTTGAAAAGCAACAACAAAGATTATATATTTTTTTGAAAATTGTGAAAAAATATAAGCCGTATATTTCAATTAACTTACTCAGGTGGGTAAAGTTTTATGTGACTTTTCGGTTCTTTTATTTTAAACTAACTTATGTATGAATGTGGTAACAATTGCTGTATTTTTGACACTACTATATTATACAATTTAAGTACATGCGTTTATTTATTTATTTTTGCAGGGACTATTATTTCGAGTAATTCTACATTAAACTTACATTTTAGGAACCATCCTCTATAAGTTTCTGGTAAAATTTACCTGGAACAGAAATATTTTATTTAGTAAACAGTAAAAGACAATCTTAACACTCCCTTCTACTCCATATTTGCATTTATGTCCAGTAAGATCAACTACGGTGATTGTGGTAAAAATAAAATGGTGGATTTAATAAAAAAAATTGATTAGCTTGGTGTCTGTGTTAAGAGTCTATCTAATAATTAATTAAATGTGAACAGTTGCTATTTACCTCCAAAAAATTATCATTATCATAATATTTAGTTTTGACTACTTAAAAGTTTATTAATTCATCAAGTTCATGTAAATTGGAACTCGATGTAGTACTAAGCTGCTTGCCATCTCAAAACAGAAGCTAAAAACTTTCTTGCCTCAACATGAGAAAGCGATATAACTTATCCACGTGTCTAAAGCAGGATGAGTATTTCTCATCGATGGGATTTGTGAAATCCTTGTCACAGTTAGTGTCACACCTGGTCTGTCCAATTTAGCGGGAAAAACCTCCCATTGTGTCCTTTCAGGTAGAACTATCCTTTTTTGTAAAAAAACATCATTTATAAGAATTAACTATCTATATAGAAGCATAGAAGGTAAATGGTGAAATATGAAAAAAATATTTCGGTTTAGATTTAGTTTTATTGAGATAAAATATAATAATGCTATGCTTTATTCTTTGTATTTTACATTGAAACTTAAAACTAGAAATGATGATGTAGGTTTACCATTTTACGTTTTTTTTATGTCCTGTGACATTTTCAGAGCACAGTTTTAGGGGAAGTGGTGCAAACTAATTTGTTTTAAGGTTGTGCCGGGAATTGAACCATTCCCTGCCAAAGTCCGAGATGCTAACAAATAAGCAACACATCCTAGGCATCATAACACATAACAATTCCATAGGCTTATTAGATACAATAGTTCATATAATGTTTAAAATCAATCAACATAAAGACAAAATTAATGAAAATAGAATAAACATGAATGAAGAAAAAATAATAATTGTTAACTCACAAAATGACAAAGATTAAAAGTGGAGAAATGAACAGATCAAAGATTAGTTTTCGCAAATTGATTATTACCTTTGTAAATATTATTAATACGACAAGATAATACAGTTGTATGGTTAACCGTGTGATAATACATGCACGACAAACATGTGATGCAGTTTTAATCAGCTTTTTTTAGGGATAATTTCATGATCCCTTTGGTGAATATCTCCATAAATCTGTTTGGAGGAAATCATTAATAAAATAAACTTTATAAGTAAATTGGTAGGCTAGCCTCTTGTGTATTCAAACTGCACGGAACACGCAGTCTTAGCCAATAAAGGATTATGTAATAAAATATCTTAGCCTGATGTTCTGTAAAATATCTGTATGTTCTGATGTTCTGTATAGATGTGCCAAAAATTGATTTAACTAAATTAATATACAGAGTGTATACAAACTCTCTAAAACGGTTTTGTTTATTTGTTCTCTAGGTCTAAACATTGAAAATACATTATATAAATATAATGTAATATATGTGGGAAGTTTCTCAAGTGCAGCAAAGGCAATTCGTACTCGTGTTACACATTATATTTTTTCTAAAGTTAATAATGCATAGAAATAATTGGTCTTTCAAACACTAAACAACACGTTTTTGATTAAATCCAAGAGTTGAAAGAAATGGGAAACGCTACACCAGCTGATCGTTGTCGTAGTATATTTAAGGGTTGCCAACTTATTTTCAAGCCTACTCATATTACGTGCCTAATAAAAGCACAATTTTGTTGTTGTTTTGTTGGAATACTAGAGTGCGGCAAAAGTAAAACGAGTGCGGTAAAAGAAAGAAAGTGCAGCAATTAGCAACTTTCTGTACTATAATCACTGCAAGGAAGCCTACTTTGTAAGGCGACTGTATGAAAAATATATTTCTTAGGTCAAAATGTAAATCTAAGTTCGTTACATAAAAACACACAACTGAAATTTAGAACTAATCACAATTGGCGCCTTAAAATATTATGCTATTATAAAACCGAATACAATCGCACTAAATATTATTAAATAAATGACAATAGTTGCCAGAGAAGATTCGACGTAGCAGGAGAGAAGATCCAGTTTAATTGATAACTTGACATTTATTTCTCAGTAATAAACTCAGCTCTGTTGCTTGATGGCACAATTTGCTGCCCGTCGTCTCCGTCTATGTACTTCAGTATTTCATTTTTATAGTGAAATGCAATCTGTACTAGATATAATTTCCTCCAGACAATTTATCATTAAAGTAAAGTCATTTTGCAATTATCTAATTAAATCTTACTAATCACGTATCAGATACAAAATACGTATTCTAAGGTTCCATTATTAAATATTTATTTTTATAAAGTAAATTCCATAAAAAAATTATTTTAAATTTGTTATTGATAATTTGTTACTTTTCACGTTTGAATATTATAAACTACACTTACGTCTTGTGTAAGTTATTAAAATCTGAACAATTTACATTATTTACTTTCATCAAGTTTTTTAAGAGATTATTGCATTACAGTTAAGATATGATCATAGAAATTTCAAAGTGTACGCTGATAGAATGCAATTTATAACAAAAAATAAAATAATGTTTAATATTATACTAACAAAATTATAACCTTTTTAAATTGCAAAGATTAAAGCTTTTATATTTTATCTGCGTTGTATGTGTTTTATCTTTTAAATGAAACAGGGAACAATAGAAATCCTTGAAAAATCAGCTTAAAAATCAAGCCAAGGGATGAACTAACGTGAGACAGAAATGTTACTAAGAGCATCAGCGATTTAGTCCCATTGTTCCACTTTAACTTCGCTCAAAACGTAAATTTAATCAAAACTGTAATTATTCCAATTCTAAATTATTTCATTATTCATTATTCATACACCGACCTAAATATTTGGAAACATTTAAACCATCTTTCATCGCTGTTGGATTAAAAAACAATAATATTTAATTGGGTTGCATAATAGAGTATAAGGATAAAAATTTTTGGGTTGGGTTTTGCACAACTGTGTTCTTTCAACAAAGATAGTTATTTTTATATATTTTTCTACCTATGCTCTCAATTAAGATTTCTTTCCTTGCCATTCTATCATCAAGTTTAGGAATAAAATTTTAGTTTTTATCGTTGCAAATTTAATAAACATTTACACAAATAATTTATTCAAAATTTTACTTTTTGAAGCCACGAATGTTGGAAGTAAATTTTAGTAAGAGTATCAAGAAGTATATAAAATGACCGGTCTCCTTTGAAAGAACACAATTCCGCAAACCCAACCCAAAAAGGCCAATCCTAGACAAAACAGTGGCAGTTTGAATTCAAATGCAATAAAAAAATAACAACCCACATTTGTAATTGGCCTTTTAGGCCAGGATAAACCAATGACTCTAGGTTTTCGGTAATGTGCATTCCCTATAACCACGTTTCATTAATTTTACTACTTTACCTTTGCTATTCTTTAACATTTCCTTCAAGCTCCTTTTGGATTTTGCCTTTTTTTATTTATTTATTTTTTTAGGAATTGCATGAAAAATATTCATTGTATTATCTGCGATGGTTCGAAAAATAAAACGACTTGCCCCAAATTTAAGACCCAGTACATTTCTCAATCAGGAGAGTAGAAAGTATTTTTAAACAATAAAATAAAGAAATACTTTTTGGAATAAGAAATAAAGGCCTAATGAGCGAGAAAACGCTCAGGGGTGGGGTAAGGGTAGAGCGGAAAAACACAACATTGACCGGAGGTCATTCAGTAATGAGCTGATGAAACTGTCCATGCATGTATTATCCTGAGGGAAACTGTTAACATTTACAGCTGACTGGTTAATTAAAGCTAATATCAGCTGTTTTAATTGACAGGTCTGTTTTTATAGAACTCTATATAATGTACCTGTTTTCCGATTTTCATGTATTTAATTAGAACGACTTTTCCTCTCCACATTATTGTGAACTCATGTAAAAACATTGAGTCTAGACCTGATTTTTAGTTCTGATAAATTTTAATACACTTATGTATGCCTAAAATTATTAGTTTTAATAACAAAATAGTACTAATTGAATTTCTGGCTAGGAAACTTGTTATAAAATACGTTTATACTGCCACCAGCACGCTGCCATACTAGCCAAAGAAGCTACTTACACATGAAGTACATGAGCGTTGTTTTCCTACATTTCTAGTAAAAAAGATTTACATATTTTACAATAGTTTTTTTACTGTATGGTTCTATTAACCAATAACGTATGATTTCCGATCAATGCTATTTTTTTTTCTAATCGGCTTACACAAACAATTTTAAGTTAAAACCTTTTAAAATAATATGACAAACTACTAATAAATAGATTAGTATTTCT
Source organism: Macrosteles quadrilineatus (assembly GCF_028750875.1). Lineage (NCBI taxonomy): Eukaryota > Metazoa > Arthropoda > Insecta > Hemiptera > Cicadellidae > Macrosteles > Macrosteles quadrilineatus. The sequence continues at coordinate 104,571,848 of NW_026542601.1, forward strand.
AGTACCAAATTACCCAATAAAAATGAGTGTAGAATTAAATATCGTGACTGGTGTATTGCAAAATGATATGGTATAAGTATTTTATAAGTATATTAATTGGAAGTCTTATGAAATCTGGTATATTGTAAAATATATTTTTAACAGGCTACTTCAGTACTAACCAATTAGTGTAATGACGATTTCTGGTGTATCAATGATTGAAGAGATCTATTAGTTCAGAATTTCATGATACAATGGAACAGAATTACTACTAATGGGCTTACATTTATCTTGGGCAAAAAAAACTCAGTTTTGAGTGGGCAATTTGCTTCCATTCCTCTACTTTATGTCAATAGATGTCAAAAGTTGTATAGTTTCTGAAAAAAAAAAAAAAAAAAAAACTAAATAAACGCTTTGGTAGTTTCTTAATTTCAGTTTAGAGCTTACCAAAATGAGGTTTTATGTAAACGAAACATATAATTTATTTTTGTAAAAAAATACAACCGACTTCTAACGCTCTAAAAAGAATGAAATAATTTCAATAAAGTAAACTTTTGTATTAGGCAAGCTCACGTGTTTTAAGTCGGCGCGGCTCTATGATGATTTTTGATACAAAATTGAAAGAGGGTGTCCATATTGCAGGTGACTATCTATAACTAAAGGTGTTAATCTGCATGTCTTTTTATAGTTATGCGTTAAGTGTTATTTTATTACCGTAATCAGAGATCGGCATTGTAGTGGTATTAACGAGTATCTTTAAAAAGATTATAACGCATTTAAATGTTTCTAACTTGGAAAATTAACGTTTTAATACTAAACTAGCTTCTTTTCCCTATCATAATATCAAACTAAATTATTTTCCTATTCATATAGAACATTTGTGTGTGTTATTTTCATAATGCATTTATTCTGAAGTAAACATAAAATACAAGAAAATATTTCTTTTAATATATAAACAAAACAGTTCAATATGTTTTTTTTATATATTTATGTTATCCAGCTACAATTTATTGATTTTCAAAATACACACACAATATTTAATTTCAATCATATTTGCAGTTTGAGCCGCGCCGACTTGAAATACGTGAGCTTGCCTAATGCAAAAGTTTACTTTATTGAAATTATTTCATTCTTTTTAGAGCGTTAGAAGTCGGTTGTATTTTTTTACAAAAATAAATTATTTCATGATTTTTAGTGACTGTATAATTTTTTATGTATTAATTACTTGAGGTTTTTTGATAAGCAAAACTGTTTGAAACAACCAAAAGTACCACAGAACAATCATTATTTTAAAACTGCTTGAGTCACCTGTTCAGGTTACATAATCAATGGGTATGAAAATAAACATTTTTAGATATTCCTTAAGAAAGAACGAGTTGTCCATTACATTAGGCCTAATGAAAAACTAATTGTCTTTTCTAGATACATTGAAATGTCAGACATCATCGTTTCCTGCAATCGGTGTACTTCTACATCATAAAAAGAAATACATTAACATCTCAAGCCTTTTGGAACAATATGAAAGTTATTCCTCAGCCACCAGCACTAAAAAATCTCTCAAAAGTGGAAAATTAACACTAATTATAGTTAACACGTATAGTTCCTTCGGAAAATATTATATGAAAGATTGGTTCAGCTAAAAGTGGTGTAAGTCATGTAGGGGGTTTTGTTTGCTCAAGATATAGCCTAGTCGAAATTGCAAATCATCTTCCTCTAGGACTTTCCGAAGCAGGCACAATAGTATTGATATGATATAGTAACTGGGTAGAGAATATCAATAAACATTCCATATCTGCAAATGCATGTTAAGTAATTAAAATATTTAACACTTTTAAGACAACTGACGATTATGCACTGTCACACTTCTTAGGTCGTGTAAGGAATAATTGCATTTAATTTATACTTAGACCTGTTTTACGAATGCTTTGGTTTTCACAATACACCTTTATTTGTCAATATCATACAGCTATTCACTGAAACATATATGTTTTTGTAAGTCAGAATATTCAATACTAATAAAAATAGAATTACTGTATACACAAATCAGGTCAAACGTTAAAATACATTTTTTATAGTAACCAAAACAAAATGCATTTTTCTCAATGTAATTCATTTAGGCTCCATGGCAAGAAATAGTTTATTGATCAATATGAAGCAACTGTTTCATGAAGAATTGTCTGTAGCTTCATTTAAATGGTTTCAACTAACAGCTGTAGGAATGTTATTATTATTTATTGCCTTCTCTGCACAAATGTAAACAATCTGCACAAATGTAAACAAAACAAATGTTGAATATTTAAGGTTTTAAGAATTTTTTACCGAAACAAATATTATACTTAAACATATTATATAAGGTACCATATAGAAACTCTCCTGGTTATTTCGGTGGTGGAACCACACTGATCGGTAAAAGAATCACAGAGAAATTGGTGAACATACATAAAAAAAAACATCGCCACAAACAAATTGAGAACCTCCTCCTTTTGTTGGTAGTGGGGAAGTCGGTTAAAAATAGGAGTGCATCTTATGTAAAAGTATGTTTTATTATAGTTTATGGAGTTGTATGTTTAACTAATTAAAAATTCACTCTACTTTAATTTACAGAAAAAAATAATTAAATCCTTTTTTCTAAATCAACAGTTTATATTTTAATTACTTTGAGATAGGCAGATTAACCACATTTTTTGTATAAAATGTGTCTGCAAAGTCTTAAACGCTTGTGTAAATATTTCGTTCCTTAGGTGATACCAGCAAACATATAATATAGAGATGGGTCTAAAATCTGTTTTTTCTGTCTGGCTGCATGTAGTTTTTACAAATTTATCCAAACTTTGGAACCTCTCAAGAAAATTACTACTAATTTTCAATTTTAAATAATTGGAATAATTTTGAAGTCTCGTACTTTATAAAAAGGTTGGTCCTATCAGTCACTACTTATGCACTAAGTGTTAAGTCAATCACTTAAATAGTTTCAAAATTGTGGATACATTTGTAAAAATTGCATACAGCCAGACTGAAAATCAATCCCCTCAGTCAGATAAAAACAGTTCACTCATAAAAAGCAAAGTACCACTTTGCCCACTAGTTTTAGAAACAACTATTTTTTTTGTGAAAATCAAAAGAAGGAATAGATAGTGATTACCCAAGCATATCAAACTAAGGCATAAAAATGACGTTCACACTTTATTTTTTACTTATTTTAAAATATGCTAGTACTACAGATGAAATCAGTACACGAAACATTGACAGAGTATTAATTTATTTAAGTGTTCAATGAAAAGTGAAACAAGATGTATTTACCTAAAGATTGAATTAAACATATAGAAATTATCAATTAATCAGAAGACATATGAAGGGTTCAGGGGAAGAAGTTATTAACAGCCATCGTATAAAATTTTCAGGAGAGCAAAAATACAGTTTGGAGACTCATATGTTATCAATTGTTTGTTTTAGTTCGCAAAATAATTGTTAAAATGTTATTTCAACTAATTTATAATTTGTTTGCTAAATAGTCAAGGAGTAGTTGAATTGTTATAAATTTCCAAGAAGCCATTTAATGAACGCTCTAGAAAGCTGAGTCTCCACTTATTAATTTCATCTCAAGTTATTTTAAATTATAAATAACTTTTATTCTGGTATTTAATAATGGTTCTAAGAAAGTGTCAAACCAAAAATATTTATTAAAATCATCATGACATATTTTGAACATCTCATGTATTTGTTACTTATTTAATAATAGTTAAAATAGGCTACTAGAACATAAATCTTCTCACAACATGAGTAAAATTTTTATGTAATAAATATAATACGACCTCATGTTGATAAACGATTTCATTAGGATAATAGTGATATAAAAACGCAAAAGAACACAACTGAAGGCTGGTTACATATTCATAGCTTTAACACGTTCATTAGTAAATGACCCTTGGCCAATAGTTCCCCCCTTTGCCCCCCTTTGACCCCCCTCACCACTTGTGGGGGTTAAACACTCCATTAGTGCACTCTACTACTCTCTCACTTCCCCTCTCTTTCTTTATCCACAAGTTTAAATACTCAATATGATTTGCATACAAGAGACATACACTTTTAGTACAGAATTTAGATGTTTAGTATATTTTTGTAGGGAAAATAATATTTTAGGGAGAGAGCAAATGTAAACTCAAGTAAATGATGGACAATATTTGTTATTACAATATTTAAGATTTTGATGATACCTTTTAATACCTAATGATACCTTTTGCGATTCTAGAGCGTTATTTACTGTTCATAGCTTGCTTATAAGAATAATAAATGCTGAAGGCACTACTCCTGAGGCAGCCAAGAATAGAGAAGAGTGAGGCATCGTTGGTGAGGCTAAAAACCTTCTGAGGTTTCAATGGCCAAGGTAAGTAAGGTAGTAAGTTGCCAGTAAGAGCTGCATTTTGGTAAAACAGTTATTATTCTTTTACAACCTGAACTTCCAGAAGCAATCAAATATTCGATACCTGCTCTGCCTTGATGGCCACAGGAAGTAGAGCTGTTGTAAGTGAACTCGGCAATCTAAAATGATATCTTGGGTGTGTTTGATTTTTCACGGTTTGTTAATTATATTAGTTGCACCAAAATGTTTATCATGGTTGTGGTAAAGTCTTTGACAAAACAAACTCCAGATGATGTGTAAGCATTAAGAATTTAAAGCACATGTTGGCTTGATTAAAGGTCTATGACTATTACAGGTGTGCGTCCAATTGAGTAAGGCGAGGTCATTTTAGTAAATAGTGTATTTGGCAGATACCTCATACTACTCTCTACAACCTTAAAATTAGTGTAAGCACAGCCATTTTCTTATCTTAAAAGAACGGAATATATTACGATGGTTTGCTCGAAAACGGTTTGATTATGTAAATAATCTAATTTATTCTCAGTTACATACGTCCCGAGCACATCGATCATAACTAGTTAATTGAGTTTGAAAGTTTATGTTTAATTCAACTGCTTGCACAATTGTTCAACTAAATCATATGCAAGCAATCTAGGTCGTATTTAGTTAGGAGAACTTTTCAAGTAGTTTTACTAGTCAGTGAGCACACGTGGTGCATTTAATTTGAAATTATTGGATTTGAAGGTGTTATTAAAACTCAACATTTAACTTTCAGCTTTAATAGTAGGCGAATTATTACACTGTACGTATTACATTGCTTCTGTCTTATTATTTATATCTTCACAGAATGTTACCTAGTTTAATTTAAAATTCCAGGTTTTAATATTTTTCTTCTTCCCTGGTGTGCAAAGGGTATGCTTTTTAAATGGAGTTTCTTTTGGACTATCAAGACCTTTCTTTTAACAAGGTTGTCTTACTATTGAACAGTATTACTTCGACAGTAAGGTATTATAGCGAGCATGGTTGTTATCACTCCATAGAGTCTTACAATTCTATGGAGTGATAACAACCATGCTAGAAGTTGAAGTTAGTAAAGTGATCCTTATCACGTCTTAACTTTGGAGGTTAGGATTGAAAAGATCATGGCCATGCATCTAAGTTATCCACTATGTCTTTGTAAATATTTATGTATATTCAGTATTTTAATTTGTTAAAATTCTATCCAACCGAAAATATCTCAAGTAAGAGATGAAAATAAAAAAAAGTTTAGCTTAGCATTGGACTGACGATAACGCCCCGGCGTAGAAACCTAGGTCTCCATAATAAATCAATTGGATCGTAAGGTAAACCTTTTAGATTATAACAATAGTTAATATATGTTCGAAAATCCCCTTGATTCATAAACACATTTATAGTTCAGGGTTTGGGCTACACAAAAAACCTCATAACTGAAATATTTACAATACTTCATGCTTCACGTATATCCTTCACTTAGTACAGGTTTTAAAATTTATAAACACATTTTTGATACACCTGGGGTTGCAATCTATGAGTCATTAAATATACAACAAAACAAAAACAAATTAACGGTTGTAGGATCAAATATTTGGCAAGGTGAAACTAATGTACCAGCTTAGGCTTAACACATCAATGAGTGATTGCCTCTTGATTAGTGATCTTTGAGATCGTGATCGATGTTGTCAGTTAATGGATTTACTCTGGACGCCATCATTAATCTTTGTTCTTGCTCTTTGACAAGAAACACTGACCTATCGTACTGGATGAAATGACTTACCTCGAGTAAAAACTGTACCAAAGGTGATGTTGTTTGTAAAGTTTCAGACTTACAATAACAATTAATTAAGAAGATGTGTCTTACCATTTATATAAAAAACGTAATGGCAGAGAACGTTATATCACCATAGGAAATGTGTACATAATCTATACAAGTATGCACATTTATACAGAAACGTCAAAGATGGTAAAGATGATTGATTCACGAAAATCCAAAGAGTAAAATAAGAGTTGGTAAAAGATAGATGCTATATTAACAGATATACAAAAGTAACTTAATGTAGCAAGGAAATAACAAAACATTGTCACAAAGGTATTTGGTGACAAGAGGCGTAGCCGAGATCGTCAATAAGTAACTATAGAGTTTTTAAAATTCATTACAACGTTAGTTCTGAAATGTTACTATTATAAAATTGGACTTTGCCAAAGTGTCTTGTGTTTAAAAATACAAAACATTTTCGGAGGTGGATTAACTCCTCCCGTTATCTAGTGAAAATTACTATTCTACATTCATCTTAAATGGCCCTCAAAAAGTGGCCAGTCACAAAAAAACTGCTAACTGAAAACAAATACTTACACCATATAATACATTATACAGTGCGATTGAAAAGTCCCGGAATTGTCTAAGATATTTTATACTATTATATATAAAGGAAAGAAACTTGGTAAATCAATTATAGACGTACAGTAAATATGTTATCTTTTAAGTATTATTACTTTTTTACCCCTTAAGGGGGACGACCCACGAGGAGTCATACGAATTTCTTCAATAGCAGCGTAGGTCGAGTTTGGTATCAAATTAAAGGTCTCCGTTAGTAAAACACAATGCTACAAACCCGAACTTAAACAGACAATGAAGTCAAAAATTACAAAAAAATATTCTAAGATTTGTTTCATTTGCAATGCTTATTATACTGTGGGGTGCCCGTTAGAAGTCAAAAAAGAAAATCAAAATCGTAATAGGTCGATATGCATGTCATATCAAAGGTCTTTATTTGTAGAATACAATGTCACAAATATGAGCTCACAATAACAGCCGTTCAAAGATTCAAAATGGTAGATTTAACAAATACTTGAACGGCTGCCATTTTTTACTGAGTTGTCCGTTTGAGTTCGGGTTTCCGGCAATGTGTTCTACTAAATAAGACATTTAATTTGATACTAAGCTTGACCTATTCTGCTATTTGAGAATTTGTCTTACTCCTCGTGGCCACCCCCCTTAATATGTAAGAAAATAATATCAGCTTGAAAGAGTAGACATTAATGATTATTATTGATATGCCAAATTTTATTAGTTTATCCATAATCTTAAAAATATGTCACACTTTTCATTCACACTGAATACAACAACTCGTCTTTCGCTCGTACAACAATAAACAGACCAACTATATGTAGTCATTATGATGAAAAAAAAACTTAATTAAAAAAGATAAAATGCTATACATATTGCAAACAACGCCTACATTAGTGAAATTGTATGACTAATTTCATTCATTGAAATTTTCAAAAAAAATACAGAGATTACTATTATTATAGACATGAAAATCGTTTAAAATTACAGGGTCTATAGATAATTGTTTACAAACAATTACTTCAGATAAGGAGAATTGATTCAAGTAAATGAATAGTTCAGATTAGTTAGATTGTTGAACGAACAGACCACGAAGAGTGGATCAAAGTGATTAAAGGTGTAACTCTTAACTTTTTCAGGTTGGTTGATTAAAAGTGTTGATTAACTTGATTAAATTAAATGTGTAGATGTAAAATCAAGTGAGGCTTTTAGTGCAACTATTGCGTGATTATTTTAAGACTATTGAAATTATTTTTTAAAAGGTATATAAACTTATTGTGTAAATCTGCTTTTTTGCTGTTGTTTGTGATAGATTTGTCCAAATTACATTCATTGCAAGTGACAATGTTTAGTATAATGTAAAATGTTTGGGGGATGAGTGTTAGATGAATGACCACCTAAGCCTATTCTTATTAACACCTAAGCTTAATATTTAGTTGATCATAATTCCAAGAACCAAGGACAGCTGGGTCCAGATTCGAAGATTACACAAGTCCCAATTAGTTTTCTTTGGATTTAAACTGGCAACAAGTATAGGTTGTAAAGATGTAAATTGTAGATTTAACATTTTTAGCCACTTGGCCCATTTTCCTAATAGTCAGTTATTAAAAAAAGATTTTCTCGTTTTTACTTAAGTTATTTCATATGAAAACATTTATTCAAATAACTAAATCCAATTTGAACTATATCACTGTTTAGGGTTATTTAGTAAGGGGTTTAGTAAAAATAAATTGGCAAACTCTTGCAATTAACGCAACTGAAAATAAGGGAATATGTATCGGAAGAACTGAATTTAATTTAAATGATTGTGTTAAATATTGATAAGACTAAGTCATTTTAGTCCTCACGTGATATTCATAGAGTTAATTAAACTTATAATACGTCTCTCATCTGCCGTTGATTGAATTCCAGACGAACTTAGCTTAGCTTAATAAAACATGCAGCCAAGAATTATACTATGAGACCGTAAAATGTATTTTGTTAAATTTCAGACTAGAGTTACATCAAACGACATGTTATAGGATTAATGTTGAATAATCTTCTGTAAACAATTAAATTGTCTATTCTTTGAAACCTCTGCAATGCCACAATACAAAATGAAACCAACTTAAAAAGTTAGTTGATTCATAATGAGAAAAACTGTATAAATAAAATCACTTATTTATACAAAACACGGGAAAACAATAAACAGTTAATTTGAATATTCACAAAACACAAATTGTTATTATTTGTAATGTAATATATATTCTTACATGACACTGCATGTATTTGAATCTCAAACAAAAAAACTATGAAGATAGAACTTAATTACAGCTTGTTACTAATAATAATTTGGCGTTCGCTTTCCTCTATAATCAACTATGATTAACAGTTCACTTAACGCTAATTAGGTTTCCAATCAACTTGACTTTAGCAGTGAGCTGAGGAGGAAAGATACTTTACCACCTTTAGACAAAATTACATAAATAGCAAATGAATATTGTGTGATTACAGAGTTTCTACGGAAGTTGAAGTACAGATTGTGAATAAATGGACTTGGATTGTTCAGCCCGTGACCGTAAGATCGGAAATGGAATCGGTTTGAAAATATTTGAGAAGTAAAAAATAACACAAACACTATTGGTTGTTTCTTAATTGATTTAATTAATTTACTTAATTCATTCATATTTATTTAATTAATTTAATTCCAAAAGCTTACGTCTATTTAGTCTATTTCAGCCGTAAATTGAATCAAAGTTATCAATACCAACAAGATAATAATACTTAAAGCAGACAGCAGTGCTTTCAACGTAATCGTTTTAAACTAGTTGTCTAGTACGCAGAAAATATAAAAGAATTGGTTTGACTAGGCCTATAACGAGATAAAGAATACAATATCGATGAATTTGAATAAACATTAATTTTTTTGAATTTAATGGTGCTGATATCTCTGCTGTGTTTATGTTACTGAAGCAAAGATCAAAGATATTTGAAGATATTAATTTCAAATTGATCTAAGTGCCACAGACAATAATACTGTAAAATAAGGAAAAACAAATAAACTGTCCAAAATACAATTTTTTTGGAATTTTAAAAGGTGAATACTTTTTATAAAAACCTTGTTTCCGCGTATGAAACAAATTAGATAAAAAATACAATTACAAAACCAAATTTTAGACTAGTGCAAAATGATCTAAGTTCAGATAACCACGTGTTTTTCAACCTTGAGGACTTCACTGCCTCCTGGGCTTACACCTTGCGCATTCTGTACGAGGCAGGGAAAACTACAAAGACATCCAAATGGCACATAGATCACTTTGTAATGCATTGGGAATGGACTTAGATCATTTTGGAGTAAAAATAGAATATCTTAATTTTCTATCAAAGAACATAGTATTTTGAATGCTATTTTAAAATTAAAAATAATAAATCAAGTAAATTTTAAAATTAGTAAAAAATTTTAGAATTAGTATACCGTTGACTGTCATGATCAACAGTTTTCCCAACCAAATAAATTGAAATCCGGTGAAATAAAACAGTGCTACCGTTATGATAAAATATGCATTACAATAATAATTATATATAAGGTGAGATTACAATAAATCACTACTTACAAAGAGTTGCATACGTTTTTGACACCTCTTTGAATAAATACCTGAAACAAACAAAAATACAATATAGGTATGTTTAAATTCCAAAATGTTACCTAAATTACAATACCACACATGGGAATTTTCTACACTTTTTATTAAATGATTATCTTATTTATTCCCCATTTCTATTGCATCTCAAGGGATTGATAGAAAGGGTTAAATCACACACGACTTGAAAATAATTTCCATACCCGAAGTCTGTAAAAAATATAATACTTACATTTTTTGATTTAATGAAAACTTAAACTCTAAAGATAAGTAGATATTACCTGTGGGTCTGTCTGTCTAACGTAAAAACTGCTGAGCAAACTGGGTTTAAGTTTTTATTCAGCAGTAATTAGTAACGCATTTTTTGTAAATAATATAAATTAAAATGGGATAATTGTTGTTCAAATGGATTATTCTGAAGATTAACGGATGACACAACAACAAAGACAGTAGGGATAACTGAATCCAGATGTCTGTCTCTATAGTTTTGACACGATTCAAACCACAGTGGTGGTATTATGATGGATCTGTACATCCGTACGTACGTCGTCTATTGGGGATACTCTGCTTGCCATCTTGAATAAATATATTTGACTGTAATAGATTTCTTTTGCTATACAATATCACTGTTATGTTTCTTGTATGAAATGGCTAGGAAAAAAATTCTAACAGATCTCTTAGATTTATCATAACAATTACAAATTTTCTTCCTGTTCTAATTTATAAATAATCTCGCCTTCACCTCGATCTCAAAACTTGAGCTCGGGTCGAAAAGACTGACTTTAGGCCCTAGTAATGAAATCTAATATTTCGACATAAGGCAGCAAAAACAACCGTTTTCACTGCATGAGTTGGGAGTCCAAAGTAGCATGTTTACTCTTTAGGGAGTAAATAGCATTTTAGTCCTTAGTAAGTAAACGAGAGATTGTAAGCAATAACATGGATTGAAATTGTTTATCGATTGATTTAATTTGCTGTAGCTTATTGATCATTCTTGTCAATAGTTTATCATACCGATAGTATAATTTACAGTAACACAATCGTAATTGACAAATTAATTGAATCACATACTAAACTGCTGCTTGTTTGCATTACCAAAATCGAAACCAAGCTGGAAGTGGTTTTCAGAGGTTATCTTTCTATAACATGTATTTTCATTTGTAACTTAGTTTGCTTTATGATGCAATATGTCAAAAAATGCACATCACATGGGCTAAAAGTTACTTTTCAATCCTCGTTCATTTTCCAAGAGAGTTGGTTTACGCCCTAGTGTTGAAATCGACTGTTAATCTGTAGCTGATTAACTTTTGCTAGCAATATTGTAGCACAATTCTCTGCTTTTCAAGAAAACAACAAGTAACATACAACAAGAACCATGATACGGTCTTTAGGCCGTAAATGCTTAAAGGAGGAAAGCTACTCTTTTATCGCAACTCAGTTTCAAGTAAATAATAGATATTGAATACTTTGTTACGGAAATGGCTTAAGGGATTCTGAAAAAATATCAAATCATCCTGAATAAGTGATTAGCTTTCCTTATTTACAAAATTGATTTAAATTAAAAACTATCACATATTGATTTACACTTTATACAACACTTACAAGTCAAAAATTTAAATAACACATAATTTCCTTTGATTGAAAAAGCCTTATAAAAGTATAAGGCTTTAAGTAAGGAATATTTTGAAATATAAAATAATATTTTATTTATTCAAGTAAACACAAGAGCTGTGTAAAACTGTTAATCTCCCATATAATTGAACCTTAAAAATATCTCCCCCATTAAAGCTCAACCTGGGATTACTTTAGAGAATGTTGTTTCATTGAAGGTTTCTACTGGATTAATGCAGAATCCTTCCATTATAATTTATGATACCTTTATTGCTGAACTTTTCACAACACGGTTGAGCAAAAATATGTATTTAAAAGATTTGTATTTTCGATTAGTTCTTTAATTATATTTATTAAGTTCATATTTAACATTTATTATTTTTATTTGTTAGTAACAAAATCATAAATTGATGATACAATATTTACTATTATTAAGAAGATGCTGTAAGTTATTATAAATTGATGAATACACAATTATAAACTTTCAAAAAATATTAGTACCACTAGGATAGAAAAAAAACATTACTATAAGGCAATGACATTAGATTCCCACCTAACATGCAATGCCATTGTAGTATTTTAAGACTCTTAAAACCTAACAGGATTATTTTGAAAAATTCATGTAAGAACCCAGAAAATAGCATTTTAACATTAAAGAATAAATGTAAGTGTTAAGTTGGTTCACAGCGTCTCTCAATGTTTAGCTACATTACCACATGTTACACCCCAGTGTGGTGTGAACCAGATTGCTACACAAACCCCCAACTGTGCGAGATGATTGGTTTGTGTTATTTAACGACATTTGCTACAGAACGATCAAATTAAAAACCCTACTTAGTATCAATTGGTTGATGTAAGCTTATTTAATGTTATTCGTATAAAAAATTGAACTCAAATATTGAATTTTCATCATAGGAAAAAGTTGAAATTTAATGGCAGTGGTAAAATAGAAAAACGGTTTTAAATTTGTGTATTTAAAAACATTTTTTTACAACTGCGTGTAAATTATCACATTGCCATTCCTGTAAACAGAATACAAAATAGCTCATTGCCACTTTAGAGCAGGAATAGTTCATTCCCAATAGCTAAATCAGCTGATTTCACTGTTGAGTTTTAACACCAACAACAGCCGTAGATTCGGTACGTTAGTTAACAACCGGTAAGCAAATAATATAACCTTAATACATTTTATATACATCTACAAAGTTATTCTGAGTGTTATCATAAGTTGATTATTGGGATGGTAGGAAAAACTGTGGGTGTATTATGTGCACAACAGTCATTGCCGCTTTCGAAATTTATGGTCAAACTCAGTTAAACCTTCATGCGGCCAGTTCTTGACCAGCAATGACGTACTTTGCACTTTTAATACACAAATAGCTATTAAATTGAATTACTAATTCAGTGGATAAACTTCTTGCATTGTAATTAGCTGATTTGAACCAATCGAACCTAAAAAACTTATCTGTGTATCGGTTCCTAACTTGACCCAGCTGTGTTTGATTATTCGCCTTAATATAAATGGTCTGACTTAACCAGTTGACCTTAGTCACTTTATTTGTAATGAGTAGCTTTACTAGTAACCTAGTTCAGTTACTTATATAAAAAAATAAGGGAACATTAACTTTCATCAGATATTACTACTTGACCACAAACAAGCAAGAGTTGCTATAAGCAAACTCAATTGTCAATAAGCCAAGCTAATGAGTAGTTCTCCTGCCAATAACATGAGGTCAAACACTGTAGACAAACATATCCTCAAACAGCACATAGACTAGTATCTCAATACCACATTGATGTTTAAACAGTTCTATACACTACAGTTTGTATAACAAAGTTGACTAAGTCTTTGATGGTCTAGTTACCTAAGCATACTAAAGATACATTAATGTTGTTTAGAGTATAATAAGTTACGTGAATTGTATTACTATTTGAAAAGTGACCTAGTATATTTGAATGCAGTATAGTTTTAGTTGTTTATTAAATGTGTATATTAAACATAGCAATAAAACAATTCTTCAATTTTTTTTTAATCCCAATCTCCAACTGGTCGAGTGGTTGACTTCTATTTACTCCAATATATTTTTATTTAAGTGGTAAAACCGCAACCTATCACCTCACCTGGAAATGGTAAACATTTTCTAGTGTAGACTCTGACAAAAAGTCCATAGCATCTACATTTACACAAATAAAAATAATTTCTTACAAAACTTTTATTGTATACAACCAATAAAGAACCAAGCTAAACATTTCCTTTGGCAACATGCAATCAGATATTTCATCAATTTAATTGAATAAAGATAATTTAAAGTAGATATAATCGTAGAGCATATTCATGGAGTTAATTAAATCTTATAATACGTCTCCCCGCTCTCGTTGATTGGATTTCCAACTTGAACTTTGCACAGATGTTTATAACGTGCAAAAAATCCTTAACCTTTTACAGCAATTAAAAAACTGATATATTTCAAAAGTAGTTTCATCTACAGCTTCTGGTAAACCTATTGCGTTCAGGTTACATTCCAGTATATTTCATACTTGGTTGCTGTGGTGGTAACTAGTTTTGGTCCCTAAAGAGTAACGATCTTCGCAATAAATACTGCAATTCACGTTCCTTAAATCAATCACACATGAATAATAAAAGTACAAGCACATATTTAAAAAAAAAAAAAAAAGAATGCATAAAGCATTATTTTGTGTACATTTCTTGACATGTGTCTAGAATTCCATTTATACATGGTCGTGTCACTCATGCCAATGTGCTTAATTTTATAAGGTTTTGTGTAATATTATTTGCGTAAATGATTTTATTGTTTTCATGTGTTTTAATTGGGACTTAATAACGATCTTGAGTAGAAAAGATTTGTTTTACTTAAGGAGGACCGGAAGTTGCATTGTTTTTGGAATCAGAAATAGTTGCTACTCAAGGAGCTACCTATGTAAAACTTATTAGCTTAAAATCTTTTAAAATGCAATGTGGTTTTACTGGAGTTTAGTGGGGGGTCTAATTAAAATTCTATACATTTTAATACTTGAACAAGAAAATTTAAGGAAACAAAATTATATATATTTTAATTATAAAAGGATACTACTTCACGTAAGTATGAGTCATAGATTAAAATTAATTGTTAAAATATTTTTTCATGGTTTAGAACTAACTTCAATCTCATAAAGTTGATCTTTCTCCAACTAATGCAACTGTAGCTATTCCTAAACATCTTCAAATGTCTTTGATCCAAGTCTATCTGTTCAAACAACATTACTAACCTAAACTATCCTAGTAAGACTGAGTTTCCTAATCTAAACTAATTGCATCGAGTTGATCATCTGTTACCCTCCAAAACTTCCGCCCTACTCTTGAACCACCACTATAGAACATGACTATCTATCTGGATTTGTGTTAAGTGATTTACTAGGAAAAATGTATAAATTTTCAATTCTTATTTTACAGTTGATTTTCTAATAATTGTTTATTTTAAGTATAAGCTAATTCGAATATGGTCTATGCAGCGCAGGTCTAGAAGAAAGTATACATTAGTTAGTATATGTTACATTCTATTACACTTTGTTTGGGATGGAGTTTTCATCAAAGCAATAAAAATGATAAATGGTTTTAAGTTACCTTTGTCAGTAGCTCAAATGGTCGTTAAAACTCTACAACCAGGTTTCGATGCTGAGTTGCAGCATGATCACGTAAGTCAGTAGGATAACTTCTTGCTCACATGTCGGTCAAGTTGACGTCGTTAAAAAGTTGATAAAAACAATACAGGACGTTAAAACACATACATTTAAACACGAACAGTTATAAAACATATATTAACGAGATCAATCTATCGAACGGCAAGAACTACAACTACCTATCTACTACGGCTAGAACTACGGCTATCGGACATGTGAGCAAGAAGTTATCCTACTGACTTACGTGATCATGGTGCAACTCAGCATCGAAACCTGGTTGTGGAGTTTTAACGACCATTTGAGCTACTGATAAAGGTAACTTAAAACCATTTATTATGTCTTATAGCTCAGGGGCAGAAAAAACTAAAATGTTTAAATCAATAAAAATGAATTACAGTTCAACTACAGACCAAAACATATCTACGGTTGTGACGACGCACAGGAACAATTAATTGTGTTCCTAGGTTCACTTTTACTCCATGTAAGTCATTTAATCCAGTATGATAGGTCAGTGTTTCTTGTCAAAGAGCAAAAACAAAGATTGAAGATGGCGTCCAGAGTAATTTCGTTAACTGACAACATCGATCACGACCTCAAAGATCACAAATCAAGTGGCATCACTCTTCGGCATATTAAGCTTAGGCTATGACATTTTCTTGTCCATTATGATGCATTGGTACCTATGCCTTTGTAATATTTGCCCATGTCTTTATAGATATTTGCCTTTCAGAACAACACTACTCTGTGTTAGAAATTCTTGAAACGATACAAAATTAATTTTTTCTTTAACAAAACAATTTATTTTAATTCCTTTGGGAATTCCTTAACTCTATTTGAAGTACTCTACTGAAGTAGACATCCCATCTATATGGACCAGCTATAGCCATTTTTTTGTTAAAAAGAACGTAGTGGTGTTAGCCAGTCACAGAATGCGCTAGTGGCTAAAACCCTATTTTCCAACTTATGTTTTGTTGCTGGCCAATTTGATGAGCAATAACAGTTGCTATAGCTGAATATAAGTAACTCCATTAGTTTTAATTCGTAAAAAAGATAAACACATGAAAGTTAAACTAAAATTGTAAAAAGGAACATTTTCAAGCCCCAAAAATAATTTATTTCTAGTGTTTTTTCATTTTTGCGATTTTCAGGGTGACATATCTTATAATATCAGTAATTTAGATCAGCACAATCTGTCGGTGGCTCACATCAACTACGGCGATTTTGGTAAAAAAACTGGCTACAAATATAACATGGGGATGGAATGTCTAGTATCACCTAACAATGGAATTTACCTAGATACTGAAGGAATTCTAAATTTGAAAAGATGTTCAACTTTCTATGTTCATGGGTTGTTGAGTTATTCAATCCTCTTATTTTCATAGGTTGCCAAATATTCACTCTCATACTCAGGTTTGTCTAGATATGGGACGAGATATTCTTGTATAAGAAGTCGTCATTATCCTCTGAATCTTCGTTTAAAATAAAACGAGGGACATTTTCAAACGAGGTTAGTTGAAATTTATTCTGTGGAACTTGCTAGGTTGGCCTGCTGCCAGCCTAGAGTAGAATAACAAACCACATATATTGTATTATTCCATTTTACAAAAGTTGTATAGGTAATTAAAAATATTGTTCACCATAAATATAAAATAATCAATATGCCATTTGGACCTAATTAACAAATAAAAACTGATTGTGTACATTACTATCATTATTCATTAAATGTCAATATACAGTTATAAAGTACGTTGTTAATCCGTTTCCTATATAGGAGTTGATTTTTCAACGACAAAAAACGTGCACGAGACTTACAGATCTGCAGTATATATTGTTAAGCTATGTCATAAAACAGTATGTATACAATGTTTTAAATCCTAATTCCGTAACAACAAATTTAAACAATTTTAAATGGGCCTTAGCAATAATTTGCTAAACTAGCATTAATTAATAGTAGGCCTGCGCAAAGCAGGTTTACAATAGAAAACCATAAACTAATTGGATGGTAATTCAACAATCGAAGAGAAATCTTAATAAGTTAGTTGTATTCTATTACTTCTACTTATCTTGAAACCGGACAAAACAATTACAGAGATTTACATCATCGTGTTTTATGGAACAATACTCTTTTTATGTACTTGACTTCATTACTTAATGTTATAAAAATTAGTAGGTATTTGGGTTCTTGTAAAGTCAGTGCCCTTCCTCGCAGTAGCATTTAAGACATGTTTTGAAATGTAAGCAAGATATTTTATTATATTTTCATAAAATTCAACACTAGACTTTTTATAAAAACTTATAATTCTGAAGACGACAGTTAATTACTGTGTATTACCTTTCTATCTACCTCCCTTAATACTCATCTTTATAATGTTTCCTAGATTAATTATCAATATGTCAGTGTGCTGTGTTTGGAAATAGTTGGAATCATTTTAAGTTTAAAAAGATGATTTTAATAACTAATGCAAGGACATTAATGAGTTTTGTGAATCCTTTCTGCTTACGTGCAATTAATTAAATGAAATGAAATCCTTGCAATTATTTTAATTGGATTTCAGAATTCACTTTATGAAGATGAATGTTTAGTCAGACTTTTATTATATTGGTTAAATAATATATATTGAAATGAAACCGTTTTAAACTAACCTTAACTAACTAACCAATCTTGTTATAACTTTTCAAAATTACGTTTTCTATTCCCCACGTGCCTTTTCTGTAAACCATCGAAATTTTGAAATGTTATAGCAAGATTGGTTGGTTAGGTTAGTTTAGAATCGTTGCATTTCTCAATCCATATGTATATTATTTTTGCCTATAAAAATTAGTTCTCAATTTGCAATTTAATTGTGTTTGAAGATATTAAAACAGAAGGAATATGGATCGTAAAGGAAAACAAAAATATCGATATATCGAAAAGAAATCATCGATAATAATGAATGTTCTCTTTAACGGGAAAATACTGAAAACTGTTCTTGATTCCATCATTTATCAAGTATTAAATGTAGCTACGTCTTGTGTTTCTTCATCTATAAATATCTTAAAATAATATTCATTGGTTCATTTAGTTTATTTTCTATGGGAAAACAATGTAATTACAACAATAATGAAGATAAAAAAAAATGGGCGTCAAAATATGATACTCGAAGATGTAGTATGCGAAGAATAAATGAATAGCTGTCAACTTTTTTTCGTTTATAAAAATTAGACTAATGACCATTTATGTGATAAAGATTGAAAAAATGAGTTTTACAAAAATTTTGTAAAACATTAGTTCCTAATTCTTTTCAATATATAATTTGTTCATCTAACTCAAAAGGAATAAATATAATGTCCATAGCAATTTATTGATACTAGGTAGGGTTCTTAATTTGATCGTTCTGTAGCTAATATCGTTAAATAACACAAACCAATCATGTCGCACAGTTGGGGGTTTGTGTAGCAATCTGGTTCACACAACACTGGGGTGTAACATGTGGTAATGTAGCTAAACATGAAGACACGCTGTTAAAACAGTGTATTTATCTGTTATTCTATTACTCTTTATGAGTGTAAAATCAACACACTTTTAATTTGTAAGTGACATGTTATATTTGTTGCATAAAATTAAAGAATTTTGTAGCGGTTGATTATTTAACTATCCATCTGATAGAAAATATAAAACCCACCTTTTATATTTACTTTGGCTGTATTTAAATAATTTACTGCAAATATATATCTTGTTTACTTAAATATGATGAAAAAAATTGCAATTAGTGAAACAGTTGGGCAGGTTTGAATTTGTTGAGAGAGGTTTCGATGCTTATATGCAATATTATTCAATTTTCAAACAGATCTAACTGTTTAATGGTGTGTAAAGTCTGTTGAACAATTTAAACAAACTTATACGATTTAACTATAAATTAATTGGGGATTGATTAAAATATGTGGATTGAAAATGTATAAAATTTCAAAAGCTATGTTTACCTTAAAAAATAAATAAACATTCTTTAATTCTTTCATTTAATTTATTTTAATATTGGCTGTTGTCCCTTTCAACTTTGGTTCTAGAAAATATAGCGTTATGAATCGTAATTTACGTATATTGATTTGATCTATTTAATAAATTAATGAACGAAGAAACATTCCCTAAAGTAACCTTGGGGTTAGGTTTGTTTGACAGTAATATTTTCTGAGGTGTTATTATTTGAAACCTATAATGTAAAAAACTGGGCTTTTGAACTGTTTATAAAAAATTATATCATCAATCCTATACTTGTTTGTGTTATAATACATTTCATATACAAAATACATGCAGTTTTATTTAATTTGGTCAACAAAATGTTAACCAAATATTTCCACCGATACATTATAATTTAAAGTTTTTAAATAAATAGAGAATATTTCAAGTGCAATCAAATCAATTATAAAACAAATTTGTGCAATACCTTTGAGGTTAGGTCCTTAAGAAAAAAAACATACATTGCATCGATCTCGTAATCAGAATGTCAATCAAGTTTTCAAATCAAATTCTGATATCTAATTTATGTCAGTGACGTTTTTTAAACCAATCTAGTTATTTAAAATTATAGCAACACAAATGTTTCTTTTTATCATAAAATAAAATTAGAATTTTGGTTTTACGTTAGTTTTTAAGACTATCATGAATTTCTTTAATGATAGAAAAAATTCCATACAACATTATTTTTAATTGGAGATTTTAAATATTTATACCTCACAGTGGTAAAGAAACTCGTTATAAATCATGTAGTATTTAATGAGGTATTAGCCTTTGGATCGATAAATTTAAGCTAAATGGTTAATGTTTTTTGTCTAAAAGCTAAAGCATGTTTTTGTTGCACCTGATAATGGAATCTAGAAGTCTGAAGCTATAAAAGTATACTACTGCAAAGGGCCTCTTGACAAAGGAAGGTAACATAAACCATTTACTGCCAATTATTAAGCAATTTGTTGAAAGAAATTATGAGGTCTGTAGTAATTCCTATGACATAAAGACTTAAATCTGTTTTTAATTGTCTTTCGGTTTTATCTTTTAATGCCAAGTATGTATCGTTATTCTATCAAGTTATACTATAGATTAATGTAAATCAATAAATAAATATATTTATTTATATTTTTATTATTAAAATGAATGATATTATTATACCAATATATTATATAAGTTACAAATGAAAATAAAAATTTTACTATAGGTTAAACAGTGATATATAAAATAAAAAATGAGTATGTATGTTTATTTATTTATTATAAGCATAATAGTTTCAGTATACTTTGGTTTTAGAAAACGGAAAGGACGACATAAAAAAGTGATTCAGTTAAAAAAGCTCTATGAAAAATTATCAAATATAAAAGAATCCTGCAATTTTT
This sequence comes from Macrosteles quadrilineatus, assembly GCF_028750875.1. NCBI lineage: Eukaryota > Metazoa > Arthropoda > Insecta > Hemiptera > Cicadellidae > Macrosteles > Macrosteles quadrilineatus. The sequence goes on from NW_026542601.1 coordinate 104,592,822, forward strand.
CCGTTTGTAATCAATAATAAAACCAATTCCGATTCCATCTCAGATCTCACGTTCGGAAGCTGTACGTGTAGAGATGTACCTTTCAATCAAATGTCAGATATTGTTTGTTGTCCCAGCAGCTGACAAAACTGCACTCAAACCGCGAGGTTTATCAGCGTGACAATCGAATTAGTATTTAATACGACAGTTATGATTTTCAAGATGGTACAAATGGGTTTATTAGATTTTAAGTATATGTAAAGCATTTTATCCTGCATATAAATAATAACCATATGTATAGTTGTTGGATAACACTACATGTAAATTTTGCTTATAAGTTGAACTCTAAAACTTAATACACTTAAAACTTTCAATTGAATTTTGGTAGTATAGTTTAAGGTAGTTAGAATAAATTTAAACTGACCTAATTTAAAAATTAGATCAATTATTTTAATTAAAAAAGTTGTTACATACGAAGATTGCTATAAGAAAAAAATAAACTCTGTTGAAGGTAGGTCTATCGTAAAAAAAACATTTAAAATGCGTTTTACTTTAAACGTGTAGTTCCACAACATCAGTTTTTCCATTACAACGGTTATTTTTAGCTAAAAATAACTTAAAGAAAGAATTTTTGGAAAGAGGCACAACAAGTATATATACCCCCACCACAGAAAACCTGCAGACTAAGCGAGTTTCCATCCACCTGAGTGGAATTCCACTAAATTATTCCCTTAAAACTGTCAGATTTATGTCCTATTTAAATATAATTAAGAAAAAATAATTACGTTAGTAGAATATTTATTTTAAAAAGCTTCAAACACACTTATTTTCAGTAAATCACCACTAAGTTAATTTCCTATTGACCTGAAGAGCAATATTCTTGATAAACTACTGACATACTCACTTTTTATTTAAGTACATCCTTGTTTTTGTTTAAACATGTTGTTTGAAGTATCGTTTTAAGATAAAGTGCTGCTGGTATAAGAACCTATAAGAGCCCGACATATAAACCTCCAACATATAAGTGCCCAGCAAGAACTAGAAAGCCAGTATAAGAATGAAAAGCCTGAAGCCTTTTAAAATCTGGATTCAACCTCATCTCTAATTTTATCGGCAAGACCTTGAAATAAAGGTTTGACCTAAGAATGATGTGGTACGAATGAGGTTTGTATAAAGAATCGAACATCATAACATGATTATTTTTACGGTACGCATTTAAGCCAGAATACAATATTTACCATTAGGTCCATGTGATAAACTAATTTTAATATTTTCCAATTATGTAATTTAAAATACATCTAAAATGTTTGGAAATGGACATTTCATAAGTGTAGTAACTATGAGTATAGAATTCAATATACTTTCAGAAAATCATGATTTAGGGAATAAAAAAAAAACACTAACTGACAATCTATAACTTATTTTGATTCAAACTTATTAAATTCCCTCGAATCGTTTTCAATACTTAAACTAAATCTTCTAGAGCAAGATGTTCTTAAGTTAAATAAAATACATTTAATCTGTGATGAGAAAAGAGAAAATACTGTAAGAGAAAATTGAGGTTTTGTCTTACAGTGACATCTAACGCCAAATGATATTTGTCGGATCTGACAAAGTTACTTTCGCATTTCCAGGTCTTCCCCGAAAAGTGGAATTTTCCGATTGACATTTACTGGATAGAATGTCTATAAAATTATAGCTGGGCACTAAGTACTACAAAACATAGTGGGATACTGTATGTTGTGATTATCATGTCTCAATCATAAAAACAAAATTATAAATCTTTTACGCAATACTAACATTACATAAGTGCTACCAATCAATACCATTTATACTTTGTATTTATGTAAGACAATGTAACGTAATTATGTTTATTGATTGCAAGTAACGCAATTTTACCATTCAAGTTCTAACCTTCATTTTAAATTGTGTGACAGTTAAGACATTCTTACACTATTTTTATAAAACAAATGTACATATTGAGATAATACAATGCAAAGAAGTTAAATGAAAATTGCTGTACTGTAATAATAAATATTACAAGTTGCAAAGATATTCAAATCAAATCTCCGTTTTCATTGAAGAGCGGAATGGATTCATATCGGTGAAATATTCATACATCTATCCAATCAAATCAGAAACACAAACAACCAAACGAACACACACACACAAACATATCATCGCATACGCATACAGTAGCATGTTCTACCAATCTACCACTGTACGAGTATGCGCACACGAACAAGTAATTCGAAGCTTTTAAAGACTTTTGGTAAGATAATAATGTCATAGATTATTACATGTAGCAACAATAGAATTTATGATTGACAACTTTATTTAATCATTATCACATCCTTTATAAACCCTAACTAGCATATTATTGTCCTAGTTGGATTGTTATAGGGGAGAAGGCTGCACATTATAACCGTGGAAATATGTGACCTAGAATTATATCATTGAAATAATATTTATAATTATTAAGATAGGTGAGAAATGCCAAACATCTTGCATGATCACATATCAATAGAAAAGGCCGGTCTTTGGTACAATACATGAAAATATTAGCTATGTGGACAAAAATAGCTTGATATAAAACCACTAGGAGCTAAGTTATTACGCTGAATCTGTTAAAAAAAAAAATTGTGCCTTTAATATACCTTTGAAGATATCCTCCCAATGGAACACAGTAGATATAATAGGACAAAGATACCCCACTTTCGGCGTTTTAGAGGCACTTTTAGGGCACTTTTTATAGGGGAAAAATGAGAAAAATGAGTGGCTCATTTTTTTGGCCACTTTTTTAAAGACCCAGCTCTCGACCTATACACCCCTATATAAATTTTCTACTTTTTTAATACTGAAAAACACGTCTGGAATATGGCTAATTTTTTTGGCCACTTTTTTAAAGACCCGGCTCTCGGCACGCGAACTCGGGCGCGCTCCCGGCTTATGACGCGCTCCCTTGGACATCCTTAGTGGAAATCCATGAGTTCTGGCTACTTGGGAACCCAAGCCATTTGACATACAACGAATCACCCTTTCTCCTAATTACCTTCTCTACCAAATACATGTCCTTATACTTGGTCTTTAACAACTCCTCTGTATAGAAGCCTCCCCTGATTATATTGCCATTTTCATCTTTCAAGATATAAGTCACAGGCTTTGTATTCTTAACTTCTGCTATTGTAAATAGTTCCCCTGTCCAATTTGGAGTATAACCTTTACTAAAAACATGTTTATACTTGGAAATCCTTACGCTATCACCTACCTTATATCTTGGCTTTTTAACTTGCACTACTTTAGAAGTCAACCTCTCATGCACATATTTACTATTCTTAACATTCACTTGGTTAGGCTTCATTCCTATAGATCTATGCACCTTATTATTATATTTTCGAATTAACTTTGGAAGTAAATCCAACCATTTATAACTCCCCTGAGCACTAAATTCCCTATATAACCAATTCTTTAAAGTTCTCTGAAACCTCTCCACAATTGCAGCCTTAGTTGTAGAAAAAGTGTGATAGTGATTAATATTTAATTGTTTCATTAGTTTGCTAAAATATTGATTAAAAAATTCTTTTCCATTGTCAGATTGAATATTTTTAACCCCCTTTGGTAGAATGGTTTTAATGGCTTCTGTAACCACTAACCCTGTCTTATTCTTTAGTGGAGCAGCATAAGCTTTTTTAGAAAATGTATCTATTAAAGTTAAAATATATTTATTGCCAGAATTTTCTCTAGCATAGTTTTGCATATCAATTAAATCTATTTGTACGGTTTCATTTATACCTAATACTTTGAAAGACCTTCTTATGAAATTCTTTCTTGCAGGTTTATGAAGTTCGTATGCAATTTCATTCATTTTTTATAACATCATCCTTTCCTGTAACTCTAAATACATCACCATTAGCCCCAATCAATAGATTATCTTCCATTCTTTTAAATACATAGTTTTCTGGTATATATGGTCTATTATCTATATACTTAAATCCACTCAAAGATGTGGGGTCAGCAACTAATAAATCAGGATTATATTCCATCAAATTAAAATTTTTTTCTCCATATACAAATTTTGATCCATCGTAATGCATAGATTGTGACATTAGACAAATATCATCCAAATGTTCCCCCTCTGGTAGATTTCTTATAAATTGTTTTTTGGCATCCCAACATTTTTCTTTTTTATCAAAAGTTATAGTCTGTTCTTTTATAACACAGTCAGTGTCATCAATGGCAGGTTTAACACGTACTAACCTTTTACTATTAAAACTCCAATAGCCTGCTTCCATTTTTGGAACTTGTGAAACATTCACAGCATCTTTACTATCTGTACCTTCCATCAAATTACTAATTTTCTGTTTCTTTGCATTCCAAACACCATTCTCTGATTCTAAAAATTCATAATTATTATCGTCTTGTACAAATTTACCATCTTCTTTTCGTATTAAAGTCTGTTGTAAAGTGGGCACATCATCTAAACTTTCACCCTTTTCTACATTAGTAATTTTCCGTTTCTTAGCATTCCAAATACCATTCTCTGATTCTAAAAATTCATAATTATTATTGTCTTGTACAAATGTACCACCATCTGTTCGTATTAAAGTCTGTTGTAAAGTGGGCACATCATCTAAACTTTCACCCTTTTCCACATTAGTAATTTTCTGTTTTTTAGCATTCCAATTTTTATTCTTAGATTCTAAAAACTCATATTTAGTTCTACCTTGTAAGAAGACATCACCTTTTCTAGTTAATGTCTGTCCCAAAGTTGATACATCATCTACAAACTCCCCATCTTTAACGTTACCAATTTTACGGTTTAAACCATTCCAACTATCGTCTTGTAAATTTAAAGTAGGTTCACTACTAGCCCTGGGTTCTGCAGGCTTATTATATGGATTATATAAACGATAAAATTTATCTATAAACATATTTTTATTTAGTAAATAATTCCACTTTCTCTCAATTCCTCAATAATGGAATCTATTTCATTATCCACTCCTGAGTTACCGGCTTGGCGACTTAGCCAAAGAAGTCTTAACCTATCTACAAGCTCATTAGGATCATCCCAATAAATATAGTCTATTTTATTACCTGTCACTTGTCTCAAACCTTCACCAACAGACTTAAATAGAGGTTTAATTATATTAAGATATTTAGTATGTCTATTACTTGAAATTGGTGCACCATCTTTGTAACTCTTTAAATGTCCATTTGTAGCTTCCAAAATTTCTTTATAATTTTGCAAATCAGCCGGAGTATAATCCTCAGGTTCTTTTAAAGTTAACAATTGCCACAAACCTTTTGTCCCCTTGTAGGTTTTATTTGCAATTGTAACATCATCATTGGCAATGTCAACTTCCTTATTTCCAATAAAAAATTTATTTGCTTCTCGTCTAATACCATATGTAGTGTCTGTCATACTACTTTTACTGAGGTAATTTCCTAAATAGTCTGATGCTAAAAGACCAAAATCTAATTTCTGTGGGGTGGATTGCTGTAATGGTTGTAATCTTGGTATTATTGGTATTCTAGATGGAGTCATTGGGAGAATCTCCATTCGAGGCCTCTCTGTTTTGGCGATTTTTTTTAATTCTTGTAATGGCTCTATTAAAGGTTGGAATGTTTGAAACCTCTCTTCAGCCTCTAGAAACTTGCCACGTTTTAAAGCTCTATATTTCTCTCGTATTTGATTTGCAGAGTCAACCAATTCTTGTTGAATGTTTTTCATCTTTTATTTACATTTTATTTATCTCATTTGACAAAGGATTGTACTCAAACACTTTATCATGTATTATTAAACAATATGCAGATGTATTTGCTGGTACATTTTCTGCAGTTTCAATCTCTAATTTAATATCAACAATTCCTTCCTTCACTGTTTCGTTCTGTCTAGAACAGTCTATTACAATTAGTGGATATTTCTTCATAAACTCAGCCCTACTAATCATAGGATCTGGGATAGTATTATAGTAAGTCTCTCTAAACCTCATAAACATCTCATAAGCTTTAGAGACATCTCCATTTTCAAAGTCGAGATTTAAATCACTATAAGGATAATATTCAGAGTTTAGAAATACTTTGAGATTTTTTAACTTACAGTGATCAAATTCATCAGTTCTTTTTCGTGCACTATTATCCCTAGCTGTTTGGAAACCAAATATAATATACCTAGGCTTCTCCAAACTTGAAGATGTCTTTACTGACCATGTATGTCTTGTAGTATTGGGATATGATGGAAGTTCATGCAACTCTAAGCTTCTAAATGCAATTTGCAAATTTTTATTTTGCAGTAACATCTTTTGTAATTGTAACTTCTCCCCATCTGATGGTATTACATGTGGCATCACCCATTGAATTGAGTTAAGTGTAATTTTAGGAATCATATCAGCAGTACCACTGGCTGGAGCACTAGTGGTTGTTAATATACAATTCAAATCATTTTTGGATCTTTTCAACACCAATTCTTGTTTGACATTTACTAATACCTTATTAAAATCCTCAAATACACCCATTAACAGTTCTAATGGCAAACAAGTACTAAACTTGCCACTTTTATGGAACTCTTTTAAATTCGTGTCAGAATCAAATGCCACATTTGACAATTTAGTTGTTTTATTGTAAGAGCTCAATATTTTCATAAGACTAGAAATTCCTGGGTTTCTTACAATGTCTATTTCTTTACCTGCGACTTCATATCTAATTTCATCAAATAAGAATGCAAATGCATTATTTATAAAATGACCTTTATCATGATTTTCAATTTCTCCCTTAATATACAGATAACTCCTACATGGGAGAGTTAGCAAATCTTGATTATTAATACATATTCGAATTTCATCAGAATTATTTATTGCTAAAGTGTTATGGGGAACATAGGAGTGATTTGTAATTTTAACCACACTATCGTCGAATTGGGATTTCCCTGTAACGTCTAGAAAATCTTCCATTTTTATTAATAGAAAATTTTAACTTTAGTCCTATTGATCGTAGGAACCTAGCATTTTGTATACTTATAGATAAATTCTTATAAATTCTCATATCTTTTTTATATGACAAGTAATTGTAGTTTCTTCTCCATTAAAGTCAATTGCCTTGTCATGCTGATCGGCAAATGTAATACTGACAACATCTAAACTTCTCTTATTTACAGGAAAATATATAATATTTCTTGGAACTTCAATAATTTTGTAGCCAGGAGGAGCTTCTGGATAAAAGCTATGTATGGTGTGTGATTTGTTGCCGTTTAAATAGGACCCGTTTGCAATATTACATTTTACTCTAATCACATTTACATTATTAATGTTTATTTTATTTGTAGATTCAAACTGTACACCAGGAGTAGAAACACCTTTAAATCCCAATAAAACAGACCCTAAACATGGTTTTGTAAAATCAAACACGTGGCTAGAAAGTAATGTCGCTTTCATAGTTTTATTATTAGCTGTAAGGAAAAAGTCTGGGATTTGCTTTTGAATTTCCTTTGCAAGCTCAACCACCTCATATGTTCCTTCAGAAATTTCTATTGTAACTGGAGCTTTGTGGTCATAATAGAAAACATCATCACCTTCTCCAATGGTTAATTTGTTGCCTTTAAGTTTATTTAATTTTGGAATAAGCCCTTTGAATAAAAGTTTGACTTTAGTATTAATTAATGCTTCTCCATTTTTATGTATTATAACTTTAAGTTTACCATCTAATAACTGGTTTAAATCATCAACTAAGATCTCTCCCTTTGGTAATGTTTTTTTCTCTACTTTGTAATATGTTAAAGTATTTAGAGGTTTTTTCACATTAAATATAGAATTATAACTTTGAAAATCAACTAATCCAATTACATAATCATCATTTAATTCTATGGGAGGAAAGAACACTGACTTTAGCTCTGGCTCTGTACCCGAAAATGTTATAGTAAATGAATCCATTTTTATAAACAAAAATTTTTTATGAATGATAAACATAAAATTCCACAAATAGAACTATTTAAATCTTGTATTTGATCGGTTGTATAGAATATTTTATGTCCCTCAAAATATTTAATTACTTCTTTTGGAGGTTGGATTCCAAATGGGTCAAAATAAATTACAATATCTTTATTTTTACGATATGCTGTCCAATGTGTGCCAGATGAACTGTCTAAATTAACTATTCCGCACTCTTTTACTTTTGGTGTTAGATTTTTTAGCTCGTTTTTTAGGTACACCCCCCGGAAGTGAGGCACGTCTTTTGCGGCCTCTAACAGCTGGTAGTTGTCCATCTTTTTTATTAAATTTTAATCCCATTCCCATTTTTGCTTTTGCCTTCATCAAATTTGTCACCGCATAAGCTGCAGCTCTTTCAGCAAGATTTGCGTCATTCGCCGTTACTCTAGTCCAAGCTAAGTCTGCTAATCTCATGTCTGCTTTGTTCCGAGCAGCGGTATTGGGATTATTCATGTAGAATATGTCATGCTCTTTACAATAAGAGTCTAACTTATTTTTTGGAGGTACATTTTTGGCTAGATTTTGACGTATATTCGTTCCAGGTCCACAGTACCGATATGATGGTATGTGAAGTGGAAATGGAAGATTATTTATAAGAGTATTCAATAGCCCTCGACCCCTGTAAGGCTTTAAGAATAAACCTTTGCCTTTTTTACATGTTTTCTTATTATCATTTTTCACCATTTTTATTATATAAAAAATGTCTTTTATTCAACAAAAACATAAATTTAAAATAGTACATACTAAGGAAAATATACCAAAGAAGTTGGGTCTATTTCCTACCAATATTCGATGTGTTATTTGTGGTCCAAGTGGAAGTGGGAAGACGGTTGTAATTTACAATTTAATTGTAAGAAAGGAAGGATTAAAATTTACAAACTTATATTTAATATCTAAATCTTTAGAACAAGAAAAATATAAAAAAATAATTGAAATATTTAGTTTGTGTGACGAAGTGAAATTACACACGTTTACTGACTGTGAAATCACACCAAATGATGTAAAATCACAGTCAGTTGTTGTATTTGATGACATAAATAGTCAAAATATTACACAATTTTTTTCAATGGGTCGACATAAAAATATTAACTGTTTTTACTTGTGTCAATCTTACAGCAAAGTACACAAACATTTACGTGATAATGTAAATTTCCTAATATTATTTAAACAAGATGATTTAAATTTAAAACATGTATATAACAATCATGTTGGTAATGACTTTTCATTTAACCAATTTAGAAATCTCTGCCACCAATGCTGGGATAAAACTAAATATGGCTTTTTTGTAATAGACAAAGAAAGGTCAAAGAATAATGGCAAATATAGATTTATGTTTGATCAATTTTATAGTGACCAAGCGCAAGCGTATTGATGCCATCTTCTAGAATAAACCTCTTGTCATCGTCAAATGATAGTACTTTCTTGTTCATGGTTAAGGTTTGAAGATGATGATTTGTAGATTTAATTCTTGTCACATTCTCATAGTAATCTTGCCCAGTTGCAAGACAGTTCAAATAATGTTGATGTCTAAGGAGATGTTTAACTGTAGCACCATCAGCTCCTTTAGCTTTCTTCACCTCTAAAGCTTGTTTGTCTTCTTCATATAACCATTTTAGAGGAATATAAGAATATAACTTTGGTCTTAAACCACAATATTCATACATAATATGACCATCTAATTCGTCTTTAAACTTGCCAGTGACTTTTTTATTTTTATCAGAGTATAAGAAATGGTCTTTACTATATCCAGAGGTATCAAAATAGTGTAAGTCACATTCTATTTCCTTGTAAAAGTCCTCTGTAACTATAGCATACATTAATGAATCTGTATCTGTCATTAGAAATCTTTTATTCTTAAATTTTGACATATAATTATAGTGGAAATCATACATTATTACTTTACTAATATCCAAAATGGTCATTCCCAAATATATTGGTTTATTAAACTTTACAACTAATTTATTTAAATGTATAGCATGTAAATTGTTATCAAACTTTTTGCTACAATCAAACCTTGGATTAGTAACATATTTTGTTAATAGTGACTCATCCTTGAGATATATATCACGAAACTTGCGTTGGTTCATAATTGTTCGACCAAAGAGACTATTATTTAGCAATTTGTAAAAGTCTTTTTCGAAATCATTTTTAGCCCATTTTCGTTTTTCAATATTGAAATTAATATAGGGTGCAAGCCATTTAGACTGTCTAAATTTTAAAATTCTGTGGTATTTTGTAACAACCAAACCCAATTCCTCATATTTTTGTAATGCTTTATAATGTAAAATATATTTAGTTTTGTCATTTAAATTTGGTATTAATTTGCCATTCATTTTCTCAGGTGCTAATGGATAGTCATTATGTAGATCATGTAAGCTTTTATCATATTTTAAATCAACTTCTAAAATGTATCCAAACTCATTATTTTGATTGTTTTTGTATATTTTGTAGTCTATCTCATTCGTCCAACGAAATCTATCCACGGGTAGTGTCTCACACATAGCTGTGGAGTATAGCGAGTTACAATCTAAATATATTAAATACACACTTTCTTGATAGGGATCATAATGTTTGCCCATGTATCTATTATTGGCTTTAGCATAACGTGTGGAAATCATACTGACTCCTCCTCTGATTGCACTTTCTATGAACAAATGCATGTCAATATCTTGAAATAATTGTAATTTTATACCGGTCATTCTAAGACAGGCCTCCCATGTTAATCCAGGGAGTGAATACATATGTACGGGGTCAAGTTTGTAATCCTTTAAACACAGGTCTCTAAATGTCTCAAATACATCAGCTAGTAGCAATACATCTGTTTTAAGATATAAATCATGATATTCTTGTAAATTGTTTATATTAAAATGGGTCCAGACATGTTTTGCATGTTCATATTCGATGGGAGAGATATGTTCTTTAGTTAAAGTACTGTAAAAATTTTCAATTGGAGGTAGAGACTCTGCAAACTTATCTGGTCCTGTCATATATTCATAGGGAAATACGCCTTTACGTTGTAGTAGTGGATTGTCTATGAATCTAAATGTATTTAAATTGGAAGCTAATTTGTATAATGGAAGGGACAGAAAATTATAGGAATCCAAAAATACTAAATCATCAACTGAGAATGAAAGGTACTTTTCCATATCCTTGGCTATGCAATTTAATTTACGATTATATTTTCCCAAGTGTTGCATTATTAAATGTCCATCATAATTTTTCAAGTTATGGAAGAATACTGGTATTTTCTTTGTTACTTTATAGTTTAAATTACAATCATTATGGGCAGCTCCACGGTATTGGCCATTTAAATGACAATGTTCTCGTACCCTATCAAAATATAGAGGCTTTTCACAAATATGACAATGTGTTGAGTTTTGGAAAGATGCCTCTTGCTCAGGAGTCATTACAAGAGGAATATATATCGCCATTTGACTTTTAATGAAGTCATAAGTCTCAAATAATCTTTCGAAAAACACATCCATAACATTTTCGCCACTATATAACTCTTCAGAAATAATCTTAGAATCTTTTACTACGACAAATGCAAATCCAGATGGAGTATGGTTGTTAGAGTTTATAAAACATTCAAAATCTGCATAAATTACAAATGGGGCTTTAAGTTGATATTTATAATTTTTAAATTGTAATGTATTTTGTTTAGACATTTCCACTCTTTGTGCATCAAAGTTCTTACAATATGTTATATGACGTTCTAATTTATCTTTGGTGTAAAAATGTTGTAAACAAAACTTGCAAAAATGCTTCTTGTGGTCTTGTTTTGTAGACCGTAGCATTAACCTATCAAAATCACGAATTAAACAGTAATGTGATTTACGACCTTGTTGTAATAATAATAGATCTATATGAGTGTTACTATTCAGTTTGGTTCTTCTTAATGGATATATAAATTTTCGGTCTTCAACTCCAAATACATTAACACTTATATTATTTTGTCTTTCAAATTTATCTATATCAGATATTTTAACAGGATACTTTATGTTTGTCATATTTAACTGATTTTCATAGGGTGCATAGCTAGAGACTCTATTAGCATGTTTAGCATTCCTTGGATGTAAAGCTGCTAAAATTGACCAAAGGAAGCATTTATTATCTGAATTTTTTATATTTAAAACAGCATGTTTTGATTGAATACTTTTTGGTGTGGGGATATATGACTTTGGAGTTAGAGGCTTATACTTGTAAACGTGCAACTGCCAATATTTAGTATGGTCATAAATCCATCCGCTGCCTTCGGCTTGATATTTGTGCGTGGAAGCGTCAATCTTTAAAAGAGCATTTTCAATTTGAGGCTTTAAATCTCTCTTCTCAATGGTTAGGATAGTAAGGCTTCTGAAATCTGCAATACATTCTTTCTCATTAACTAATTTTCCATTTTGATCTATTGTATATTTTATAAATTTGATTCTCCTTACTAAAGTCCATTTTATCGGTAGAGGACAAGACTGAAGAGTACTTTTAAGTTCAGTTTTAATCGATTCACCAACAAATTTAATCATTGTATATGGACATTTGTTACAAGAATTTACGTGTCTTTTAAAATGGCCAACAACATTTCTTTTACAGAAATTACAAGTCTTGTGACTTTGTAATATATGAGATTTTAGAGCCACATTATTATCACAGATTAAATCACACAGTTTACATACCTTCATTTGATGTTTTAAATTGTAGTGGCGAATAAGGTTGCTTTTTTTGGAGAGCGATGCGAAACAATGTTGACATGTAGTCTTCATTTTTATATATGTAACTAAAAAACTAGGTTGGCATCTTATATATAGTAGAAATTACATTTTGACAATTCAATTAATGAGAAATAATAATTTTAATCAGAATTTTATATTTTAATATTCAAAACAATTTCATACAATAGGATTTGGCAATTGAAATTTTCTAAATCAAAACAAAATCCTAAATCTTAAATAAAAACTCTTTTTAGCAGAATGCTGAGTCTACATATATATAGAGAGTGAGTGTTACCTATGTTAAAAGGGACTTGACAAAATTATATAGTGAGTATAATTTGGCTAAGTTTTTAAATAATAACTTGTACACACTTTTGACTCAAAGTACCCTGGTGCGTGAATTTGGCTAAGTTTTTAAATGATTACTTGTGCACACTTTTGACTCAAAGTCCCCTGGTGCATGGAATTTGGCTAAGTTTTTAAATAATAACTTGTGCACACTTTTGACTCAAAGTCCCCCGGTGCATGGAATTTGGCTAAGTTTTTAAATAATAACTTGTGCACACTTTTGACTCAAAGTCCCCTGGTGCATGGAATTTGGCTAAGTTTTTAAATAATAACTTGTGCACACTTTTGACTCAAAGTCCCCCGGTGCATGAAGTTTGGCTAAGTTTTTAAATAATAACTTGTATATATTTTTGACTCACTTAAAAATAGTAATAACAAAATAAGTTACTTTTTGGATAGAGAAGCAGCACACAGTTGACATGTAACTAAAAAACAAAGTTAGCATCTTCTATATGGTGGAAATTACATTTTAGACAATTTCAATTAATGGGAAATAATAATTTAAATCAGAATTTTAAATGTTAATATTCAAAACAATTTCATACAATAAAATTTGGCAATCATAATTTTTTAAATCAAAACTAAATCCAAAATCTTAAATAAAAATACTTTTTAGCAATTCAGATTGCTGAGTCTACATATATACAGAGTGAGTGTTAGTTATAGAGAAGACTATGTTACCTATGTTAAAAGGAACTCGACAAAATTATATAGTGAGTATAATTCGGCTAAGTTTTTAAATAATAACTTGTACACACTTTTGACTCAAAGTCCCCCAGTGCATGAAGTTTGGCTAAGTTTTTAAATAATAACTTGTGCAAACTTTTGACTCAAAGTCCCCCTCATGAGTGAATTTGGCTAAGTTTTTAAATAATAACTTGTGCAAACTTTTGACTCAAAGTCCCCCTCATGAGTGAATTTGGCTAAGTTTTTTAAAATAGACTTATATACATTTTAAGTTCCTTAGTGACTGTTCAAAATACTCTAAGTGTTTAAAAATAGATTTATATACATTTTAAGTTCCTTGGTGACTGTTCAAAATACTCTAAGTGTTTAAAAATAGACTTATATACATTTTTTACATGTTCCTTAGTGACTCAATTCGGCTAAGTTTTTAAAAATGGACTCGGGAAATTAGCTACACTCCTAAGTTAAAAGAAATACAGAGTATGACTACAAGCACCAATTACGTCACCAATTGATCCCATGACCCGACACGCGACAACATATTACAATAGTCTAGCTTAGATGTCAAAGACTTACCAAAACAAGAAGATCCAGGTGGAAGAGTTAGTGATGATTCCGTAGAATGCCCCCCTTATATACCACAAAATTGTCTAAATTAATTTAGAACTTAACAATGGAAATTGAACAAACTGAAATTGAACAATTGAATAATTGAGGTCAATCAATCAAACATATTTGGTAATTGTCTAAACCTGCCCCAGACAGTCTGGCGCCAGACAGGCAGAGAATGTTGACAATTGATTTTGATTGGGGTCATTAGGTTACACTCACAGTCATTCATTTGAGTCAGGCATAGTTTACGCATAGCCATAAGCGTGCCCGAGTTCGCGCGCAAACCTCACATGATTTTGAGAATATACTTGTGAATGAATGTGGATTTAAAATTTTAATGGAGTTTGAACATTTGTATGGGTTTGTATTGGACGAGATCCGGGTCTTTAAAAAAAAGTGGCCAAAAAAATTAGCCATATTCCAGACGTGTTTTTCAGTATTAAAAAAGTAGAAAATTTATATAGGGGTGTATAGGTCGAGAGCTGGGTCTTTAAAAAAGTGGCCAAAAAAATGAGCCACTCATTTTTCTCATTTTTCCCCTATAAAAAGTGCCCTAAAAGTGCCTCTAAAACGCCGAAAGTGGGGTATCTTTGTCCTATTATATCTACTGAACACGTTCCACTTCGCCGAATTCTTAACAATGAGTGTACCCTAACATGAAAAATAATTGAATGGGTTTAAAAAGCAAAATAATTGTACCATAAAGTTTGAGCTTATAACAAGTTTTAGGCCTACTTATCATAATGCTTAAAAAAATACAATAGCTAGATTAGGGAAGAATACGTTTTATCTCTTGTTTACTCTTGTTTTTATCTCTTATCACTTGATTTTTGAGAAGCACTTAGTTTCAGAGAAATATCGTTGTCCAGTTCCAAGCAAGACAACATTTATTTTCAGACGTGATAACAATCACAAAAAAAAAATTCCCATTCACTAAACAAATTACCCGCAACTCATGTCTACGCACAGGCCCTGCCTATGTAGACACATTTCCATATAAGTTGATAAGGTTTTTTTTTTTTATCTCTTTGTGCCATTAGTTATAATATTATTTTGTAAGTATTTTTAAGACAAGGATTAGGCTAAGTAATTTATTCTGTAAAATACCATGAATTGTACTGTTTTAGTTGGGAAATAAACATCATTTCATTTCATTTCATTACATCTTAAAATTATAAAATAGAAGCTCCCTTCCATAACGAGTTTGAAAGGGAAGTCTGTAAATTAATTGAAAGGTCACTAAACAATTCTGTAACAATGTTAACAAGTTGGGGCTCCATCACTTACACTTGACTGTAAGTTTATCTCAATAGAGTGTTATTGTTGTATTTTAAATTGAAAATTATACTTTTGATAGTATTATTGTTGTACGTTTTGTAAAAATTGATAGTTTTCAATTACTCTAAATGACAAGAAACGCAAAGAATACATTTACAATTTCTGATGATTGAAATATTATAGACAAATTAATAAAGTGCTTGAAATAGTAGCTTTTACGTGTTTTCTTATGTTCCAAAAAATTTTATAGAAACACAAACTAAACTTATGACATTTTAATGTGCATTCAAACTTGTAATAATGTAGAATTTCACTAAAATCACTAAAATCCACATGTATAAAATAAAAATAAACCTGAATAAATCTTTAAAACACACTTAATTTAAACCTATGGAGTATATTGTCACTAGTAAATAGTTGGATACATTTTATTGAATTGTAAAAAGCTATGTCCTAATAGAAAGAGTCGATACACTAGTTGACCATTAACAAAACAAATTTCTCCCAAACCAGAATGTTATCTGTCAGGATCAGCTTTTACATTCCTTAATAAAAGTGAACAATCCAAACAGCAATCCTGATTGTAGATACGTCTTTATAGCTAGGCTGTAAATGTGTAAATAAAAAAGTTTCGATGATTGACAATGCTAAAACTCTTATAAAACAAATGTCTTTTCTTTGTTAACCAGCGATTTCAGTTACAGAAAAGTGTATTTCCAATTCATAAAAAACTAATTTAAAGGACTTAGCATATCCATTAACTATAATAATGTTTAAAAAATAAATAAATAACTTTAGATACATTACTGTATGTTTTAAAAATTTTTACACAAATTTTGCCCGTTGATGAAAATCTATTTAAACTTTCCCCATAGTGCATATAAAAAATCAGACTAGTTATTGGAGTTTTTTGTTGGTCGATTTTGCATATATTTAGTGGGGGATAGCCAAATAGCTTTTTGTATTGGTGCTATAGCTATATAGCTTTTTCCAATGGTGTTAATGGTCTAAATTACTGGACCTTTTTTCCGTGAACAATATAGTTTTCCCTGTAAGAATCACACATTTTCGTTACCATGTGAAATCTTAAAAAGTTTCCGGGGTAAAACGAAATATGCAATTTACCTTTTAAAGATGATGCCTGCTTAAGATTGTTTGTTGTAGATCCATACCATAAGGAGTGATTTACACACCTCAATCTGGTTGTAATTATTAATTAAAGCAGCCCGTTTGAAAACTCATCTTCATAAACCGTTTTGTCCCATAATTACAACCTGACTGTAGCCAAACTCTGCGCACTGAAGGGTCAGCAAATTAATTTCACATTTTAAAGCTTTTGAAAGGATGTTGGTAAGCAAAACTAGATCATTAAAAGCGTAATCTAGACAAAGAACAAACGCTAGTGGGGCGAAGCCCTGAAAGAAATTACATTTTTGGTTGAATTTTTTTTTTAGAAAATCTGTTAAGTAATTCTGGTAAAAAGGAGTGTTGTAAAGAAACCCCTTATAGAATAAATTAAAAAGATATTTTAGAATTTCTGCAACACATTCTTTGCTAAGTCAACTAAGACATATTTTGGATATGGTAATGAATCAGCAATGATACAATAACAAATATATATTTTTATTTGATAACAATTTAAACTTACTCTAGACCAGTGTTTGTAAAGTAACTAATGTGAACATGTGAAGATTCCATCAATTCTAACGCAAACATATATTGCTATTGCTTCATCAATCTCTTGTATTGTTCATGTGATGAATGTTTTAGTGATGTCTGTCCATGTGTAATACTCAGTAGATATTGTAGACAGTGGGGAATGTAAGATCTATGTGAGAATAATATCTACAATTTTGCCAATCTCGGCCTGATTACCTGTACCTACTACAATACAAAAATTTGCTTTGTTTTATGTGAATAAATAGACAGTTTACAAGTATGTAAACAGTTAAAATGGTAATGAAATATATTTTTGACCGATTACTATTTTTTCCTCTTTAGTTTAGGTTAATGCTTGAAATTGTTTTCCACATTATTTCAGGCTAGGCTTAGAGTCGCGTCATTATCACTGGGATTAAATCCATTAGTGATTGGCGGAATTTGAACCCGGGATCATGGGGACCAATTCCCCCGCTCTTCAATTAGGCCAGCTTGCTTCCTAGTTTTACTAGAATATTAGAAACCCTCCGAACTATTTCTACAGCTTTTATGGTATAATAATATTGAATGTGTAACTTAAATAGGTAAGTAGGATTATATACGATTAATTTCATTCTGCTTTCTAAGGTTTATAATCTTTTACATTATAGTGGTTGAAACAGGCGAATATGAAGTACTGTAATAACAATTTTACTGTGTAGAAAGAAGTCATGGAAACAATAATCATACTAAAGATCTATTGAAAAGACAATACCTTTCTATTGAAAAACAATTTCCATTTCGCAGCGCATTATGGCCATTCAGAGATTTCGTAGTGGACTACATTGCTCGCTGTCCTCGTCAGTTTAGAGTTTGAGATAGGTTCTTTCGTTTCTATTTTCAGATATAACTTATCTTTTACATCAAAAGGTCCTGCAATTAAAAACTATTTAAATTTATAGCTACGAAATCAATCGCGTCCCAAAGTTATAAAAAAACGTTTTAAAGACACCCTAGTATACAGGGTGGCCCATAATAACCTCTAACAATTTAAACAGTTGTTTCTCAGCTGTTACTTCACAGACAGCTGATTTTTGCTACAGTTAATGCCCAGCTGATAGGATTTTAGTTTAAATGGAGCAGTGGACTGTTCTAACAACGGGCTTTCACTGTCAAAGTTTTTTTTTTAATAACGAGTCCATGATTACTACACAACGGTTATTTCACAAAAACTTCCACATTCATCGCAATGATGCAGCTCCTCATGAAACAACCATTAATGCTATGTAACTACATATTTTGTAAATATTTATTTGAGTTTTAATCAACTGTAATTGTTGTTTTGCACAGCGTTGTTTTTATTACTTCACACCTCTATAATAAACATTACATAGAGTTAACACATATTTTTTGATCCGCCTCCATTATAAAAGTTGAATAGTTTGAACTTAACTAATAATTACAAAAATACAATTGAGGAATATTCAACGCAAAGATCATCTCTTCGTGAATTAGCTGAGCTGTCAAAAAAATAAATATTGGTTATTATTGACCACCGTAAATTCTCTAAAGTGGGGTTTACATTTTAAATATGAGTTTCACATAGTCCCTCGAGTGAAGATTGAAGCGTTCAATCCCAATTCAGCGAGGTCGATACACACGAAGCCCTAATTAATTGCCATTTCACAAATTAAACTGTGCTACAACACATGGCCGAATGCCTAACAATCTTATTATAATTTTGTACGACAACACGTTGTCAATGTGTACGAAGTTTTACCGTAAAACAGACTTTAAATACTTTAACTCTTAAACTTTTTTAGAGAAACTATTAAATTTAAGTTAAGTTTTTCTAAGAGTCCCAACTAGGTTTTCTAAGAGTCTTATGAAAAGTACATTATTACCTACATTGCAAAATATGTTTCAAGAACAATGTAACAGAAGAAATTCTGTTGGCATTTTTTTAGTTTAGTTAGGTGATATACATACACAGATATAAATAAATAGATAAATACATATATTTCCAATGTCATCTTCGTTTATAATTGTGTAATTTTGTTATTAAAATAGATAAATAACACATTTGTATTTTTTAATTTTCATTTTTTCCCTCCAGAATATCTCAATAACCACATGTCTGTCAATTAATACCAGAAAGTAAAATGATTTATCAATGTTTTAAAACTACGAAACTAACAGTTCAATAAGGAATCAACACTCAAGGCCATGTAGTTAGCATTGGATTCTTATCTTTGAAACATTCATCGACCAATCAAATGGAAACAGACGCATCGCGTGACACTGAAACCCAAGGTTCTGAACATTTAAATTTGATAACCTTTACAGCGGTAATCAATATATATATATTATTTACGACGATATTAGGGGAATAGTTAATAGCCAAATAACGGTATAGAACTATTCTGAATCCTTCCAGTATCGAACTAGTAATCTTCTAATTTGAAGCCACCATGATAAGCTAGTTTGCTTCATTTTGACGTACGAGAACAAAAACAAACGTACAGTATAGGCCCTGAAACCTCTCAAATTAATTATAGAATGTACGTGGAAATTTCAATACACTAGGTTTGTTAAGGGTATTCTATTTAATTGGATCCTTTGTGCAGTGTTTACACTGTAGGCTGGGCATAATCAAACTAACATGCGAGCTTCCAATTAAATGGTGTATATCATTTGATAGAAATTGAACCATCCATTATTAACATTACAGCTTAAAAGTTACCTCAAAATGTATGTGAATGTAATATATGAATGTAACGAAGAGTAAGTTTTTCAATAGATTTTGTGTATAAGCATTTTATTTGTTAATTATTTAGCTACAGACGATGACAATCGTAAAAAAAATTAAAGTATAGCGTGAATAGATTATGCATGCACATTCTTTGATTAGTTTTTTTTTTTTTATAAAATGAACATCTTATTGCAAAGTGAAGGCTGTGAACTCAAACAAAAATCCTTTTTCGAAAAGAAAGTGTCAAACAGTGTTTTTACAGCTGTACCAAATAATACTGTTAGAAACCTCCAAAAATTAACCTTATAAAACACATTTTCATGTAGATGAGTGGACATAGTGCTCACCCAATTATCATAAACTTGCTGGTTCGATCCTGAAGAAAGCCAAAATCTGTTTAGTGAATCACTCAGACAAGAAATAAGCTATTATCATAGGTCTCACGGACCTTGGACATGGACCTGGGATCTACAGACCTGGACCCAGACACGGGACCGATTTACTTTTCGTTTTGATGTCCCCAGAGGCCAAAAACACCATCTTTTGAGACTCATATATAACTCATATGTGTATAATATAATTCACATATAATGTATGTGTTCTTAAGCACAATGACTAAAGCAAAAATGATTCAATTTTGATGAAATTTTGTATAAACGTGTAAACCTACATTTATTCGAACGAGTTCGTGAACCAGCATGATCAGAAAATGAAAACAGGGGATAATGGGGGGTTTTATAGGGGGGTTTTTAAAATGGGGTTTTCCCATCGCACCCTAAAAACATAAAATTTTGCAATTTCTTTCAAACCAATTTTTATTGCTAAAAAACTAATAATTTAGTATATAGAAGCGTTTTGTATGCCTAACGGTTAGGGGAAAAATTCCAAAAAATATAAATTTGAAATTACCATGTTATTTTTATGGAGGATAAATTCTGGACGTAAAAATGTTAATGACATTTGGAAAATTTTTTACCTCATACTGAGCTATCAATAAAAAAAAACACCTTATTGTCTTCTTTGAAGCAGCAAACCTAAGTAAACCCTATTAAAACCCTATTAAACCCTATTAAATTCTTGATATTTAAGAAGGAAATAAATCCTACAATTTCGAGGGAACAATTTAGTGGAATTCCTGACAGGTAGATGGAAATTCGCTTAGTCTGCAGGTTTGCTGCGGTGGGGGTATTATTATTTGAAACTGGACCCAACTGTCTATGATCGTGAGATTTTGATGGATGTTGCACAAAGAAACAGCTGATCTTAGCCAATAAAAAAGCTGACATAACGCACTTTCAACACTGGTCACCATGGTTTTTTGGAATAATAAAACTTTCTAGCCTTTAATCTAATTTATTGAAAACTCTCAATGTGTATATTACTACTTTAATAATTGGAGACAGAATAGGAACATATCCAGTTCAACGTATTAAAACCGTATGACTGCATCAGTTGTTTCTTCACCTAGAATTAATTAACCTCAACTTGTATACTGATATTTCGAAGAAATAGATTTTATGGGAAAATTATCCTTGGAAATGGGTTACTAAATAGCATTCGGTGTGCGTTTACTGGACAGTCAAGACTAGTGAATTAATTGAATAATTATCCTGCTCCCCAAACAACAATAACACTAAGTTCCTTTTGTTTAGTAATTTGTGTATGCTGTTTCAGACATTATTTTTAACAAAAGATTTTAATCACCTTCATACAGCTATGTGTGACACAATTTGTGTTTCCAGACTAAGATGTGGTTAAGCGATTGTTCAACAACCTACTGAGATGGGAATCAATAGTAGACTATGTACTGTGGGGTAGTACTATAAATGCACAGCTAGAGTTGAATGATTGTCAAATCAAATAATATCGCAATGGAAGGCTAATACTGATTCGAAGATACTTAGACATTCCATCCCCATGTTAAATTTGTAGTCAGCTTCTTTACCAAAATCGCCGTAGTTGTTGTGAGCCACCGACAGATTGTGCTGATCAAAATTACAGATTTATGTTGAATGCACAAGGTTTTTACCAATTCAAACGAATGGAACTACTTATTGTGAGCTATAACAACTGTTATAACCCATAAACTTGGCCAGCAACAAAAAATAAGGTAGAAAATGCAGTTTTAGTCACTAGCGCATTCTGTGACTGGCTCACACAACTACGTTCTTTTTTAACAACAAAATTGGCTACAGATGGTCCATATAGATGGGATGTCTACTTCAGTATCCAATGGTCAATGATACTACTCTATAAAATATTGGTGCTCACTAGAAATCTAATTAACTATATAGTTATATAAAATTCACTATTGTTCCACTTCACTAAACCTTTACGATTCATTACTGTTTTCATTACGCGTTTCGTCGATGACAGTTGCAGTTTAGCAATGTATAAACGTCATTCAAATTCATATTTATAAGGTAATAGTTTATTTCATAATCCAAATACGTGTTATCTAAGATAGAGAAATCGATTTAGTTCGTAACACGTTTATTCCTGAAAAAAAACTTGGATTTTCATAAATTAGCTAAGCTTATATTTAGTTGTATTTTTTTTGTCTAACTTTTTGACAAGCTATGTTTTTAAAATATATTTTATCCTAACAATAAGTTAAGTTAATATTTCATTTCCACATGATATGCTTAAATTAAATGAATGAATAAACAATAAAATACAATAAATGAATAATGAAATAAATCTTAATTGTTTTTTGTTTTTTTTAGGTGAGAATGTATTTTGTACAAGAAACAAACGCTACGTGTGTTAACACTTTTGCTACAGATTGGCCATTTTTTCCTATGGGTTTTGGCATTATCACTTAGATAAAATCCATTATCTCCATTAGATAAGATCCACTTTGGTCAAATCCATTGACTTGGCGGGATTTGAAACCGGGACCTCATGGTCTGAAGTCCTGCGCTCTAACCACTACACCAGCTCGCTCCCCACAAATTGACGATTAAGACTTAGTAAAACCTTAATACTATTTTGAAAATGTGTACTTAAAAAGAAATGACCTAAATCGTTTTACTGTTAGGTATTATATCTAAAATATATTTGCAATGTTTTCAAAAATAAAACAAATAATATCTGCAAGAAATACATGTAGGATTTGAAAGGGGAAACCTTTCTATAGTGCCGATCTTATTCCCCACAAGAGATTTCGCCGGTTTGAAAGAGGTTTACCATTGTAGTCTCCTTACTCAGCATCTTACAGCAACAAAATGTTCTTTCGAACCTAAACAGTTTATTTTTTTATCCTAGTGCAAATAATCCTACATTCATAATTAGTGCAAACGTTAATAATTGTAAACATATTTCTTAATTTGTACATATTAAAACAGTGGAGACAAATACATATGTATGCCTATTAAACATATTTTTACCCAAATACTGCCCCAAAAAGTCAAATTATTATTGCTATACCGAAACTGTTATCATTACTGTAATACTGTATAATGTGTTTCAGTTGCAAGCATTCGATGTTAAGAAAATACCTATTCCATGCCTGTTGGGTAGTACTTTAATTTAAAATTAAATTTTATTTTTATTTTCGTAAATATGGTTAGCTTATGGTTATAATATTAGTCAGGCCCTAATATTCCATCAGAAAAAATCTGTTTGATCCCAATTTTTATTCATATTAGTTAAAATAATTCGAATTTACATGATAATTCGATTGTACATAATACTTATTTAAACAGCAATGTATACTATTCACCAAACAAAAAGGATTCGCACAAGTTTAAAGTTACATAAAAGGAAATTTCACAAAAAATAATCTAAAAATTAACTTAGGGTAAAAATATAAGTTTAATAGTTTATGATAGTTTTCGTTTATTATGTGGCAATTTGATACAGGAGAATAAGCCATACAACAACCAGTACCAAATTATTTACAAAAGACCAGAAAATCATATCATATCTAATATTAGTTGTCGTTAGTCCATTATTCTAGTATATCGTTATCTAATACATTATCTACAACATTATCTACTAAATATATTATCAACAACACTATCTAATATCTTCAAAGAACAGAAAACGTAACTCCCTCATAGTATGACAGACATATTATTTTTTATTTTTAACGAAATGGTATATGAAATTGTATAACAAAACATCATAAACCGCAAAAAAGTAATATACCCTACAATAGTTTTTAATTGCGATACTATAAAATGTAGGTATTTGTAGAAAACAAAACAGCATCCCACTCTAAAATTGGCTGATGTTTTATTCAATCCAAGCTGGGAAATAAGAACCCACATCCATAAACTGCAAGGACATTTTCCACTTGAATCCAAAAGCTTGGAAAACCAAGTGTTGGGGTTTGATGACCGGGAAATCCTTGGTTAAACGATCCCTAACCACTTCCCTCAGTGTCTTTGCAAAAGATAATTTTTGTCTCGTTTTAGTGAATTTCCCATATAGGGAATAAGCTATGGGGTAAAAATCAGTTTTCCTATTTTTGACACTAAAACTCAAAATTTCACAACTCCTTTCCAAACCATTTTGTAAAGCTTAAAAAAAGATTTTTTTTGTATTTTGAAGGCTTGTTGTATGCCTAACGGTTACGGAGATAATAAAAAAAAAATTAAAAATGTCCATTTCATTCTTATGAAGAATAAAAAAACTTTAGTTGTTTGCTTGTTTATAGATATATTTTTATAAAATTTGGTAGTTTTGTTTATTTTATTCTAAGCCATCAACATTTGAATATAAAACCACCCCTCAATACCTTCCCTCTACTAGCAAACCTAAGTACCCCATAGTGAAATTCACTAAAAGGCGATAAGTGACTCAGCCAAAGGGACTTTTTTTTTTCTATCTTAGGAAGCAAAACTAATATTAACATCCGTATACATGTTAAAATCAAAGTTAATAATGTAAGCATTTTATAGAATGACTAAGCATTCTGTACGTTGATCACAATTACTTATTTTTAATCTTAATTACATTGTTTTTTTTTTCACTATTCATTAAAAATTAGCTATCACAAATTTTTTTATTTACACCCATCCAAGCCAGATTAAGTGTATATGTTACAGATATATTATATTATGCAGGAATTCTGTACAATGCCTGAAGCTTTTAGGCAAAGTAGAAAACGGAGTAATAACGGTATGACTTTATAAATGTTTACTAGCAATTTTGTATAATGCCTAGACAATCTATGAAATTGCCACATGTGTGTCCTGAGAAAAATAAAATAAAGTTTGTTCTTAAAAAAATATATTTACTTAACAATATTGAAATATTTTTGTGAATGGTGTTGGGTTAGGTTAGGTGTTGCTTTATTTCGTGTTAGATTGGCTAAGGAAATCAAATGTCTCAAAAATCACTTTAGAATAATAGAATGTTTTGTGTTGGTTAGGTTGGTATTTTAATATTAAATTAGTAAATGCAAAACAAGTGCATACAAGACTTAAAAGAATCCTTCAACAGTGTATTTTATACTTTACCTACTGCCAATGATCAATTTCTAGGCATGAGCTTTATGTCATACTTTGTTAGGTTAATTTTATAGATTGCTTAGTCATTTATGGAATACTCAATTAAATACTTTGCCGAATAACATCTTGATCAGCATGGTTCGTGTTATTAAATTACCTGAAAGTACAAAGATACGTCAAATAACACTTGTAATACTATATTTATACTTATACTGTTGCCTTACAAGACGGTAAATACATACAAAAGATGGTAAGTGGTGATTAATTTCAATTGGGCACTCCAATATTTATTTACATTCTTGTGAGTAAACAGTATACGTGCAAATATGTTATTAAACGTGTTATTTGACGTATTTTTGTACTTACAGATAACATAAAGGCCCATGCCACTTCCTGAAAAGCTATTTATCCATTACGCCACATTTTACTGGATTTTCAACAAAAAAATCGACATGTGGTCGAAATAAACTTTTACTTGCCTTTTTCTCAACAATAAGTAGTTAAGCAATTGATACAATCAGGATTTAATTTTAAAATATTTCTTTAGATGAATGGTGCTTAACAAGGTTTTTTTTAAAAACCATAAGAGAATAATTTTCAGAGATAATATTACTCTTATCGTTGCAATACTAAATTTAGCTCCTCACCTAAGTTGGTAGAATAAATTTAAATTTAAATTACTGTAAGGAAAACTCAATAAAACCAAGAGACTTTCAATTTAAAAAGGCAATTCGATTCAAGTAAGTTAGGTCAAGGTTTTGAGAAAATGGAGAAGATTGTGAGACCGCGTTCCAGGGAAATTCCCAGTCATGACGCCTGCAATAAAATGGCCTCCTTCCAGCACAAGAATTTCGATTATAATTTCATTAATAATGACGTAATAATTTTAGTTTACTTATAAAGTAACGTTTAGCATAACTAGTCCATTTAATCATAAACATGTTTGTAGTGTTAATACAATAAAACCTTGATCCCCACTTTGTAGGGGGGATTAAAATCTTAAGTATGGTTATACTTTTTTTTTTCTTAGAAGAAACATGCAAGGAAATTATAAAGGAGTGGTTGTAAAGAAGTGGTAGTATAGAAGCGAATTCAGAACACTTATCATGAGGTTTGTATATTTGTTTATTTATAAATAAATTATAATAGGACGGTTACTATGTCAATAACTAAATATTGTACTCCAGATCGGCTTACAGAGCAAGATGTCCACAGTGACAGAGATTTCAAATGTAGAAAAAATATTATCAAGAAAGGTTAAATATACACAAACATAAGTGTGGGTATAAATTCATGCTATGAATAAATCCAACAAGATTTAAGTAAAATGTATGTCCTCAGTAATTTTTTTAAATACAGTTTTTATCGAATAAAACATCTGTAACGGATACTTGTTTGTAATAAAAACTTCATAAATTTATAACTATGCGATGATAAAAATGTTGAAACAGAAAATAACATAGTTTTGAATCAATTATTGAAAATTTAAATGGTGCAAGAAACGAAATTGATTCCTTAAACCAATTTATTCGCCAACACAGTGTATTGGCACTTGATAGAGGCTTACAGCCACGAAGAAATATAATTAAAACAAATATTGAGTTTTGCTTCAAAGATCTTTTCATTATTTTCATACACTTTTTACCATTTCTGGGACCAAATCTTAAGAATTGCTAACGTAATATACAGGGTGTTTTCAAATTGTCTTGACAATTTTTTTAGACTTGTTCATTGGGCAAAAAAAAATCCATATACGTGTTGATGTAATACGCCTAGATTTCTGTGTGTCAGTATGTTTGTGATTTTTTAAATTATTTTACATCTTAGACACTATTGAGGAAGTAAATTTCAAAATTTGTGCAAAACTGTAGTTTAGAAGGTTTGAGGAGCTTAGAAAATGTTGTTCCATTATCTTAAGTCATTTTAATATGGCGGCCGTTAAAAATCTCCCAAATTTCATGAAAACCATAAATATTAATTTGTTTAAACTATGTGGTTTTACTGCTGAAAAAATTTAATACATTATATATAATTAATCTTCTTTAATTCTTTTATTTAGGTTAAAAAAAAATATACTTTTTTGGATATTCAAAACTATATTTGAAATAACAGCAAAAAAACAAATATTTAAGATGATCAATTATTTTTAAATATATTAAATACCTTGACAATAGTTAAAGTCAAAATATACTTTAAAATATTAAACTTTTCAATGATTAATTTTATATCTGCTGAAACAAAAAAACATGACGACAATCTTGGATCTTGATAAAAAATAGAAGAAAAATGTAACAAAGTTCAAAAGTCAAACATAACAATCTTGTGCAGTTTGTTGAACGAATTTCCACCTGAACGAGCAAAAAGTTGATTAAAAACTGTTATATTCAGATAACTTAAGTTTCTTTTACTTCTATAAAATCATTATAATTATTTATTCATGATATTTTAACTTTTAGAAATTTAATACGTTTAGTTGACAGAAAATTATAGATGATAGGTTGAGTTTAAAAACAGTTAACATGTTTAAAACAACCTATCACAAGACCATTAACATTAGTTATTTTTAACTATATAACATTACCATTTTGTATCTTTTGTCATGTGAATTACTATTGGTAGGGAATACTACGTACTAAATTACTCTTATTTGCCACTTGCGGTTTTTTATCGTGGAAATAGTTGAATAGAGAACTAAAATAAAAAAATTGCATGTCAAAACAGAAAAAAATATTTTTGAAGATTTAGAAAGTAATACGTTTTCTATATAGTTTTTTTTCACTACGTAGAATGTGGAACTGTGTCGACGAAGCTGAACGAAATCTGACACAACGTCTAACAAACTTACGTAACCTAGGTTGTGAACCTAAGTAGCTTGTTAGGACTTGTGCTTGCTCATCTTTTATTCAATTCTGAGAAAAAAAAATATATTAGAGTTGTCATTCGTTTTCGTTGATTACTATACCATCCTTTTATCTATGACTATACCTTACCAACTAATTAGCTAAAAGTAATTACAATCCAGATCAAATAAATCCACACAAATTAGTTTTTAAATTAGCTTTTCAAACTCATCGCAAACTTGTTCAACGGCAAGAGAAAAGAGAGGGACAGTTTTTTGAAGAAACAACGTCCTAAGAGGTTATAATATGTTTACAGTTGGTTGAGTATCACTCATAAAGAAGAATATTCTTGGGTTGCGTTCTGAGGGCATTCTCCGCCTAGGCGACGACGGTAAATTGACTTCCCTTGGGCTCGAGAATTCCAATTAAACTTTATCATCTGGTATGACAATCAGCAATAAGAACATTATGTCTTTGACATTTTTAAATTCGCACTTTATAATCAATGGAGTCAGCCCTAAGTAATTTTTTAAACCGTTATTTTTCTTTTAATATTTGTCATTTTATATTTGCCATAAAGAAAGAAATAATGCTACCTCACATTATGATTTTCTGTTTATATTTCGGTGTTATTTTGTAACCAGCGTAGCAACCCATAAGGTCCATGTTAATTTCTTTAAAATTAAAAGTTCATTATTTTGCTTATTTTTTAGCCTATTTTAATTTATAAAGGGATGCTGCATATCTACAGGCAAACGTTTTTCTAAATGTATGCGGAGACTTTCCCTGAGAGGCACACGAGCTGAGAAATAAGGTGAAACATGCTTGCTTGTAATATACTGTATAGACTAGAAGTCGTCAAGGGATCGAAAACTCGACCAAAAATATTTAATGTACAGACTTCTCTATTTTCACCCCAAGCTACAAACAAAACATGTGATTGGAATTTTCCCATTTGTTTTGATTTTCTTTTTATATTTCGTCACCGTCATGGCAACCTATAAGCCCCATGTTATTTTTTAAAGTTTTAATTGATTTTTGGTGCCAATTGTTGAGCCGATTTTAATTTATAAAGGGATTCTGCGAATCTACAGACAAATATTTTCCTAAAAGTATTCCTAAAAGTTGTGTGCGATGCACACAAGCTGAGAAAAGGTTTTTAAGGTACATGCTTGGCTTATAATATATGCGATACTGTAGTATGGAAGAGGGAATCACAAAAAAATAGATAATTCATTCCAGCCTCTCTTACCACAAAGTAAAAAGTGAGATTGCCTGGAAAACTCTTATTTTTATTTTTAAACTAGTTACACATTTTTACTCGGTAGTATACAATTGTCAAAGCTTAATTATATTTCACATTTTTTTCGCAATAGTAATAAATTTTATTTGTTTAAGACAAGTAAAAACTAATTACATAAACATTTCAACTTACAGTGTATCCAGATAATCCAACTGTCTTACCTGGAAAAAGTACAATCAATTCCTCATTGATAGTTTCGTTTGATCACAATATGTCTAAAAACATGCACTTTTTTCCTTATTTGGTTTGCCTTTCTCAAAGTAAAACAAACTAAATTTTTTACATTTTATTTAATTTACAATCTGTTCAACAAAAATAAAACAATAAGCAAATACGATAAATTTTTAAATACTGTAGTTAGTCTTTATCCAACAATAAAGCTTCACAAACTTTGCAAATTGGTGCAAAGTTTATAAAAATAGATTATTGTTCCAAGTACTGTATATTGCGTTATTAAGTTCAAGTAGCAAAATAAATAAACAGTAATTTAAGCGCGGTTAATTAATTGATCATGATAGTTAAAACAATCTATCGGGTGTTTACTTTTCTTTCTTTTACCAAGCCAAACCACTATTGACTCTTAGATGAGAATTCAACTTCATGACTTTCAAGACGTTTATCTCAACGCTATAAAGGTTTTACGATAGGTTGTGGTCGAAGACCTTTCTTTTGCGTGGAACATGTCGAACATTTACCCCTCATTCCATTTTATCCGTTATAAACAAAAACAACTCTAGGATCATACCGCAAGCTGTTTGAATATTATCTCTTTAAGCTTAACCATTGTTACTGTATTTTCTGTAAAATATAACACTCGCTGTCTTAAAGTTTGTTGTTTATTGTAGGTTAGCTTTATTCTAAGTCAACAAATGATACTTTCTAGTAATTGAACTACCTTATGGAGGTGACAATTCTATAAACTATAGTATTGTAGAAATATACTTACGTAAAGGGCAACTGTAAAAGGCAACTTTACAGCCTATCAATACGTATGGAAAAGTGACTATTTCTGTTTAGTATGATGTAAAGCAAATTTTAGTATTCAGTATGCCAGTTACAATCATGTAAATATGTAGAATATAAGGATTGAGGTACCTGATATGAAATTTATGTAAAGCTGTTTGCGACGCTAGATAATTTAATATGTGAGACTTCCACTCGTTTCTGCTTTTAAGAGTTTTCCTGCTTTTAAAGATACATACTCAGATCTGTAGGACAGAATGTAGCAAATTTAAGATTTCGTAAAAAACTTTAGTTATTCATTGAATTTTATAAATAAACAATCCTTTCACGCTTTTGTTAATATTTCTTATATTATATTGTTACAAACGTGATATACTAATAAAAAATAAAAAATAAATCATTATACCGAAGATGATTAGGTGACTTTACCAAATTAATTATGATCGTAATGAAACTCTATTCTATTAGATATATAATTATGCTGAATGAAGTTCGTGTCACAAATTTCGAACCTCTGGTAAGCAAATCATATTTTCAGTATAAATATATTATATATTATTATATAAATATTATTATATAAATATATTATATATAAATATATATTATTTTCAGTATAAATAAATGAATAAATGACACAGTTTTTTTTTGGTAAATATCCTCTTGAGTTATACATATTTAGTGTATTATTGTAATGCTGTATGAAAATGCTACACAAAATAAGTTTGTGTGTGTATTTTTTTTATTTATTTTAACACTTTATGTTGTTAATGAGCTAATGAAAATATGAATGCAAAAATCAAAAGCCCTTTTAAAGACAAATATACCGACTAAAAACACAAATACTACATATTGTTTAGGATTTAACGTAACTTAACAGCTTGTAATCGTTAAGTTCCATTAACGTACTAAATAAATTTTTTTAGTCTTATGGTCAGAACACACCATTCAATTTCTTTGTAAATGTTGATGAAAACATATTTTTAGTATAAGGTAATCATGGGCTATATGTAATATTTTGTAAACACATAAATATACACCGTATGATTCGTTGGACACGAATCAAAAAAGAAAACAATTACTACAGAAACATGCCATACCTAATAAACCTATATCACTTGAAACATAGAATTGTTGTAAATCCCTAATGATATTCCCTTAAAAACGTAATCAGTTAAGTTTAGGATTGAACCCAAGCCAAGCCTTGGTTTGGGAACAATAAAATTATAGTCGTAAAAAGTGTTAAAAAAGATTACAGGCTTACACCAAGAGGTCACAAAATATTGTAAGCTGAGTACAGTTTTAATTATAGTAGAGCCAACTGTTAAGCCTGGCACAATAGATGTGGCCACTAAGCCAGTGCAGTAATACTGGTTTATATGATGTTACACCATATTTTGTTGGTATTACTTGAAAATATAATAGTTAAGGTAGATTTAAGTATTTTTTTTTTTTTTCAGAAGACTTCGGGATTTGCACTACAAAAAAGGCTTACAATTTCGTAAATATAATATGTTTAGTAGGTGTTGATCTTTTTTTAACTGTAAACAAATAAATGTATTATATTTATTTGTTTGAAGATAATTAAAAAGCATTTAAGATTGAAAATTGTATTTATCATAATAAAATTAATCATAACCCTGTGTCTTCAGTTGGTTAAATTACACTACTGAAATAAGAAATTGCAGATATTTATTCGAAATTACAATCTTTATTTTGTGGCCAAGTATTTAAAGAAGTTTTAAAAACCCCTTTTTTAACCCAATTCTACTCAAACAAATGACTTTTTTAAGTTGTCCAGTTCTGTTATACAGTAATATTTTACTTTATTTTGAAAAAAAAAGTATTCAAAGTAACAAGAGGGACTTTGATATTCAGTCTCTTTACTTCAGTCCTTTGTGTTAATCCACTATGTCTTTAAACTTCATATAACCCTTTTATCCTAAATTAATGTATCTCAAAAAATATATTATAACACACAATTGAACATTAAGATTATGTTTATAGAAAAATAAATAATATTTGTATTTCTGTATAGTAAGGAGTGCACCCTGATTAAGTGTTTATTAACAAGGTGGGCTGCAGTCTCCTAGAAAAGTTAGAACAATTTTACAACATTTAATTCAAAGACACGAATTTTTTTATAACCTCGACCTGCAATAATCATTTCTTCGCTTTTTAATACAAAACATTTCCGTTGTTTTGACTCTCATGCATACATTACTCTTAAATAAGTAACAATCATTATTTAATATATACAGTACCAGTAAATAAAGTGCATTGTACGTACATAAAAATATGTTTCATATTACATGAAATGATGTAAAACTTGAATCCCAAAGAACATTCACACACAACTATTTTTTCCAGTTTAATGAATTTCTTATAAAATGTGACTTTAAAAAACCAACGTTAACTTAACTTTCATATTCATGAAGTCTTATCAAATTAATCTGACTGTAAAGTTAAGTATAAATAAAGTTGCAACGATGTCAAGGGATTGTTTCATGTACAAAGTTGTTGTGGAAGATCAAAGTTCAGGTATTGACATCCTGCCATCCATAGCTAAAACAATGACTCCGGTTGACAGTATACACTCTACAGGGTGTCCCGTATGAATATAGTCAAACCCAGGAAATGGTTCTACGAGTCAAAATAAAGATAATCTACAACTTTCTCTAACCGCTTCGTTGACCATATATCGGTAATTTTGTATTTTTTACATGAATAAGTTTATCTTTGGATGTAAAAACCAATCTGTTTGAAACTTAGTACTATGTAAAGGTAGAGAGGACCTACGGTAGAGTTCAAAATTGACTCGGTCCAATTCAAAACCTTTAAACTGGCGGCCATTTTAATATTTAAAATTAAAATTGCTAAAAAATGGCTAATTTTATTAAATAATGTAGTAAACACTTTCATTTACCATTTACAGTCAAGCAAAAAAATTAAAAACTAATTAAAAACAGTCGAAATATTACGAATTATAGTTGTTGTTAATTAAGTTATAATGATGTGTAACCTGACTTGAAGGCTTGAAATGAGATTCGAATAATTTTAACATTCAGTTGTATTTGTTTGTCAAGACTGAATTAAATAAAATTCTGGTCTTTGTAATTAATTACTTCCCCTTTGGCATTCAGGCTGTCATATTGCTCTGAGACACCTTTTGTTTTGTAAACATTGACAAAGTGTTGAAAAAGTTGAGATAATAAACATTTCATGCATTTAGTTAGCCACCTTTGAGTTTTAGTAGCTTTTATGCTTTGTCCCCGAAAGTAATATAAAAAACGTTCATTCTCTTGACATTTTTAAGTTTTTTTTTGATTTTCATTATTGCAGAGAATTCTGAAAATTAACGTTGTTTTTTTGGTCGTTGGTTGATAAATATATATTACGTATTTACACTTAGTTTGAATGCAAAAACCAAACTTAATATTAAAGAATTTCAATTTACATGGTCTTGTATCTCCATAAACATAATTTTTTTCATTAATGATTATTTCAAAAGACCTGCTATTATTTTAAACGGTCAAGGTTGTTAGGAACGTAACGACTAATAATACAACATATTACATGGATGAAACTACTGTAGTAGATGGTCAATAAACAATATAATAGAGGCTATAACCAGCAATATCCTACACACTCAGCTTTTTGACATTCATTTCCTAGCTTATCTGTTTGTTTATGAACAGATACACAATGTCCTTTGATTGTTCTGTCTCAATTCTGTAAAATTACACTGTAAGTTCAATTTACTGTAAAAAGGAATTCAATCATACATAAAAAATATTCTATCCAATGTACAAAGAGAAACAGAAGTTTTGTAGACAATTCCTTTAGAATTTTTTTATTTTTATAGTTTTATTCTGGAAAAATACCAGCAATATGCCTATGTATGTTATAATAATGTATTGCAGATCAATGTTGTTTTGTTTATAAGTAAATATAATCTTAGTAAATAATTTATCTTGTGATGCTTATTAGTATTGTATAGTATAGATTCTTTTCTAGTATTATATGAAAAAAAATAATAATGTTAATGAAAGAAATATACTAAATAAGGTGGTCAAATTATTTCTAATTCAATGAGACAATTATTCGTTGGTCCAATCAAACGAAATTTTTGTAAGGCAAAAACTACAGAAAATTAGTTAAGTTTCTTAATTATTGTATTTTTTGTAGCTAAAACATTGATTTCAAGCTATAATGCTAAAACCCTATTACTTAATAAAAATCATGTTTTTAATAAGTAAGTACTCAACTGTGTCTTAATACTTTTAAAAAGTTCTTTTATAGTGTGTACCCAATTCTTTTTGTTAGGTATGAGATAGCTACGGAAATATATATTAGCAAAGCTTGCAATTCCGTTTCCGGCTCCAGGTACATTTACTTTTCCAATTGTTTGATATTTTAATTGCCTACCTAGTAAAGATTTACCCTAAGATTTTCAGATAATAATGTAAAGATTACATATAAGTTGTAAATTTAAAATTATATTTTAAAACCATCCACCTAATGACTTATAAGTAAAGCTATGTGTAAAGCATACGTTGTATCATGTAATAATATAGTTTTTATCCATAAAATAAAGGGCTAAATTACAATGCATAACAACATAAAAATTAATTCATTTCAGAATAATATAAAACTGTGTTACACTCTCAATTCTAACTAAATTTTCAAGCGGCCATTTCAACTGCTTCATATAACTGATATGCACTGCCTAAGATAAGACTGTTTTTGTGGCCCATAATGCGTTGTCGGACAATAAATGCCAAGCAGGTGCAATAATAATAAACCTTATAATAGTGACGTCATAAGCACTTTACGATCAAATTTATGTTTCTGGTTTTGTTCATGAACAATTTGAAGGGTCGTTGCGAGACTGTCGAGCCAGCAATTTTAAATAATTGATAAAGATGAAAGAACGAGTTATGAAGCGAGTAAGTACAGAAAATCCACTCACTTTGGTTAAATATAAATGTACAGTTTTGAGATCGTATTTATTTTCAAAGGGATGATTTTTAAGGGGGTTATAGAGCAAATGGTAATCACTATTCCAAAAAAGGTTCTAGAATCCAAGAACTTACAATTTTAATTATCTAAAATAGTATTCCTAAAATAACACTGTTGTTGAGATCAAACCCTTTACACAGCAAATAATGTTTTACATCATTAAAATTAGAGAAATAGCGTTGTAGAATTAATTGTAAACTTTATTTGATTAAAAGAAAGAAAAAGCTGTGCGTACAAAGGTTCCGGCATTGGATTAAGCATTTCATTTGAAGTTTCAGGAGGCTTCCTGTTTTAAGCAGTTGCATTATTCGGAACATCTGATCAAATATTTTGTAATGTTAGGTTTTAGTGTTTTTGGAGTTAGACTCACTCAAAAGATTAACACTGGCTTTCTCAACATTATTTAGCTTTAAATGAGAGAATGCAGCTCAGTGAGAAATTTCATCTTACATTCATTTTCATAAAAAGTAAGTAAGAAAGCATGTTTAACCTGACCTTTTCAAAACAAATTGTCGTCGAGTTTCAGTACTGAGAATTTACTGCCTTCCTCAACATAATTTATTTTGGGAAAGACGCCTTCAACGGACCATTAACTTCAATCTGGCAAAGTGGTTCATCTTTCACAGAGTATAATTAAATCCTCTAACCAAAATGACTTATTATCTATAAAACGTTGTCAATTAATAAGTAAAGCAGCTTTTTGGATTTTGGAGTTTTTTGTATTCTAATAACAATTAATTGATAATAAAGACCAATCCTTGTGCCGTGCACGTCATCGCTATATATACATACTCAGCGCGCGAGTAAAAACTTATTCATCAGCTGTCAAAGGCATCAGAACTAAAAAGAACTAGCTAATAATTATAATTACAGATGAAAGGTAATTTACCGTAGTTCAAATAATATTATTATAAAATAAAGATTCATGTTACTATTGATGAAAAGTTATTACTACCTTTACAAAAATATTAAATATTTCTAAATTAGCGTACACATTAAAGGGTTACACGGATAAAGAATATAACTATAGGCAAAGCTGTATTTCGAAAATGGTTGCCACTAAAAACCATCCTTGTTCTACAAAAAAACTATTCTATGCCCTACACAACGCATAAACAAAACCACTCAGGTCCATTATCAGTCCTCTGGAAAACATTATTGATTATAAAAAGGGGGAATATAATATTTGTTTCGGATGAATTTTTTAAAAACAATGTTATTAGAAACGGATGCGGATTTTAACAACAAATAGCTCAGCATTTACACAATAATTTGATTAGAATTTTTAAACTTGTCAATCCATCAATGAATATAGTTTGAGAAAGATCTAAGGATATCGTTGACTAGAGGCAAAATGTCTCCTCAGGGAACCATGTCAGTATACACAGACGGGCAATGCAGCAAACATGTATCTCCAGATCTATCGTCAATCGGTCAATCGACATACACTATTCTATTTATAATCCAAACAAAAGCTAAACTTGTGGAAATCTATAGTAAACGTGCTAAGAGGGGCATTTCAATTAAAATTAATAAACAATGAAATATTTATAGACAAGATGGATAACTTCTTATTATTCACAACGTGCCATACAAACCTTCATAGTGGTAATAATAAAAGACTGGCACAAAGATTTTAAGGGTATATGGTGTAAAATAACAAAAAACATTATCGTAAGATTGAAATTAAAATAGTGTTTGATCAAATCAAATCTCTATTAAAATCTCACTATCTTTGAACCAATTTCTAATCAACTCTGTCCTTATTACCAGCCCTTTGACAAGATAACGTGAAAAACCAACTCAACAAACTTTGATAGGTAATTAATCTGAAAATTAAAATTGAACTTCAATCGAAGAAAAATGTTACAATGAAAAAAGTGAAGGAGATCAAAGATAATATGATTTATTTGAAAATTGAACTCCAGACTATATTCAATGCATATTCATAAATTCAATTCTGTGTAGTAGACCTACACAAACCATGGTTAAGCATTTCTTAACTTATAATTTAGTTAGAAACTGCCCATAAAACTAGAGAAATTTAAAAACCTCCACACAAAAAAGCATAATTCCTACTAAATTATGATAAATTATTATGACGGTAACAAAATGTTTCTTTTACTCACCCTTATAACTAGTACGACTATAATTATCACTATAGTATAACTAGTACTCAATTGGTACCCCTATGGTTGTATATTACAAAAGGAGCATGGCAAGGCTCATGTCGATTTTTTAAATTGAAATTAATTTGTGTGCTTATTTTTGAGCCTATTTTTATTTATAAGGGATTCTGCACAGATAAACAGCTTCTACAGGAAAATAGCTTTCCAACAGTACGCGAAGATTTTCCCTGTGATGCACTCGAGCTGAAAAAAGGTTTTAAAGAAACATGTTTGCCTATTAATACAGTATAGAGATTCTACTAGACAATTGTTTCGGGGAAAGAGGGTGTTCAAAGAAAGTAATTATAAGGATTGTTTTTAGAAATCTGATTTTAATATACGTTATATGTGAGTTAGTCGGTTACGACTTTATAAAAAAAGTCAGTGAGATAGTGGACAACGCATTTGGCAAACAACTCATTATACACCCAAGTTTCTTATGTATGTGTTGTGTTAACGTGTACAGCTGCAAAGATATATCATCGACCCCCTCAGCTGAGATTTTGGTAAAATCTAGAACGGTACTTTCAAAACCAAAAATTATTTGCTTATTTCCTTAATGATTCTTCAAGTAAATCATATATTGGTAAGGAAATGGTAATATCCAATCCATTTTGCTAATAATCCCATTGGAAAATCATATTAGGTATATACAGTGAAAAGTAACATTTAAACACTTAAAATTAAGCATACAACATTTAAATTTAATGCTAAAATAATTTATATGTCAAACAAGTCTTAGGTTTCAAGAGCACCATTATATCTGTCATGTAATTCTCTGTCTTAAAATAAGACGACGTATTTTCTCATAATGCTTTGTTGAACAGTAAATGTTAAGCAAGTGCAATAATAATGAAATATCCTTATAGTCGTAATGTCTTTAAGGACTTTATGAGCAAGTTTATGTTCAAGTATTTGTTCGTTAGCACTATGAACAAGTATGTCTAACTATTATGTAGACTACCAAGTCATAACATTAAGCCGGGGAGTAAAACATAATTTTTTTTAAAAATTGTAAAAAACAAGTAAAAATAATCTTGTTCATTAACAAATCGCGAGCCATTCAAATTATAGATTTAACACTGTAAAGGAGAGATAAAAAGGCGTTTTACCGAAAGAAAGAAAAGAAATGAAGTAGCGCACAAAGGTTCCGGCTTTAGATTAAGTATTTCATTTGAAGCTTCAGTAGACTTTTACTGATCCACTACAGTCAGTTTGTTTTATTCCAAGTAGTTATTCTAAGCGTTGAGTAATAATGAAATATAGTTTGTTGTTTTAAATTTGTACCAATTTAATATAGTAGTGTTTTTCATTAGAGAATACTGACTTTATTGCAGCCAAACCAATATCTATAAACATTTTTATCGTGGCCTTAACCCAAAAATCTCTGTCATTCGTGGACATAATAATGTAAAATGTAAATTTAATATATGTAGGAATATTAGTAGATGCAGTTTAATATTTACGGCTTTACTTAGCTTTTACTATCCATCACACTAGCTTTGGTGTTAATAGATGAGAAAAATAACTATAATATGCATCTCTTTCCTATATACGAGTACATAGCGTAATGGTTGACACACTAATATATTTTTAATGACTAATTAAAACCTCCATAAGGTAAATGAATATTAATAGAGAAAGGTATCAATTTCAATTGTGCATCTTTAAAAATAATTCCTTTGTAATACCTCGACTAAAATAATGTACAATCAAAAGACATATACCATGAAATATTTACCAAGCAATGCCCAAACAATATGACAATGTAACAGTATGAATACCGTTTGACTCAAGGTATGAATATTTGATTGTCTGAGAGAGAAAACGTCTCCTATGGATGGAATGTCAATATGTAGAGAGGAGCGAAGCAGCAGTATGTATGATCAGCGAGTCCATTCTCGACAATAAATGTCCTGTTAATATTGAAAAGGATAACTAAGGAATAAATTGATAGAAACATTATATACGAGCCATTCTAAAAAGCATCAGGATTAATTTTGAAAATATGTGTACGGAACTAATCACATTTGAGTAAGATTCATTTTGTTAATCACTTAATAAAGTGTATTTGGCTATGTTTAATTAAATTAAGCTGATAAATATAGGGCATAAATAATAACTAGTTGTAATAATTACTATAATATAATGTGACGTGGTTGCAACGTATTAAAAGAATTAAAAACTTTTAGCCTATACTTGAAAACGTTGATGGAAAAACTAATTGAAATGTCATTAAGTAAATATCTACTAGGTTAGTATGTTTTCAAGGAAAGAACGAATATCAACTGTGTTTTCTTGCTTTGTTTTAGGGCCGTCCATTTCTGTTATACAGTATTTATATTTTGTAATTAATTATTGGAAACCAATTGAACTTATTAAAAGAACCTAAATGTTTTAAAGATTTGTAGTAAATTAGGACGTATCAAGCTGTGACAAACAATATGTTACAAACGATGCTTCATCTCATATTAAACAGACAACTTTAAGCTATTAATCTTCCAACTTCGATCATAAGGTGAAAAATAAACAGCAATGTTTTGTTTTTGTCAGTCTTGGCAGTATTTAAATTACACCAATAAGTTCAGGTAGCTAAAAATGGTAACTTTTAAAATGATTGTCACTGCGACAAACTGACTAAAGAGATTATATTTTTTAAATCATCATTTGTGAACAAATTTTTATACATTTTGAAATGACTATTATAATTGGAGATAGAAAAAAAAGAAAAATTCATTTTAAATTTTCAAGATACGACTAACAGTTCAGCAATTGTAAAGAATACTTTGCGATTGAAAATTTAAAACCAACGTGTTTTACA
Organism: Macrosteles quadrilineatus; assembly: GCF_028750875.1. Classification (NCBI taxonomy): domain Eukaryota; kingdom Metazoa; phylum Arthropoda; class Insecta; order Hemiptera; family Cicadellidae; genus Macrosteles; species Macrosteles quadrilineatus. The sequence goes on from NW_026542601.1 coordinate 104,633,377, forward strand.
ACAATCAACTGTATGAAAAGTTGCCTACTATTGACTCTTATATTGTGAATCAATTCTAAATGGCTAAGTATTAACTAGTATCAAAACTTACCTTACTAACGGTTATTCAATGACCATCACAATATTGCATACCTGTAACAACATAAATGTTATAATTAATATTAGAGTGGATTGCGAAATATAAAAAAGATAATTATAAAATTAATACTACATTCATACATCTACGACTATGGTGTTAAACAATCACAGCTTTATTCTTTCCAAAGCCATGTTAAAACCATCCGTTGTAAGTTTAGTGAATCATTGCCAATAAGAAATGGCTATACAAAATTCCATTGTGGTTTCTCTCTTTCTATACTAAGCAAAACCTACATAAAGCTACATGGAGCTATACATAAAGTTAACCCAGCTTTAGGACACTTTGAGAGCTTTAACACAATGTCATAAAGTGCTTACGATGGGTTTCGGCCCAAACCCTTTTTCTATGGCGTGTGCGATAATGTAAATCCACACGTTACTCCGTACACTTCATCTGGTGAGCCCTTTTAAATACTTTAAATTCATAATTTTAACTCTACATTAAGTAAAACATAAAACACTCTAAGCCCTAGAAGTCAAACTTAAACAGTGTATTTTAGGTCTAGTAATTTTATTCGTGACATACTTATCATTCTGTATGATTTTGAAAATGAAAAACAAGTTTTTAGAAAAAAAGATTAACTTTTTTTCACGTAAACTAAAAACTACTTTTCACATTGGTAGGTTCAAAGTAGCCCACAATACAACTGACTTATAATATGTTAAAGTGTTCATTCAGTTGAAATCCTAATGTTCAGCTTTAACAACTTTACTCAACAGCCATCCGCAAAAAATATTCTAATGTTTCCCTTAAAACCAGCTGGTTTTGTCGATAAATATTTTATCACGGTAGTTGTCATTATTTGGGTTGCGTTCAAATAACATCCTTAACTAATTACATTAGCCTGTTGATCCAGATATAACTGTATAGAATATTTTTTACAAACAACTTTTATACAATTTATGGTTTTATCAATCATGTTTCGTCAAATCTTAAACAGTCGTGTTCACAGCTGTCTCAAACTTAACCTACAATGATGAGTGTTTATTTCCACTATTTAAAAATTATAAAAAGTACTATTGGAGCGAGAAGTATTATGTAAAGTATACCTTAAACACTAAGTATAGCTTAATATAGTAGTATACCTTAATACCCTAGTATACCTTAATCGTGCATACTCATTAAACTACTCATTGTTTAATGAGGAGGCTTCAACTCCCGAGTTTCTCTAGAGGTTGGGAGGAAGAGCTTCTCATATTTTGGACCCTCTTTGTACAATGGTCTAACTGACGGCCTGAAGGTAGTTGAATCTTTCAAAACATTTAAAGAAAAACTTAAAGATATGTTTTAAAAACATTTTTAATTATTGTCTAAGTGTATAACGGCCAAATAGTAGAATAAGATATTTAGCATAGTGACGAAAGTTGTAATGAAAAGCTGGTGTACCAGAGAAACGCTTAATAAAGAAATTTAATTTTTATTTTATTTTTTTATTACTTCTTGAGGACTCGTGAAGATTACCAATTTGATTTAAGAAGAAGCAACATTTGAAAGGACCACGAGTCTCACTTTTGCCTAAATAACGACGAGTTTTATTTCATCATGTAACCTTATTTACTCATTTATTTTTTGAAAAACGTATTAATGGGCTAAAGTTATCAACTACAATAAGATCTGCATTTAGTTGGTTCTCACATAATTATTGTAACAAATGTTTAAATTTTCCAAACATTGAAAAAACTTGTAAGTGAAAAAATTGTTTTCACTGAGGTAACAGTATGTAAATAAACGTCGAGAGGCACTGCGTCAGAAGATACACGCTGGTGTAAAGTTGTTTACGGTGCAAGATAATTTAATATCAGAAACTTTCTCTGCTTGCTACTCACTTGCAAAACTTCCATCCTGTAAAAATATTCATTAACATCTGGATGAAATTTATTACGATTATGTTTTGGAAATTTTCGTGGAATATTTTCACCATAACTAGATGTGTCTATTTGACATGAGTTTGTGAAAATCATAGTTAAAGTATGAATACCTGTATAAGTTCATGATTCCATGGGAATTTACTGGCACTAGTTCAAAAGAACCCTAAGGGGGGAATTATTGGTCTACTAGTATTGGAGTTATTAAAATCACATGTTAGTTATATTCTACAGTATATACAGGGTGAACCAGCTAACGTAGTACAATAGTTATATGTTTACTGTGAGGAAGACAGTAAACTATTTTTGGGGCACTCATCTTTGTTTTTTAATTTTTTTTGGTGGTTTAACATTTCAAAATATATCCTCCATTTTCCAATATGGCCAACAACTTTAATATTTCTTACGAAACACCCTGTATTTTATAATTGTTGCTGAAAGTAAATGCAATTTAAAAAGTTTTTATTTTGACAATTTTCCTCTAAAGCTATTCGTTTAGGAGTAAGGTTGTACGTAATTAAGAATAAGAATAAGAATAAGAATATCTTTATTGTCATTACAAACAAAAGCACAATAGACAACGTCAAAACAAATACAATCTTTCTATGGATTGGGTCTATTGTGTTGATAGAAAATAAGTTACAACAGGAATTGAAAAGAAAAAAAAAACAATAAACTATATATTAGGTATTTGGTATCCTAAAAATTCTTTACTGAAAAAAAACTTCTGTCAAGAAGCCAAACAGCCAATTTATTTTTACATTTATTAAAGCTAAGCTCTTGAAACGATACAAGTAGCTTATTAAAGAGCTGAATTTAGAGGAATTTGTGGCTATTAGTTGATGTTGATAATCTTACCATCGGAATATCTAGCTGGTTACTTGTTCTAGTATTATAACTAACTGTGAAATGCATTACGTTTTGGGAATGATGACAGATTTTCTTTAACAAATAGCAAATTTGGGAAAGTAAATTAAAATGACTTGTGGTGTACATTCTGCATCATGTAGCTCATAAACGAGTAAGTTTAAAGAGAAAACGTGAAGATGAAATAAGCCAAAAAAATAGCATCTACATCCTAAAAAACACCATAAAATATACAGTTTTAGAATTTTTATGTTTGCTGCCATTTTGGAAAATTGCGGCTATTTTTTAAAATAATGGAATCAATATAAGGCTTATTTACTTTCTGCATTTTCTCCCTCATCTTACTCGTTACAAGCTACATGATGTGTAATGTATTATCATTTCATATTTGTTAATATTAATTATTGATCGCACTATAACTATTTCACTTTAAGTCACACTTAATTTTTATCAATATCAAATCAACTCTCTTGTAAAATGGCGTTTGCCGTGCATGTAATAAATAAATAAATAAATGTACACCGTCAGTCATTTTGCGTTACAGGCTGTAACTCATAAACGAGTAGCTTTAGAGGAAAAATTTTAATTTAAAAACTTTTTAAATTCAATTTATTTTCAACAACAATCATAAAACACAGGGTGTTCCATAAGAAATATTGAAGTTGTCGGCCCTATTGGAAAATGGCGGTCATATTTTTTTCAAATTTGGAACCATCTCAACAAACATCTTAAAGGGATTAAGAGGAGTGCCCCATAGTTAACTGTCCTTCTCATGAAAAAAAAAAAAAAAACTCAAGCAAACAGGTTGTTATGAGCATAAACTGAACGGAAAGTAAATAAAATAAACTTCATATAACACTTAAAACATACAGGGTGAGTTTTAATTGCCCCCCCCCCTACAACTTATTTCTACGTTTTTTCAAAGATCAATCCCACACCACTTCCAAACATTGTTGGGTAGTTAGTACTTCATTTTGACTAGGTGACCATTTCCGGCCGCCATCTTGTATTCGCCATATTGGATTCAAAATATTTTTTCAAATGTAAAGGTAGGGTTGTGACCCATTATTTCAAACTGGATTTTTACCCTGATTACAATGCCACAAACTGTTTAAAAAAATCTTGATCCAATCAAAAGCTATGAGGGCTTTTAAAAGCTTTATTTTAGCCCATTTTAACATTGGGCATTTACAAACTAAGACCATAATCTCAAAATAGTGCTAGATAAAGATAATTATACACTACCAATCACTGTCGGCCTATTTTCAATTGGTTATGACGGAAATATTTTTTTCGGTCACCATCTTGGATCTGCCATTTTGAAATTTGATAAATTATTTTAAATATAAAGGTGGTGTTGTGACCCATCATTTCGAATTACTTTTTTAAGCTGAACTCAATTCCACGATATTTTGATTTTGAGATGTTGTCATTTTAAACAAAAAAATTGCAATATTTCATTAAGAAAACTTGATAACAACAAATATAAAACATTCATTGAATGCAGCAGTCTATGAAGAAAAGCATTCTTCTTAAAGAAGACCTAAAAGGGCTAACGTGATTCTAGATAAGCATCACATGTTGTCAACTCTGACTTTGACATCATTGTTAGAGTATCCGTTCAATTTGTTTCTTTTATAAAATGCATGTATGCAACTATCTTTTAACAAAATGATTATTAAATAAATTCTATAGTTCGTACCACAACATTTTGGGTCCTTAGTTTAGATAAGAAATATCTAGGAAGGTAATATATCAATTCGGTATTTTTTGATTTCAGAAGCGTTAATATTACCTTTAAAGGGTCGCCAGAAGACTGCCCCCCGGACAACTACCCCCCCCCCCCCAAGCAGGTTCCTACGTCATGTTGACGTCAGAGATCGAGGGGGCAGTTTTCCAGTCACGAACACTCAAGTTTCGTTGAAATACTGTTCTAAACTAACCTAACCAACCAAATGATATTCCCCACATGCCTTTTCTGTAATCGAACGGAATTACTCGAATAAAAATTACAATTACATAGCATCGCATTTTGCTAGGGGGATAGTATTCCAGTCGCGGACACGGCTACAATATTGGTTAGTTGGCAGATTTCGTGACATCACGTTTCACCTGGGGGGTGGTTTTCCGGGGGGTAGTATTCCGCATCCCCTCTTTAAACAATTTTCAAATAAACTAAAACATCATCCAGTCTAATGTTAACACTACAACATCTTACTATGTATGAAATAAATCGTTCTACGTGTATCCTACGCAATTGCTCTAAACATGCATTAGCTAAAATCTATTATATTCCATAATTGATAATTTGTTTTAAATCGGGGTTTAATTTTCTCTATTCAAGAAGATATAAAAAAGCATTTTTTAGAATTAAGACAAGAAAGTTTTATTTGTTGAATAGGCACAATGAAATCAATCAAAATTCAAGGATAGAATAGATTATTTCTCTACTTGCGTTTCGGATTGAATCTATTCTGAAACACCTTTTTATAATCAATAGTAATAAAATATATACTCTTTTTCTATATAGATACAAAAAAGAGTTTTTATAAGTAATAGATATTCTTCAATTAAGAATTTAGGACTACTTTGTTGTCATTTTTTTAAATTTTAAACAGTTAATAATATTTAAGGTATCTCTAGTACACACATGTTATAGTTTTTCGGACAACTGTAGGTTTACTGGGGTCACTTTCACGATCAAAGTATTGGTTTGGTTTATTTATCTATATTTTGAATCGAAATTCAAAAACAATTTAAAATATTCAATTTAAAAGGGGACACACTTTATCCTCTAAAACTTCAACCAAATAATTTCATGACGAAACGCTAACATCATGACGTAAATGATTAAGTTTAAATTAAAAATGCCTCTTTTGTTTTTAAGATCACAGAAAAGCAGCTCAAAAGAGCAAATCTTTTTAAAAGAACAAAGACGAGAAAGTTCTATTGCATTGTTAAACTTAATGAAGTAATTTTTAAGCAAATTGAAATCTCAAGTTGGATAATTACATTTCCACCTGCGTTCAACTATTATTTTGATGTGAAACGGCTTTTGTATGGCAGTCGCTTGAGAGAAACACACATTACTATTGATAAAGGCTCTTATGAACCTTATTAATCTCATTATGATTAAAAGAACTAAGTTTTTAAATTATCCCCAACTTTTTATGTATCAGATATAAAAATGTTATGTTTTTGGGTAACCCCTAAGTAAACAGCTAAACTCAGGGTAATAGTTCTATACATCAAAATAGCTTACCAGATACCTGTCATTATGTTTATAAAACTCCTTAAATTATGCTCCGACTTTAAATTTCAAAACAGCCGCCGTTTCCTAAAATATATTTTTTTCACAAACGGTGATAACTACTTGCTTCTCGATACATAACCCAGTGGTTTTTAGTTTTTTTTTTTTTTTTTTTTTTTTATTCAAGTCATTAAAATTATTACCATACGCAAAAGGTGGTTTTCAGTACGCAGTTTGACACTGTTAGTGGCAGGTTGTCGACAGAGACATATCAAAACATCACCTGTGAACAAATATTTTTATATTGTCTTAAAATGGTCTTTTCCGTAGTAAAATCAATTTAGGAGCAAATTAATAGTAAAGAAAAAAGGTGAAATTGGATGTTTTTGTATGCATAAAGATTATTGATCAAATTCAATGTATGTTTCCTGAAAAACTGATTTCCAAATTATGAAAAAATTTAATCATAGTAAAAAATATTAAATAACCATTAATGGCATAGATTTTTGGGGAATTTTTGTGGTTTTGATGGATCTGTAACGTATTCCCTACCTAACATTAGTACTTGATAACTTAAAAAGTAAATTTTATATGGGTAATTAAATATTAACTATTTTATTATACTACTGGCTAACAATGTACCTGTTTTAGAGGCAAAATACTCAGTAAAACATATAGTATATTGAGTATTGTGTTGTGTGTAATGTATAGGGAATCCTACCACAATTCAGAAAAAAGAGAAGGTAAGATTAGAGATTTTTACACCATGTTCTGGGATTATTATTTCATTATCACTGTTTAAAACTCTTACTGTACAGATTAAGACCAAAGGACGATTCTTAATGGTCTTCTTTTTCTTCTTTCTTAACGGCCAATTAAATAAATGTAAATATCACGTTTTCATAAAATTTTAAAGTCAACCATTTATACATTTTGGCTAAATAAAGGATGTGATTTTTATTTTATCTAAAACTCTTAAAGATCTGGGCAAGGGACAGTTTTTCAATGTGATAGAAATAGTTTCTGTAACAAGATAAATATTTTAAACAACCATTTTAATTATAAAATTACTCAATCAATTCATAAAACCAATATCCATTTCTACAAATATATTTTAGTACGTTTGTTAGGTTAGATAAAACTAATAAGTCCTTTTGTACTCTAAAGGCGAATATTGTACTAGTGTTTAAAAATTATAACTCTAGTACAATATAATATTTATCCAACTTGTTAATTAATTAAATATTTAATATTTATCCAATATTTGATATTCGTATTCAATATTAACAGAATATTCATAGTCAAAGATACAGCCGCTTTTCTCGTCTACACTTTTACATTCGACCCTAGGGAGGCATTTTTCCTTTCATCGAATATATTATTTATATTTCCTGACATACAATATTCATACTGTTAGAATTGACGTGATTCTAAAATAAAAGCATAAATTTGTATAATTGTCAATGATTTAAGCTATAATAAGTAAAATGTAGTATTTAAAGTAATATCCAATAATTCAAATGTTCAGATGTATAAAATAGTTTACATATTTGTAATAGAAGTTTACAAATTTTTAGGTTTAAGTAATATTTTAAAAATGGTTTAATTTATTTCGACTTTAATGTATTCCACAAACATATTTCAGCTGTAACCCCAGCTGTGGTTCCGGTGGATGTAAAATACATTCTCCAGCCAAGCAAGGCCCTGCAATTTATAACAGAAAATATTATCTGTTTTGTGTTTTTAAATTTTTTTTGCGATGTACTAGAAATTTTTCCTACGGAATACTCCCATAATGATTATTATACCTTATCTACCTCATCTCTTCTGTCATTTCAAAAATTATATGAAATAAGAAATGTTTAATAAAAAAGTTTTAATATTGCTCATAGAAAATGCCACACAACGATGGTTTTGATGAATTAACATAGCATTTGACAGAACTTAAAGATACAATTTTGATCCATTCGAAAATCTAAATTAAAAATTCACTAATTCGAAGCATTTATACCACACTTATTATTTATACGTTTCTCTTACAAACAAAATATTTTATAAACCCTACTTATAAGATAAAACTGAAATCCCTGACATGATAAGATTGTTTATGTCAACTATAATGCTTTCGTTGACAATAAATGCCACGCAGGAGCAATAATAATAAACATTTATGGCCGTAAAGTCTTTAGAGGCTTCATGAGTAAATTAATGATTCAGGATCTGTTTATGGGCAATTTTGAAATGTCGATGGATTGTTTAGGATGCCAAATCAAGAGATTGAAGTGTATTATGGTCATGTTGAGTACTTTCGCAGAAGTAATGTATTTAAAATTGCTCAAGACAAATTTAGTGAACTGAGATTATGATTATGGTTTGGCTTAGTTATGTTAAAATTCCCACTGGAATGTTTTGCAAACACATGGTGTCTACTCGTATAAATCTTCGATTTTGCCACTTTGTGACCCTATATTGTCTTATAGCAACTTGCAGTCGTAATATTCAATTGATAATATGTGAAGCAGAAATATAGAGAACACAATGTTTTACCGTACTAACAAAGGAATAAATGAGGTGACGTAACAGGAACGGATTGAATACTTCATCTGAAGCTCCAGCGGAAATTTATAATTCAACTGGAGGCTAGTATCTGGCTCTCCTTTTGGTTCATCCGGACTAGGTATTCAAACCGTTAAAAAAATTAACAGTTATTTTGTTATTTTGAAACCAACCCAATTAAAAATAACTTGTCGCTGTAACTTTATGTTAAAATATTTTTTTTTATTTCCTTATGAGTTAGTCAATCGTAATCAAAATTAAGGTACACATTTCTGGTTGCACCTTGAAGGCTTTGAATCCCGCGGATTATAATAACTGTTACGTCATTTTAAAGTGAGTCTGAGCCAAGCCTAGGTCATTGAATTTAGTCGATAAATTTGTGTTGGTAAATCAGTGTATTTAGCAGTAGATGATCAATGTAATTGTCATACACAAAATGTCGAGGTCGATTAAATGTATTAGTGCTTTTCGTTATAACAATCTACAAATCCCATAACATAATACATACTGATATAATACATTTTTAATGCAGAGAAGCAGACAACATTAATCAACTAATGACTCCCAAATAAATCGACAAACATTTTTAGGCTAACATTTGTTAGGAGTTTGATATTACGATAAAAATGCGTATTTTTATTGCCATTTATACCCTACAATGAATAGAAAAATGTTGACATTTGAAAATCTGTTGTTATCGGAATGAAGGTACTTTTAGTGGTAATTCCAAATGTTAATAAATTGTGTAACAACTACATATTTTTCTTATTTGGTGAAACATAAATTGTTATTACTCTAATTGTAGTCAAATAATACATTAATAGTAATAATTATCACTATTACAATAATAAACAACAATAATCTTTTGGTTGAATTAAATTTTTTTTGCCATTAATTTTTGACTGATAAATGTAACGGTTCTATATAACTTAATATGTACAAAGTTTTATAATACTACTATTCAGATGTTAAGATTTGCATATGATAAAATATTAAAAATTAATTCGTTATTGCCCCTTTTGTAAAATAAATTTAAGAATATATTTACTTGGTGATAAAGGTGTTCATCAAATATTTTTTTGTTCTCACATTATATGATATTTGACTCATCCATTAAAAAATTAAATACTCCGGATGCAGGTTAACATTACTTTCCTCATTTCTAAAGTAATAAGATTTACTGTAGTATGTAATGTGCAATAATGAAATAGTGTGACGTGTCGGTTGAAGGTGTTTTTACATCACTAACAGGTACAATGTTTTCATCGAAGTAACGAGAAAACCTTGTGAGTTCTGACCTTTCCAAAACACACAGTCAGAACTGTGAAGTACGGTAATGGGACTCGCTTAAAGCCATTTAGGAATTTACTTGAAAGAAGCACCGTATATCACTAATATAATCTAATATTACACAATACTAATATAATATTCTAGTATACTGTATATGGTCACTAAATATAATCCATCAAAGTTGTACAGTATAATAAATTCATAATCAAAATATTTTTAACGATGTACTGCCTGTCAAAAGCTAACAGATGATTTGCTAGTCAAGTGGTTAGTGTCTTGAACTTCGGTGCGAGAGAGACGGGTTCGATTCCCGACTCATCCCAAAAACTTTAATATGGGTTTGGACCACTTTCCCTTGAAATCGTCTACACATTAAAATACCACTAGCGTAGAAAAAAAAACACTCACAAACTAGCAGGTTTTTTTCTGATTATTACTTTCTCCCCCTATACCATAGTATATGGAGAAAGTATTGTTTTCGTCAAAATTTTCGAGTTTGAGTTTTGAGTGGATATATTCGTTTTGGGTCCCCCTGGACCCAAAAAAGTGGTTTTCGAAGTGATGTCTGTGTGTGTGTGTGTGTGTGTGTGTGTCTGTGTGTCTGGATGTGTACAGAGCTAGGGACTACACCTGTGGTCCGATTTCGATGAAATTTGGTATGTAGGTTCTAATCCATGGTATCTCCAGGCGTTTTTTTCATTTTTTTGAAATTTTGATTTTTAATGGGGATTTTTCCATAAAAACCCATAAAAAACCTGAAAAATCGGATTTTCTCGAAAATGGCCCGAACGATTTTGATAAAAATTTAGTATGTTGTAGCCCTTTAAATTCTGAACAAAATGGTACAAATCCCATTTCTGTAAAAATTACGGTTCAAAAGTTATGGTAAATTATGTTATTTTCCCATAAAAACCCCATAAAATAACGAAAAATAGGATTTTAGAAAAAAATCCTGTTTTATTTTAACATAGTATGTTATGGTCCTTAAAGTTTTGATAGTTTTTTTCATTTTTAAAAATTTTAATTTTTAATGGTAGTTTTCCCATAAAACCCCATAAAATAACAGAAAAATAGGATTTTCCCAAAAACGGCCCAAACGATTTTGATAACAAATTTGTATGTTATAGTCCTTTATATTCTGAACAAAATGGTACAAATCCCATTTCTGTAAAAATTATGGTTCAAAAGTTATTGTAAATTATGTTATTTCCCATAAAAAACCCCATAAAATAACGGAAAAATCAGATTTTCACAAAAATGGCCCGAACGATTTTGAAAAAAATTAGTATGTAGTCCTTTAAATTCTGAACAAAATCGTACAAATTACATTTCCGTATATTTACTTTCACCGCTTACACATGATAAAGGTTGTTGACAAACTTATGGGAGAAAGTATGTGTCAGAATGCTGATACCGTTTATTTTTAAGACAGTCTTTCACCGTAATTTCAAACCGTACAGTATTCTACTTGTAGGTAGATATCCACGTGATTCTAATAAGCAACCTTTACAATAAATTCATAACAATCAAATATTTCAAGTTAGTCGTCAAAGATGGACTTGCTGTTGCATATTGCAGCTGCACTCGTCTGTTCATATTTACACTCGACCCTCAAAAGACATTTTGCTTTTCGCCTGATTATTTATTTATACCTTTAGTCAGACTATAAATCTCAACCAGATAACTGACTTGATTCCTAAATAAATTTCCTTAAATTCCACAGATTAAAAGATAATTCCTATGAATATTTTAGAGTTAATTATGAAAATGTATCAACTTATAGAATTTATTTTACCCATACGTATTATGTAGAATTTTTTTAAGTATGTAAATTCTTTGGTACTGCTTATTTTTATCATCTTATTCAATATTAGGCTGTACTTTTTTTGTAAGTATGTGAGTATCATAATCTTTTCTGTAGGTGTTTAGTTTCAACCATTTTTTAAACTATGACATAGGCAACCCTTCCTTCTAATAATATTACATCATATTTTTAACTTCTGGTTAGGCTACAATAATCAAGAACTATTTTAAGGTAATAAATTTTGTAGTCCTAAATTGGAAAATACTTAATATTAGTTTACATGTTTACAACTGCACCATGCGACTTGACAAACCCTTGAAAATGAAACCTTATCGAATGAATGATTACAATGTAGAAATACAGGGAACGAGCTTGCCTTTGGAGCATAGTGTGTGACTTCGGTCCCTGAGGTTCTGAGCTCAAATCCTGCCAATCACCAATGGATATTTTCTAAGTGACAATGTCGCAACCCCAATACCTAGCCTTTAGCGAAGGGAAAACAATCGTGGGCTAAAGCCTAGCGTCCTATAGGGGGCGTGGCATAGACAACTTGATCGAAACGCAACATTAGTGCTTTACTTTCCTTAAAGGAATGAATATTCAAGTAAAGCAATTTGTAATAATAATGAGAAGAAAGTTATCTTTGTTCCTTAAATCTTAAATAAGTAAAAAAATCCTTTTCAGAACAATTACTAACTTTCCCTTCGTCTTCAGTACCTCTTTTGCTCCGAAATACTTTTTGCACGGCAAAAAAAAACTATGGGCTTTTAAAAGCTGTCTTAAAAATAGAAAATAATTTTTCTGGTAAATATTTATTGAGATTTTTTCCAAATGCTTGAAGGTCAGATTGTATTGCTAAAAATATCCCTAGGTTATTATTGAGAACTGTATTTATTATTCTTAAATTTTCAACATGGCTTAGGCAGCTCGTATGGTTAAATTTAATTGATATAATAACATAATAAGATCAACAGTTAACATGTTTAAAATATATCATTGCATATTAAAAGCGATCCCAAGATATTTCAAAACGTTGCAATTTAATCCACATAAACATAAAAAGTCTATGGAGTGGAGGAAGGAACAGTTAATTATAATTTGGCAAACTTACTAAATTTATCAGCATTAATTGTATATGGGACGTATACATTAATTACTAACTGTAACTGTAAATCAAATAGAACACCTCTCAAATTCATAATGGGAATAAATTCCTTCTGTGGTGAAGAATTTAGTTGGATTCTAAGTAGATTGGGACTTTTAGCTGGATTAAAAGTTGCCAGTTCACTGATGGCCTGTCCCAAAATAAGTTATGTTGAGGCAGGCTGTGAGCTCTCTCTACTTTAGAGCAATTCGGTTTGTTTGGAAAGGTCAAGTTTGACATGGTTTCTTCGTCGATTTGATGAAAACTTCGACCATAATAGTTGATGCACTTTACGTCACCATTCCAACTATTTTGCAACCTACTCAAGTCATGTGCAATTGCAGTTTTGTGGTTTATAAATCTGCAAAAACTTATTTAAAAATCAATAAACTTTAAAAACCTTGCAATCTTAAACTGCCAGCAAATAATTTTTGTTCTTGATCTACACAAGTTTTATTATGTGTTTAAATTATATAAGTCGTATACTATAAAAGATACCACTTCTAAACATTCAGGAGATTGCGATTTCAAAATAACTGATTTTTATAAGTTAATGGATAACCATGTAAATTATTCTTAATATTATCTAGTAAATAAAAAGTCGCCGATGGGTTTTTGGATTAAGTGCCAACGACAACATCTGTATGCTTGATTTTGTCTTATTTCCCCACCATTTACGAATTTACTATGCATTTTTTATATACCATTTATGTGTAAAATATACTTTTTTTATTAGCACTCTAAAGATTTCTTAGTTGAAAAGCCCTAACTTGATTCTATTCTTGACTATTTTTCGTGAAACTGGGTTTATCTAGAAAATAAAATAATTGTGAGGCGCAAAATCAGCTAAAGAAAAATATTCTTATAACTGTTACGAGATTTAAATATAAATTCATTATGATAGCTTTGGTAACCGACTTCATACAAACTATTTACTTTTAATAAACTAAGGGAGTGTAACTTTCAAGACTATCCGGTTGTGGACAAATATTTGATGACGTACGTACAGGTATTAAACTTCTTTAAAGCTTATTTTTACAGAGAAACTGTCACCGAAAGTAAAATTCAAAGTTTATCACTTGATGGGCAAATAATTCATGTCTTACTTACAAATATTTAACTTCTTTACAAAGTTCTTTTCGGACAGAGACGCTGTCACCCAAAGTGAAATCCTTTATATCCTTTATGTCACCCACAGTCTATTCAATGACTCTCTCCAAATTCAAATTTCATTCATTTCCCTGGATTATCTGTAGCGGTCGACAAGAAAAGAACTTTCGTTGCACCAATGACGAAATACTTCGAGTACTGTTAGAACTAAATCATGATGAAAATTTCAAAGACAATGTAAATTATAAGTTACCCGTATACAGCTGTAATACAGTTAAAAATACTTATAAAACTTTTTCCGCTGAACTAATATTCTAGGAATTGAGTTTTAGCAAGTTTATTAAATTACGAAGGGTTAAGATCAAATGCTCTTCGTAAATGGTAAGCAAGACAATACCTAGGTTTTGAATAACCCTGAACGAACCTCAACTTTAAAATTACGGGATCGGTATTTTTACATCTTGATTTATTTTGAGCAAATATCATAATTACAGAAAATATTCTTAACAGTACAGAAATAATCAATTCAAGTATATATTTAACGAGTTATAAAACATTTTTTGCCTTTAAGAGTGTGTCCAATTGTCATGTAAATATTAGTGTTACATGTGACATGTTCATGAAATATATATACAGTGAAATCTAATCTTGGTGATTTTTTTTTTAGTTTAATTTTACCATCAAAGTACCTGAGTCAACTTGTTGTACAAACACCATCAAAATACTTTCTCGGTATTTTCACAGAAAATGTTAAATCGAGTTTGAAACTAGCTTGATTTCTCACGATAATTTCAAGGGAATGAACAGAAACAGCTACGAGAACATTTGCATTACAGCAACAGAACTCTCTACTTAGTCAAAATACAACTTTCATGAATATGCATCTCTTAGCGGTACCAAGTAGAAACACTTCCGGAGCGTTTGAACCCGGAACAGTATATACACTTTCATAAAGCTGTAGCCTATTTTAAGTATGACTTGATATATTAATTCTCTCAAGTATCATGGTTTTAAAATTGATTTGCATAAACATATTATTATATGCATATGAGTAACTATTAAAAAAAATAAAATCCGTAAAATAAATACATAAATGTGCATGAAATAAAACTGAACTGTAGATGTAGTTTTGGTCATATGCGTAAAATGTGACAGTTATGTATTAAAAACAATAATGTCAGAAGAATTCACCTTATTTTGATTTTATCCTAATATCCAAAGGGGTTTGTTATCTTATTAGACCTAAGGCTGAATCAGTTAAATTTCTCAGAAGAGTTATAGTGTTCGCTTCATAAGCCAGAAAGCATTGTTTTATTCACTGATTTACTGCTTTTAAGACCCTATAAGTGGCTGGAAACCACTACGACATATGTAAACTCACTAGAGTAAGAAATTTTAATGCTATAAACAGAAAAATAGTATAGGGATCAAATAAAAATAATAACGGATAAATCAAGCTGCGAAGTTTTAATTTTAGCTATCTAGGTTACCCTAATTCATTCTAGGACCTTTCCGTTCTTGCCGTAAATATATTTCTTACTTATAATACAATATAATATGCAATAGCCTACTTTATACACCATTTTACAATTTTAAGATATGTTTAAACATAGCTAAGAAGGTCAAGGGGAGGGATTGTAGCAGGTTTAATCTAGTCCAAACCTTCCCTCTCAATCTCAGTGCCAAACAGTGTGTAGCGCTGCGTAGTCGATCGATACAAAACTTCCTCACGAGGGGTAGGCTACTCTTAGAACACGAGTAGTTTTTGAATCTTAACTTAGGTTGCATGAAATATTGGTAGGGATATATTTCAACAGAATATTAAAATATTGGACGCTACGGAACAAATAGAGCTCCAATACCTACATGTATTAAGAATAAATGTTAAAATGACTTCTGTATCTGTTTATAATGTAGTTCACAGAAGGATTAATTTATGATATTGTAACCATGATATTTAATAGGTGAGTTGCTAGCCTGGTGGTTAGCGTCTCGGATTTTGGTGTGGGTCACATCCTCAACACGTATGGGTTTAGACAGTTTTTCTTAAATGCGTTTAATTATTTCCTCCTCTGATTCCTCTAGTAAAAATGACACCGGCGTAGACAGCAAAACAACTGTATCATAGCTTGATAAGGATTTTTGCTTGTAGAAAACACACGTACCGCAATTAAAACATTCTCAGGCACAATTGTCATGATTTAAATCAACTCATTTCAAATAATTCATTTACGAGGTACAATTTTATCACAGCGAGCTATTAGATCACCAAATGAGGCGCACTCTAATCTTTTACAAATATTTTGTATGTTTAAAATAACTTAAAATACAGTCCGTTAAGAAAAATGTGGCCAGTGATAGCAAATATGAATATGGCTGAGAGTTGTCAATGGTTTCCTAATTAGGTACGCTGATAGGTATATGAAATCAGGAATTGTACCAGGGAACCGAGTGGATTTAGTGGTCCCCTTCAAATCTCAAGAATACCGGTATGGCCCCCGAAGCTGAATAGGTTCTTGGACATGGTATAATTTTTTCATTGAGCTACCAATGAATGATAGTTGGAACAAAAGGGTGTAGTGAGAGATAGCAATAATACCAGGGTTTGAATTGCTCCTTTTGCACAAGAAGTTAAAACGTCTTCAACGTAGACTCACAACAACATAAAACATTCTATCAAACAAATACAACACGAGAAGAAAAGTAGTTTAATAGCAATCAGTATAGAAACAAAAACAATTAAGCCCGCGTCAATATTTGAAATGACAGTTTGCTGTGTCAGAGTTTTATTCCTGTATCAATGTGTCACGTGACACGCGACTTGGTCATTTGTTGACCATCCTTTACATGGATCAATGACACAGTCGAGAGGTCAGCGCAGGCTAGGAGTATTGGTGAAGAGCCCAACACACAACAACTAACTTTGTTGTGTTTGTAATATTCTCCAAACTTTGAAATCGATGATTTCATAGATTAGGACGTAATAAGATAAGATTTGGCCCTTAAGTGAACGTTTTCCTGTGTTTAATTTGTCAATAACATTGTCAGCCATGCGATAACAATACCAATTAACTGCATGAAGTTTGTTAAATGACACATAAATGTATAGGCAGTTTTAGTTTTAGCACAGATGTTTGGCAGACTTTAACCGCAATCATGTTTCAACTAATAAAAGGATTTATATAATTTGAATATATGGGGGAAATGAAATTAAATATTTGTACCCTTGCATTCGCATTTAAGTAAAGAAATAGATAAGGACAGATGAGTGGAGTTATTCTCTATGTTACGATAAGTGTTTTTATCCTTAGTAGGCAATCTGAATATTCTCCTGTATTAAATAGCCTTAAACACTGCACTTCAAATTGCTCATAAACAATGTATGAATCCATAAACTTTCTCATGAAACCTCCTAAGACATGACGACCGTAAAGGCTTACTATTATCATACATGCTTGACATTTATTATTACCTAAGCATTACTAAAACAACCATCTTATCTTATGACAATGCAATATATACAACCATTATTTAGAATACTATATACAATAATTATAATTCGTAAAATATATAAGTTGGTTAAATATTAAATAAGTAGAATCCAAGGTTTTTACCACTGTGTAAGCCAGATAAATACAAACTGAACTGTTTATTAAAAATAGGCTGTGACAGTTTATTCATATCATTTGTATTTTAGAGTTATAGAAGTGTGTTCTTTCCCCCGTTTCCTATGCATTCCTATACTACAAATATATACGCCGGCATCTCTTAGAATAGTTAAAACTTTTGTGTTTTCCAATTCATCATAAAATTAAATAAACTTGAATGGTTATAAAGTACTTTTGTTAAATAAAATATACAAATGACGTACAACAGAACCGCTGCTAGCGTTGAACTGATACGAAAAAACTGGTACAACAGTAAACATAGTAAATGAGCTTCAATAATTATTATTGCATTTATCATTACAGTATTACTGTTTGTCTTAGGCTAACTGTGTCAAGCAATGGAGTAAAAAATATTTAATGTCTGAAAATACTTGAAGCAAATAGTTTTAAGTATGGATTTGGCCTAAATACTTTTCAGTATTGACTATGTATTGTCAATAATAAAATACAAATGAAATAATTAAGATCAACCTACAAATGTTCTGTATTTAACCATAAAGATTTCACTAAAACATTTAACTATCCAACGTGCACTTTTTATTACCTAAACTCCAGCAAATTGTACAATAAAAGGATACAAAACAAATTCATCCCTAAAGGTTTAAACTCTGACAAATTGTTTCACGTTATACAAGAAAGTGCATTTCTCAAATTTTAGGCATAAAATGTGTTTGTTTTTGCCAAAAAATACTATTTATTTTAATAAGAGAATATTTTCTATATGCAACAAGTAAAAAAACTGTGTTTTGAAACAAATTAAGACTTTTCGGATTCACACCGTTATTTTATATTATTTGACTCATTAAGTCTTAAGACATTCTTTGCTTGAACTTGCAAATCGATTCAGTCTTACAATCTTGTACTCTTACAAAAGAATATATAAATCACCCATTTTACATTTCAATTATTCATCTATTTAAATAGTTGTTCAAGACTGAATCAGGTTAGAAAACCCGGATGTATTTTCTCCTTGCAGCAAAGGATTAAAATAACCTGGCCTTAGCTTGTCGACGGATTATTCTTGATTTAAAGCTTTACTGTTTATATTACAAATACGTTTCATATGTTTTAATGTGGAACAGGACATTTTAATTATTTCTATATTTAAGTTCTAGAGAGCAAATAATGCAATTTATGACCTGAAAACGTGAGAAGTTTACAATCGAACAATATAATAATCTTTTTACCATCACGGTAATTCCAACTTTCTCCCTCTCAAGTCTTGTTTAGTGAAGGTGTTTTGCTATCCTATTTTACTCCGTCATACAAGTGGGGTGACCACATACAAAAAAAATCCTCATTTTTGTTTAGAAACTTTTATTAATAAAAAAAATTAGGCTCCACCATATCTAAAAAGTATGTAACTCACCATTACACACATAACTATCCTGTTCCATTTAAACAATGATTGTTGAATCCAATTTTATCGCTTAACCACATTTCTTCAAATCACTACAACGTTTATGCATAGGTACAGAAAAACATCGTCTAATTTGTCTTCTGTATTCAAAAACCGTGTTTGAGGGCTTGATTAGATTATTGTAAGGGGTTTAAACACTTTGCTAAGCCAAACATTTTTCTCTCTCATTTATCATTGATAATTGTTAAACCTATTCAAAATTACATTACTTTAAATTGTTCTAAGCTTAAATGAAAAAAATCTGTATTACCAAGAAAGCTTTTACTGAAAAAAAATGTTAAAAAAATAGGACAACTTAGCTGAATCAAAAGTTAGTCGTTCACCGATGGCGTCTACTGATATAAGTTATGTTGAGCCAGGTTGAGTGTTCAGGACTTTAGAACGATGTTGGTTTGTTTTTCAAAGGTCAATTTTCACAAGGTTTCTTCATTACATTGATGAAAACCTTGATCATATTATCTTACGTCACAATAATGAAGAGAAAATAACTTTGAAAACTAAGACAGATGTTTCAAGTAATAGAATTTAATAGCTATTTACCTTACAAGTGTAGTGAGAGCGTTTTTACATCACGCTCTTGGGTAACATGTAACGTACAAGATTTTACCTGACCCGATAATATACAGAGGGTTTCGTACAATATTTTTCAATATCCATTTCACTCATCTTCTAACAGTGACGTTCTTTTACAAACAAAAGCTAGGTTAGGATAATTCTTTAAAGCGTAACAATAAAATTCAAGTGCACGGCTGATTTCTAGCGTTAAACGTCGTTGGCTCCATAGAGGTATATTTTTTTAAGTTGAGCACTCAATGTTATTTAAATGGGTTTCATTACCTCAACGAGTGAGTTTGTGAAACTTTACTTCACTCGTGAAGTAAAGAGGTTGTATACATCACCCTTGGGACAGGGAAGTTTAACATGTCGGGTTAGTTAAATTAATATATATATAATTATTATACAAGTGTGCTTTGTTGAGTTTGGATTTACATAAGTTTAGAAAAATAATTAAATATACTGTCAGCTGTGCTGCGGTTACCATAGGTTCGGGCGCACATCACTGGGACCACCATGTAGTTACGGCCTACGCGCTACGTAAATATATGGCGCTCCCAGCGGTGTGCGCCAGAACGTATAGTAACCATGATAACCACAGCACGACTGACAGTTTATATTTAATTCTTGTTGTCTATGGTTTACTATAAAGGCAGAGATACAAGGAACCCCAATACAGGTTTCGTACCTAAGAGGTGATTTTGACAAACAGGTAACCAAGTAGTACAAAATCGAAAATAATCTTTGTAATTTGAATATATAATTTAAAAAGTTTGTTTGCAAACCTGTTTACGAGTTCCAATGACGATACAAATAAAAAATTCAACTGTTTGGTATCTATATAAAATTTATTTATGTATCTAATGTATTGAGAAATTAACAGTAAACAGTGAGAACTTAGGCCTTAAGGCTATATTTTATCAAGTAAATTCTTCGTAAAATATTTTCATAACAATGTTGGTTTTAATTTTACTCATTATGAAAACTAGCACATTGTTTAATTAATTATTTATGTAAATGTCCAAACAATTCTTCTGGTGCAAATTATTAGACTGAAAAATACCAATTGATTACATTCACAAATGAGGTAATAGTGAATAGGGAATAGTAAACCATTTAAAAATACTCCTGGGGATGAATATGCATATTTCTGTCGGTCGGTCGTTTTATGATTGGGACCTTTAATTATCCGGCCCAATTGTTCAGCTGTTTTCAGGCCAATGTTCTGATCGTTTTGGGGGGTCAGTTCATCGTGAAGCAATATTTTTATGGTTTTGGTCGGTTCCATAACTGGTAAACGTATGTCATTGATCCTTACACTGAATAACAAAGTGATCATATTGATCATAATGATTATATTTGAAAACATTACTTTTGTAAATATTATTCCGAAAGTTAAATAATATATCGTCTTGATTGGATTTTGCAGGTAAAACGCACAATCAAGTTCATATACTCAGTACACAATTTTACATCCTAAAAAGTTTTTGTGATTCTAATTGATGATTCCATTTTAATTCAGCTATTGGTTATTTATTGTTAGTTAGATATTAACTCTAGTTTTTTCTTTAGTTTTTAATTGTATTACATTAAAAATGTTTCTAAAAGTTTTTATTTTTTTTATTTTTCCATTTTATTATTTGTTGTTATTTATTTTATTTTTAAATAATTGTATAAAATCATGCTTGGACTGATAGTTTGTAATTAGGACCATATTATCAGTTTCTAATGAATGTGTATACATTAAAATTTTTCCAATTAGTCTCAATAAGGTTTTGAAAACATTATATTTTAGCAAAAAAAAAATTAAATTTTATATTCTAAAAAAACTCAAACTTTATCGTAACAGTTTTCATTGTAGTTTAGGTAACTAGTTTATAGTGAGAATAATGAATTTAGTAAATTACTCAGAGCTTTCTGCAATGGCCGCCATCTGATTTGAGTAATCACAGTTTTATCATAAGACGTCTAACATCCAACTTACTCATTTATACTTAATTAACACACATAATAGAGATTAATGTAGGGAAATGTTTATTAACGATCATCGTTATATTAAGTAGACAACAACAATTAAATTTTTAGTGATTTATATTGCTGAATTGGTTGTCTAGCTGATTGGCCTCAGCTAATTTAATGTTAATTGGCACTTCAGTGTCGATAATGAATTTAAATAATATTACTATCAACCCAATTTGTTTGGTTTCCCTTGTCCATCAAACAATATTTGAATGAATTTTAAAAGCATATAAATAAATCAACAACAACGCTCGTAAAGCGAGATCCCTCTAAAGCATCTGTGTAATGATTCGCTCTAAATTCAATTTCCCTCCATTTCCGTGGATCATCTGGAGCACCCGACAGAAAAGAGAGGGACTTTGTTGCAATATTTATTTCCTCATTTCTAGAATTAACATGAAATGTTAACGAATTTTTTTGAAGTAATAGGCTACAATAGTATATTTCGTGCCTAGGGCCGAAAATGAGGTTTTGCCGGCTCGAGATAGTTTTTAAGTTCGAGACGAAGTCGAGAACTTAAAAGCATGGAGAGCTGCAAAAACCATTTCAGTCTGTGGTATGAACGCTATTCACCACAATAATAATGCACATTGATAGTCTACACAACTACAACTTTAAGGTTATGGGAAGAAATAATTAAGGGAATCACAAAAAAATAATAATAACTAGTTGCTAAGCAGTGGTGAAAATAAAACAATTCTATTGCAATGCTATGGATACTGATTGCGTATTTAATATGCATTCATGTTTTAAGAAAGTAAGCGGGCAGCTGATTTTGCGGTCCTAGGGATGTAAAAACCTACTCGGTCCCCAAATGACGATGACAGCTGACATGGCCAGCAAAACGTAACTTTCAACCACCAATTAACGTATGTAAAACAGCTAAAAACGTCATGATGGGGTGAAAAATATTTAATATAAAAAGTAACAGCAGTTTTTCAATGTAGTATGTATGAAAAAAATTTGCTGTGAAAATTCTAAGCCTATGATTACTTAGAGAGTATTAAGTATTCAACCCATTTAAGATAGTATATATATGTTTTGGAGGACTTTATTAAAATGGAAAGATTATTATTTTTGCTATTTTCTGTAAATATCAGTTTAAAACAAACCAGCGTTGGTAGAGTAGAAATAACAAAATTGCAATTACACGAATTTCAACCAAGAGTTAATAGTACATTTGAAATTTATAAAAGTAAAGAAGAAGCTGTTTTTTTTCCTGTATATATACAAATAAATCTCTTAAAACAACATATAAAAAAAATTGGCCTCCAAATATAAATGATGATGTTGTAAAACGCAACACTGTTGAATTAAAATTTAGATTTTGGCTGTTGGAAAATATATTTCGAGTCGTTTTATGAACGTAAATGTTTTGTTGTTACTGAAATATTAATAATACTATTAGGAACTCTCTGTGGAAGGAAACCTTTTAAAAGATGTTAAATCAAGATCATGTTCAAGAACGGAAACGTTGCCCAGCGCAAAATTTTCACTACAGAAACAGAACCATCCGCTTGGTTCAAATATAATTTTAATGAATGTTCTTGTATTAGCATCACCTAGTACAGTCCTTCTTAACGGTTGCAGTCCATAACAAACATAATGGTTCATAAAGTTAGAATAAAGTATTTAAAATTGTATAAGTAAACATAAATATCAAATGGATTTTTTTAATAAACGAAATAGTTATTTGTGTAACTAGTGGGCGGAGTGGCACTTTGCTTCACACGAGAGAAATGTTTACGCACGAGCCGCAGAAGAGTGTAGAAAGTTTCTCGAGTGCAACAAAGGTAGTTTGTACTCGTGTTACACATTAAATTTTCCACAGTTACTACAAATCATATAAATAATTAGTATTTTAGTTTAAGTTAAATTGCAAGAAATGGGAAACGCTGCACCAGCTGTTCGTAGTCATAAAATCGTTAAGTGTTGCCAACTTATTTTCAAGCGTACACGGATTACGTGCATAATAAAATCAAGATGTTTTGTGTTCTTTGGTTGGAATACTGGTGTGCGTTAAAGTAAAAAATTTGCAGCAAAGTAAAAACTGTGTGCCAAAGTAAGGCTTTATGCACTATAATCTGTGTAAGGTGGCACTACTCTGTCGGGTGACTGTATGAAAATATATTTTATTGTTTATTGTTTACATGACAATAAGAGTTCTACGTGGTGGTTGTATTAGAAAATTAGCTAAATGTGTATTTTTTATTACATTAGGGCTTGTTTCATCTATTTATATAAACTTGTATTTTCTGCACGTAAATTGTAGAGCAAGTTTTTAAAAACCGCGCACGTGCTAAAACCCTTTAGAACTACACAATTTTTAGATGCAGTTTGGTTTACACAACTTTGAAGCTAATTTATTAAAGAAAAAAAATTTAAATACAAAAACAAACAGCATACATTCAGAAAACCTGTACCATATATACATAAATGTCTAAATATTAACTATATTTTTTTATCTTACTTAAAACTCGACCGTTTACTATGAAACTTATGTAGAGCATTATACATAACTCTAATGTACATATTATTGTATTGTTGCTATTTCAAATTTTAAAATGAATTGTCAGATGACTTTCAAATCAACGAAGAGTTATTTTACATTTGTAATATAAGTTTTATTCATAAGAACTATTAGGATTTAAACATATCTAAATCTATGTTTAATCCACACACATTTGGAGGAGCCATATGTTTATAGAACCTCATATGGGCATTATTAAAACACTATTACCACGTAGATAACAAAATGTTTTACACTATGACCAGATACTCCGTATATAATGTAGATGTTTTTTAAACCTTGCCGCAATTCGTAATATACGATTTTGATATATAAAGTATACAAATCTATTTTACTCAACGGTATCATTCACTCCAATCGTATAAAAGCTAAAATTACCAGAATACGTAATTGTTTGGGCTTAATATACTAAAATATACCCTCTCAATCTCACCGGTAAAACAATCTGTAACACTGCAGAGCGATCGATGCGAAACTTCTACACAACGAGATGGGCTACTTATCAGTACATAAAACACTTTTAGTTGTTATTAACATTTTGTGTTCATGTAACTAATACTGTAGTTTAAGAAAGTGGTTACTAAAAGTACACTGTGATTATTTTTGGTGCTGAGAAATGTCGGTGGATTATTGATGGCTTATTGGTAAACACCAGTTGACATTGATTGTTAATAGATTTTAATCAAAGTCTTTAATCTAATCTAGAATCTGTTGTTGGTCTATATCATGTTGTCATCTACTTCATGTTTTTCCAAGTGTTACTGACGCCGGTCGATCCTAATTATTTATCCTATACTATTTATTATTTATCCTATAATTATTAATCCATGGCATCTCCAGGTGTTTTTTTCAGTTTTTGGAAATTTTGTTTTTAATGGGAATTTTCCCATAAAAAACCGGAAAAATCGGATTTTCTCAAAAATGGCCCAAAAGATTTTGATAAGAAGTTTGTATGTTGTAGCCCTTTAAGTCCTGAACAAAATAGTACAAATCCCATTTCTGCAAAAATTACGGTTCAAATTTTTTTGTAAATTATGTTATTTTCCCATAAAACTCCCATAAAATAATGGAAAAATCGGATTTTCAAAAAATGGCCCGAACGATTTAGAAAAAAAAATCATTTTATAGTCCTTTAAATTCTGAACAAAATTTGTAAAAATCCCATTTTCATATATTTACTCTCACCGCTTACAGATGATAAAGGTTGTTGACAAACTTATGGGAGAAAGTATGTGTCAGAATGCTGATACCGTTTATTTTAGTTGTATATAAAATGTAATATTTGTTACTTTTACTTTTTTAGGTTACGCTATTTGATTACCGGTTGATAACGTACCGAATCCGTGGCTAGAGCGTAAATGAGCTATTTTGCGTATGGTTTACAGGTAGCAATGTGATTATTACCATGCAGTGGTAGGAAAAAATACAGTGTGTAAATTAAGTATGGAAACAAATCTGTATTTTTAAAACCGAAATAGATAGAAATATTCTATTTGTGGCAATAATAGTTAACAAAGATTCCGCAATTTTTCACATGAAAAATATTTTTTTACCCCCCTAACAGGGTAGGTGGTAGGGGGTGACTTATTTTTTTTCAAATAGCAACCCCTATTGAGTGACCCCTCATTTTGAAGGGTTTGTCAAAAGAAACACAATGACGCAAATCCGAGGTGAATATCTCACTCCTAGCCCAAATGGCGGATATTCCAAAATTTGATTTATTGTACGTGAAAAACACCAATTTCACAAATAATGGAAAGAAATCTGTATTTTTAAAACCGAAATAGATAGAAATATTCTGTTTGTGGAATTGATTGTTGACATAGGTTCCGCAATTTTTTTAATTAACAATATTTTTTCAACCCCTTTAACAGGGTAGGGGGTGGGAGTGACTTATTTTTTTCAACAACAACCCCTATTGAGTGACCCCTCATTTTGAAGGGTTTTTTAAAAGAAAAAGAATGACGCAGACCCGAGGTAGATATTTCACCCCTAGCCTAAATGGTGGGTAATGAAAAATTTAATTTTTGTAAAAAAACCCATTTTGGAATATCCGCCATGTTAGCTAGGAGTGAGATATTCACCTCGGATTTGCGTCATTGTGTTTCTTTTGACAAACCCTTCAAAATGAGGGGTCACTCAATAGGGGTTGCTATTTGAAAAAAAAGTCACCCCCTACCACTTACCCTGTTAGGGGGGTAAAAAAATATTTTTCATGTGAAAAATTGCGGAATCTTTGTTAACTATTATTGCCACAAATAGAATATTTCTATCTATTTCGGTTTTAAAAATACAGATTTGTTTCCATACTTAATTTACACACTGTATAAAAAGTAACTATTAACAAAATGCCCAACTTAGTAAAACATGGGTAGAACTATTTTACTTAAAATATCTTGCATACTTTTTTCATTGCCAAAGTCACGTATTTTCCAACATTATTCACACTATGGTGTAAATGACGGTATTGTACTTCGAAGTAGTAGACAAAATCAACTACCTATTCAATTTCACTTTAGCACCGGGAGTCAACACTAATAAATATGAAACTAAATAGGTACTACACGTAAGTTGGTTATTCACGTAAAATATTGTCAAATCGATACTAGTGTCACATTACTGTAGCTATGACACAGTATGCCGTTCTGTGTGACACAGTTGTGTTCCTGTGTTCCTGTTCCATGACTTGGACATTTGTTTACCATCCTTTACATAGATCAATGACCCAGTTCAGAGGTCAATGCGGGTTAGGAAGGGATAGTTAAGATTGATATCTTATTCCAATTCAATCGATTCACTGGTAATAATCGTAAATCATGCAATACCTACATAATGAAATAAGAATGACGATCTAAAGTTTGTCGGTCATTTGGCTTTTAATTAGTAAATCTATACCAATGAAGGCAATTGAGTAACTTTCTACGCACCAACAACTATATCCGATGATGTTATAAGATATGTCTTACTGGTATCAATTTAGTAAAAATGTTACCAATCGGAGGTTTTTTTTATTTTCAATATCGCTGTCTAATAATACTAATACTAATAAGATCTATTAATTTATTTACTTTTTAAAATTGACTTACTAGAATGCTTAGTAATTGCAGTACACTACATATAAATAGTAAACAATAAAGAATAATTTCAAATAAAATTTGAAGGACCTGTGCTGCTCCATGGCGTTGAAACTATGTTTTTTGATTGAGTAATACAGTATCTTGAACTTGACTGATGGAAACGATAAATATATCAAATGGAAGTTTATTTTAAGAAGTATTTAAAGACCAAGTCACAAAATAACTAAAATAATAATGCTGTTACGTACCATTGATTGCAGCTTACTTTCGTTATGAATATTATTCTAGTTCTAATTCTAGTTGATTTATGATTCGGCATCGTGCTTCAGTTACGTCCGATCTTGGTAATCAATAGCTCAAATGAAAACTGTTTTAACGGAAGGCCCTTAGACCAAGAAATATAGTGTAATGTAATTAAAACTGGTTAAACATGTCTTTAATTGAATTAAGAATCCGAAAAAGAAAATTTAATTTATTTATTGTCAAGTAACACAATAGATAAATGAATGATGATGCTTGATGACGAATCTGTGCGTGCATACCGTTAATTTAAAACCAAAATTATTAAAATCGGTCTGGTAGAAAAGTTGGACTAACTAGGAAAATAAAACACAATATCTTAGGCTACATATTATCCCCAGATTGATAACTATTAGTTTTTGTTTATTATACTTTGTGTTTTAATAACATTCAGGCACAGGCCAACTACATGGATGTTAGTATTTTAGTTTTTTAAATATATTTTTAGTATTATATAACTAATCTTGGTAACTAATTTTTAGTTAGCAAGAGCAACTGTACCCAAGGAGTGTTTCTAACTGGGTTGAAAATGCAATTACAAGTGCCTCGGTTAACTAACCTCAGATTTAGCCCGTTGGGTTAAAGTGTCAAATAGGCTATGTTACTCACTACTGTTAACACATATTGGTTGACTTTACAATAAAAAATAGCCTTCGAAAAATCGACTGTTTAAATGTTAAAACGACTTTTTAGTTCAAGCAAAGAAGGACATTTGTACAAAGTGTCAAAAACAAATCGAACACCAACACTATTACGGCTTAATGATTATAAATAAAAATTATATTTAAAAATCAACAGTTCTGGTTCAATTGAACGACAAACAAGGCAATTGTTTTACATATTTGATATACACTCAACTTGGACCGAAAACCAATTGCTCTTTCGTGTGTAACGAATTTCATATCAGTTTTTGTTTTGTTGCTTTTATGCTAAATTGAATTTGGAAGGGGAACAATTTATGAGAAAGTAAGTAAAAATAAATATTATCGATTCGAAAAAAATACTAATGAAATTGAATTTAAAGTCAAAGAATGGAGATCCTTTAGGAAAATAAAAAAATTATTATTAACAATCTTAAACATATAAAAATAGCTTTTACTCTGTGACAAAATAGCTGTGTGTGAATCAATGTGAGATGATTACCATTTCCTAAAATGGTGGCTTACTTCAAAATTTCATCGGAAACACCTTATTTCATGATTAGTTTATAGTGAAAAAGTAATTTTAAATATTGTTTCTTGACATTTTCTCTCTAAAGCTTATCGTTTAGGAGCTGCAGTGTGTTAAACATAAAAAGTGGTATTCGGTGTCGTTTGATTTATAGGCAATTGAGACAAATGATCTGACTACTAGTTTTTAATTTATACATAACTGAGCTTAATTATAAAATAATTTATAATAATTAAATAAATACATATAGAATTAAGGTTATAACAGAATAAACCAAACCTACACCGAATGATCATGGATGGCAACGAGCTAATCAAAGAAATGGACGAGGTAAGTAAAACAAATACAGCAGAGATAGCAGTGGAAACCTAGTGACCCCAGTTACTATGGCAACTTCCATTGATTTCTGCTCCACAAGATAACAGTACCGTCTCTTTTGCTGACCTATCGCAACTGACACAGGCATGCGATACTGCAATACATGGTGTTATTAGATTACCAATAATTGTAAATTACTATACCGATAAACAAGTAGGAACTAAATATAGCTACAGAAACAGTGGTAGATACTAAGTGATTTGAGTTACAATGGAAATTTCCATTGGCATTTCCAACATAAGAAAGATTAATTTGATATCTTAATTTTTCCAGAACACGCAGTAATCTCATAGACAAAAAAGACGCCACAAACGCGAGTAAACACCAAACAATTATTGGGTTTTTGTGTATAAGACATTAATATTAACATATTCAGCATATTTCTATGACTATGTCAAGGTTGTTATACAATTGTTTTTAATACTTTTAGCTTACGAAATATTGTCTTAATTAGTATAGATAACTTTCAATACATTGTATTTGTATATTTAGAGTTTTATTTTTATTTTTTGAAAGTATGAATATGCGTTCACTCTACCCTTATGCATGATATATGGGCTATATCTTTTCTGCAAATGTACAAACTGTTTTTCTTGTGACAAGTTGTTATTTGCTTTAAAACTACTAAATGTCCTTTTGGCTAGAATAAAAAAACATAAGGACTAACTTAAGCAAAAATAAATTGTTTCGATTGTAACAAACGTAATGCAATGTAAAAATAAGTAATACAGCTGTAGGAGTGAAACGTTTATGCACGAAAAATACATATTAAGTTAATTGTCTGGGTGGCCAAGTGGTCATAGTGCTCGCCTTCGAAGCTGAAGGTAGCTGGTTCGAATCCAAGCAAAAACATTACTAGACTCACATGGTTTAGACAGTTCTCTTACATAAACGATAAAAAGCAAAGAATATTGAAAATTGGTAGTTTTATGTAATAATCGAAATCATGCCTTACATAACAAGGTTAGTTTTATAATCACACTTTTGTATGCTTTAACTAGGAAAACCTACTACGATAACTTGATGTGAAATATTAGCTAGAGATGACTACAATGTAAAATATTCATTGTTTCGTGAGTAAAGAATATTCCCCCATAGCTCTGTGTAATTGTTTGCAGTAGTGTTTTATAGCTTTGCTAAGTATTCATAGTGTCCTATATTCGTGACCATCACAGTCACGCAGCATGTCCATAATTAGACTCAAGGGATTATCATGCACTAGACAAAATGTGTCTAGGGAAATTATATGCTGGATTTGTAAACTGTTGAATTGACCTTTGGAACACTTTTTAAAAAGCAAAGTTTTACAACTAAATACAGAGGTTAGCTTAAATGTAAGCTTAACGTAGAATACTAGTTTAACACTTTTAATACTTTTCAATGAAATGGCGACCATACAAAGTAGGTATTTTAAGCCAAGTATAAATAAAGATGAGTGTAGGATAAGTGGCACGATCTTGTAGTCTTGTTAGTGACTAAGTCCGACATATTTTCTAGACACATATGTTAAATTAATAGCCCATAAAGCTAAAGACAACAAGGGACCTACAGTTTATAGTGGAATCCGATCCACATTTTTGCCTTTGTATTAACGAATTAGTCTAATTATCAGGATAGTACTGCGGATAGTCGTAGTAATCACTAGTGCGGACGGTAATCCACACCACGGAGTATCGTATCCACAGTGCATGCCTATAAATATCCACAATTCTTGACCTCCTGGATACTGGACGTCTCCACCGTCCCAGTCTACACAGTGATTGTCTGGAGTCACACGTTAAAATTACTAAGATTATTAACTGAATGTAATGTGTTTTTTTTTTCATAAATTCTAACATATAAGGTTTAAAAATGAACTAAAAGTTGTTAATAATTATGTTATCTGAATTTTTAAACTGACATAATCAATTGAGTTCGTTAAAGAGGGGTTGAATGAAAAATATAAAAACTCTAGTCAGATTTTTTAAAGTTAGTAGATGATTCGAAACTGGACCCAGCTCTTCTTGATCATAGGGCTTCAAATAAATAATCCTGGCTAAGGAAACAGCTTATCTTAGTCATTTAAAAGCTACACCTGTACAAAGATCATCCAAAAAAATTCTCTATTCTACACTAATCCTTCAATCATATTTTGGTTAAAATACGCACCTAGGTCCCCATCTTAACTGACAATTTTTATAATAATTGATAACTTTGTATATGTGTTTTAGAATAATAATAATTTTTTATACAACAGAAGTTTTAATATACATATCTTTTATATTAAAATTTTCCGTTTGGTTTAAATTTTAATGCGGAGCAATTCATGTGTAAATGCACTTTGAGTAACTATTTATTTTAGAACAATACACTATTCTTAGCCTTACTAATAACTAACTAATAAATTACTAATTCTATTAATGAATTTGATGTTGGGGTACAAAAAGTATTATGTATGTTTTGGAAATCTAGTCTTATCAATCTGAAATTGACAATAACTGCTTTGAATTATAACTTATATTGTCGATGGCAGTAAAAGAGTTCGAGTCGCAAATTCATTTAAAATTCCCCAATTTCCTTAAAAATTAGCCTTTCCAACAAGAAAATGTATTGGACTGTTCCTTACACAGACCATATATTTGATCGTAGCGTGAAAGTAAGAATAGGATTGAATAACTTAACTAAAGAACTATTATTGTTTAGTACAGTGTTTTCTTATGCTTCATCTGTAATAAAATTGTAAATTAAGGTTATTGTATTAGTTTTACACCTCATATCCACAACTTAACATATATTTTAAAAGAGGAAGATAACAAGAACACAGAAACTCAAATAAACCCTTTTCAAACCCCAAATCTGGATGAGATCCTTTCAACACTTTCTTATCGATTAGACTGCAGAGATACAAGTTTGTCAGATGTTTTGAAAGTTCCGGATCGCAGTCCCCATGTACACTTTGCCACTTCAATAAGGTTATAACTTAGCCAAAGTAGTTTGCCAAACTGTTATCATTATTGAAAATTCGAATGATAAGTGAATGGATAGTTTGTTTAATTACTGTGTTATAATGTAAGGAACCTTGATTTAGAATTTGTTTCATACATGTATATAATGCACAGTCTGACTTATTGTGGCTATACAAACTCAGTTTGGTTTAACCTGGGGATCATAAAATTTGCCAATGTGATTTTACGAAGATATATTTTTTTTATTTAAAACAGTAATATTATTACATTGTTAGTATGTCCTAAACATTTTACTTTTATGCATATAATATCTTACTGGGTTTCGACCAACATAGTGTTTATTCTCTAATAGGAATTTCGATTAACGAAACTGCCATTTAACATTCTATAATCAATGGTTCACTATTACTGTTTTATTCATTAGCTTCATAAGACATGTATTTTTTAAATTGTGAATACGTAGTCACAAAACATGGGTTGGATAACTAATCATAAAAAATATAAAGTAACATATACCAACAATTGATAAACATAAAACATCTTTCACCTTTAACAGTTATTTAAAATATAGACGTTATAAATACAAAGTTGCATTGGTTTATCTAATAAATCTCTAAGTAACTTAACTATTTAAAATCAGTTTTTTTAGCTATGTATGTGCTATAAAAGTGAATATGGGTGTAGTGTCTTTTTTCGATTTGTAATACCTAGTTATTTAGTTTAGTTTTTCAACCCAGAAACAACAAGCACGAAAATTTCATGAATAAAAAAGTCTTGATAAATATTTAATCAATTTATTTCTTTAGGAATTCAAATTTATCAATTATGTTTATAGACCTTTGATTAAACATTCAATAATTAAAATGCTGCGTATAGCACCAACTAAACAATTAAATTAGTATTTAAGTTTCACAATGGGTAAAATATTTTACATTTAAACATTCATTGTTTTGTGTCGTTTGTAACAAAACATATTGCTACACGCTAAAGCGTTGAGGATGATAACATTCGAAACCGATTGGCCATTAATAATCAATTGTTGTCCTGAGCAAGGATTTTCATGTTTAATCAACTACTGTTTCTACAGATTTAGAACTGATCCGATTCAAGATTTTAAGGATGGGATTAAATATAGTAAATATTGCTTAAGTGTTCATAAAATAAATACCATTTTGTTGCGAAAAATACATTATTTACCTATCAGTCTGGGGAGAAATATTTTACAGTCTTTTTTTGCCGGGAAATATATAAATCGTCAATGTCTTGTAAGAAATAGTAGTAGTAAAATAATATATTAATGGGTGCATGTAATAAATTTGGATACAGAAATACCAAAAATACGTTTTAAAAATCATCACTTCTTGTATTATATTTGATAAAAAGATATACTGTATGAATATTTTTTAATTAGTTTTATGTTTTGCTTTAAAATATTTATTTTAAAACTAAACTGATATTTGATATAATGCCACTCATGTTTTACTATATGTTTAAATTTCAAATTATATGTATATTTTTAAACCTAATATCCCATTTTTATCGTCATAGAATACAAGTTTGAAAACGTTGTACAAGTTGTTGAGTAACGTTTAGATCCCAACCAATCTTTCTATACGTGACTATGTTAATAGGTTTACTGTTTTCTGTAACAGCTGTTTTCTTGAAAACCTGTGTAAAAAAACTTGTTGGTTCGTAGTCGTTTTAAACTTTTTAAGTGTTGATTGGGTCGACATATTTCATTTCAATATGCGAAGAAACACGCATCGTACTTAACTAAAGATTAAAGAGATTCTCAAAACGTGAGAGCCAATGGGATTGAATCACGATCAATTGACATATTTGGCAGCTGTACATTTTATTCATTGTACCAAATGTAAAACACAAAACCACCTATATTATGATGTTACAAAATACATTTAAGAAAATATATATATATATTGCACTTTTACCGTTAAAAATACATTTTTAGTAACTTTAGACAGGATATTTGTATGGTAACCCCTAGATAAACGAAGTGTCACTTACAAAACTTCCACACATTTCACCTTTACAATAACAAGTTTGTTCCCGATGGAGGAAGTGGAATTACAAACGGATGTGAAGTTACAAACCATTTTCTCGTGAGACGAACTCTACAGAACACCGGAGCTGGAAACAGGTAATAGTGTTGGGATTCAAGGACCAGAGATCAACCATGAAATATTGCTTAATATATTAACTTACGTTATGGTAAAAGATTTAATTTGTTGTGAATCTTGCAGTGAAAAATGTGTTTAAACTACTTTATAAACATAAATAATAAAACTTAATGATCTAAAGTAGGAAGGGTCTTGGATGCTAAGTGCAGTTTAGTTAATGTTTTATAAATAGGGGGGCGAGCGGGTCTAGTAGTTAGAGCGTGGCACTTCGGTCCCCAAGGCCCCGGGTTCAAATCTCGCCAAATCACTAATAGATTTTATCTAAGTGATAATGCCACAAGGCCTAGGTCTAGCCTAAAGTAATTAGAAAAAAAATACCGGGCTGGTGCCTAACGTCCTTGGACAAAAAAGCTTATATTATGTTTATTCAAAAAGTAGCCTACTGTGAATTACTATCTTTTTACTTGTTTCAACACAAGTAAGTGTCACGTGATGAAATTTGATCTAATTCAACACCAAACCACTCATCTATGTTTTGATTACCAATACAATATTTCTATACATGTAAATTACTTGAGATGATATCCAATAGAAATGCTAAAACAATTTGCCATAAGACACAATTTGAAGTATTCGATACAAACAAGGGTGGTGTGTCATTAAGAAAATCATAATTATTCAATGTAGAACCAATAAATATATTACCTGATATAGTTCTTCGTGGTTTCTTTCTTATAACCCATCTAAAATTCATACCTGAAACAAAAAAAGAATTGTGAAAAAATCTATTTCAATCTAACAATTTAGATGAATTTTAATATATTTTATGATGAACATGATCCTTGTATTATTTTAAGTTTAAAATCGGCGGCTACAGAAATCAATAAGGCAGCAAACATTGAAAGCCTTCAAATTAACTATAATCCAATATCATAAACAGTTTACACTAAATTAAATTTGATAACATTAGCCCGTAAATATACATTTTAAAGAGTATTTAAAGTTGATAAACTTACTATTCTTTTTCCCACTAAACGATTAAGAAGTTGCAAGTCGCAAAAATTGCAATAAAATGTTTTATCTTGCAAACCTACTCTTTATGTGGGCGGAAGACTGAAAATTAATCAATATGTTGACCATATGTTAAAAGATTTTCCTACACTTATTGACAGCTACTTATGTAACAGCAATGATTCCACAAATTACGAGTCCTTGGAGGCTAACGCCCATATTTAATTTGCTCATAAGAACAATGTTAATTTTAAACAGCCTCTAACGAGTTATTTACCGTCCCAAAATATTTTGCAAACACCTAAGTGATCGTAATTTAAATATCTAAGGCAATATGAGATGAGAAAAATTTGAAAAAAATTGTCACTGTTTTATGAGGTAGCATGGCAATGGTCCTAGTACTCTCAAGGAGTAGGATTTAGCTATAACAGTAATGTTTTTGAATTGTTTCTTTTTATTTATTTTATTAGATTCTCAATCGGCATAGGCCTTAAGCATGTATTTCAAATTACAAACGGTTCGTACCTGGTACCTTTTAATACTATATCGGAAACTGGTGATTTAAACAGTAAAAGTAAGCATGTGGCTCGTCAGAAATCCTAGTATGAAGAAGAGTGGGGAGAGGACGCTACCGTGTTGTTACCATGGTAACCATATCATTGATTAGACTCCAGGCCGCCAACACCCCCTGCCATACCTGTTGATATCACCTTATTAGCGTACAATATAGTTTATATTTTTAGTCTCAAAGTATTTTCAAAATGCAAGATTATGTTTTTAGAACTTCTTACAATAAGTTGTATTAATTATTAGTATATCGTAATATTATGTTTAGAAAGAAATTTTCAGGGGTGTTTCAAAGATTTTATTAATGCAAAAGCTTAAGCCCTACATAATTTTCCTGTTAACATTAATTTTCTTTGGGTGTTAAAGTTAGATTTGTATTATTCTATTGTAGTGATTAAGCTTTAATGAGAGATTGTTGGCAGGGTATGATCATCATATGTTTTTATTCATATTTTAGTTAACATTTGCTTAGTTATTTAAATAATGTTTGAGTTAGAGCAAGTAAAGAATCCAGCTGCCCAAAAAAACATAGGTAACTAAAAAACCCAAACATATGATCCACAATGTAACCTCGTTTGTACATAAATTAAATGCTTGGAAATTTCAATATACATCTTTCTTCTCCAGTGTTCCTGAATTATTGTAGAGGATCGCAACGACTAAAACACGAAAAATAGTGACGGTAAGATATATAGAATACAAATTGATAAATAGAATTAAATACTGTAAACCAGCAATATATATACTTCTATCAACAGATACTAAGTATAAATTAGAAACTATGACGATGCTCCATAACCATTATAAATGTTAAGAAGAAAATAGTTGGAATAATTAATATACTACATGTAAAAAAATATTTCGACGTAAAATCAAAATTAGAAACACAGCGACTGTTCCTGTGTAATCGGTAACCTTCTGCTTGAGGAATCTGTAATACAAGGGTGGGAAAGAAGACTTATTTGCCAAGAGTCCCATGATTACTAACGGAAAAGAACATGTTTACCACCATACTAATATTTTACGTTGTAGTAACTTGTAGGAACTCATCCCAAAACATAATGATTTACGGGCGAAAGGAAGATTCGCAATACTAGGTTTTATTGGAGGTAAATCCTTGTAAACTCATAACTACATAACTACATGTAAACTGTATATGTAATCTTCAAGATACAGTATACCGTATGTACAGTATTCCCCGTTTGGATGAGCACTTTGTTTGACTACAGGATACGTCGAAGATGTTGTCAGTTACGTGATTTGCCCTCTCTTAAACTTTCTTAATATGAGGTTTCCAGACCAAAAAAACCTGAACATTTGGAGAATTAATTTTCAGACTTAAAGGAATGGCGAACGGTACTTGAATCAGGATGGGAATTACTCCGACCAATTACTAAATTTAAACATGAAAAAAGTACTTTTGCCTTCAAACCCTGTGCTATTTTTTTATTTAAATTATCCCACCTAATCTCTGTTTTAAAATACTATAAACGAAATGGATTTACCTCATCTTCGCATAGGTTTACAATTAGTTTATTATGTATAGATTAATTTAAGTTCTTTGATGTTTTTTGACACGTCATAACAGTTTTTAAAGTGTTGTACTTTAACAAACTAAATAAATATTTTTGTGACGCTAAAATAATCATATATTTCAGACTTAGTGGGTTTAAAAAAACCTTTAATAATATCATATATGCTAAAATACATTACATATATCATACACAAGCACTTAGAAGATCTACTGTGCCTTCAACAACGGTCCGACGAACGATATGTCACAGGCTTTGACGTTCGCAAATGCATTAACTAGAGTGCTGAGTAAAGCATTCTCTTTCACAGAACTGAGCAAAGCCTATCTCAAATACGCTTCGTATCAATATTGTAAAGCACACATGCTGCCAAGCTGCTTGTGGATTGTTTCACGTGCTTTACAAACTACGACACTTTCAAAGCTGAAATCAAATGCAAATAGGTAGTACTTTGTTGCTTACGATTATTTAGTGTTATTTCGGATTCATTACACTGTGGTGTAGTTTTTGTTTGAGAATCAGTAAACATCACTTTAAACACCCATAAATAGTTTGTAGGGTTATAATCTATTAAGTTTTATTTATAAATAGGTTGGTTTGATTTTTACTGCGGCAGTATCTTGTGTCTTTTTCGCAATTGGTAAAATAGTAGGGGGTATTGAAAAAGAATACAGTAAAAAACTGTATTTAGTTAATAAAACTCATAACAATTTGTTGTATATGATTTTAAAGAGAGTTTAAAAAAGTTTTTATCACGAAACAGGCAAATCTCCAACGTCTTCAGTAAAACACTTATTAACAGAAATTGCATAGAACATATTAACACAAGGTAAATAACCAAGGCAATAATGTTGCTGTAATCTCAATTATATTGTTTTCCATGGATTTTTAGTGTCAGGTGTGCATTTTGATGGTTGACTTTCTAGGGAACATGAAAAGTTGCTTCACCTCTAAGCAGAGCCTTTGGAATAACTGATTCACCTCTTTCTACCCAAAGTGTGAAAAATTTAAATATAGGCTAGGTGTTATATCACGTTTATATAAATTTTTTAATTTTTTTTGTGATACAATAGGGAGAGAAATGGGAGGTAAAAAACAAGTAGAGGAGATATTTTAGGGTCAAGACGACAATTAACCACAATAATTGATGTAAAATGTTTTTTACCACACGATAGCTCGACTGGGATATTTTTATAACATAAAAAACTAAAAAAGAATCGTTCTCAGACCCAAAGCTATTTGCGAAAATATGAGATTTCATTGGTTTCGTCTGTATATCTCCCAAAAACAGCCCGTGTAAAGTTTAAAGTATAGTTTATACAATCAATACAATCAAAACTGACTTGTCCACATAAAACTTAAAATACAGGGTGTTTCCAAATTGCCTGGACATATTTTGTAAACTCAAGAAACATAAAATACTTCATTCATGTTCTTAATATTTACAGTATTCATTAAATTGGCATAAAATATTTTAAATGAACACCATACTGAAATGGCTTGAGATATTGAACGAAAATGTTTAAGCTCTTTTTACCTTCTAAAGTACACATATACAAGTGTTGAAATTTCTATTTTGAAAAATTCCTAAGATATAAAATAGTTTAAAAATCATAAGCAGACGGACAGATAGAAATCTAGGCATTTAAGACCCATACTTATATGGCATTTTATGTTTGTCTTATAGTCCATTAGCCCCAAGAACAAGTCCACAAAATATGTCCAGAAAATTTGGAAAACTGTCCCTGTATGCTATAAGTTATGAATAATCACAGCAGTTAATCCAAAAGCCAAAATCCCCTTTTGGTACTGCATAAGATCAAGATGATAGTTTTGCAAAATATATCATGTTTGAGTCTGTTTCCAATTAAATTTTTAAAGGCGTAATCATTTTGTTTAAAAATTTTTAAATGAAAATTAAACTCATCTGTTTTTCCTCGTTTCATTTATTTAACTTACTCATTTAAGGTTCTAGCAAATTTAGTAATTTGTCGCTTAAAGACTTTTTATTTAAATTAATATTTTTTAACAATTTCGAAAATATATTTTTCTCAAATTTATTTACAGGTAAAGTGATATGTACAGGTTATACAAAAACCGAGTATACACTAAATAACGCACCCGACGCTATCCTACTCAATTATGCCCAGCAACAGTAATCTCCCAGGATAGAGGATTACAAGCAGAGTTCCCTGTTAATTCACATCTGTTGACAGTCATCTGCGTTTATCCACTGTTCTGTAATTGCCTAAGTAAGTACACGGTGACAGTGTAGGGATTAAACATGGATGTGATTGTTATTAAACTCATATACCATGTTGTTGATTGATTATAGACTCGCACATCTTGGGAATTTTGTTTTGTTTTTTCCATTGACGTTTTTAAAAGTTTTTGTTATAAGGGAACGGTCCAAACCATGGGCTTGGTACTTACTTAAGTATCATAAATCGTTAAATAACATTAGATAGCCTAATGAAAAAGGCATCTGGGAGAAAGAAACTACTCTTGATATTAAAACAAATAGGATTGGTTGGCATAAAAAATGTAGATTTTAAATAAATTGATAGCGAAAGACAATGAATTCTGAAACGAAGGAGAATGAGACATATAATGAGAGTGGTTTTAAATACAGATACACAAGTCAAGCGTTAAAACATTTTGTCTTTTCTTTAGAATTAAACACATCATTATATTATTATTGCTATACACAATAAAAAACATTTAACCAATGAGGAGTATTTGCCGTAGTTACTTGAGACCAACAAAAATCCGAAACTACTAACGCTACTATTATTTGTATCAGACTATAATAACTAACGTAATTTATCCGTGGTTACAGCTAAAAAATGTCAGTCTAATTCTAACCATTGATTTATATATCCTTACACATTTCAATGTTAACGTCAGTAGATATTGTTTGTGAGGTAAGAAATTTATTCTTACTACGTTCCATCAGCGTTGAGGCTACAAATACGTTAACTGCAGAAAATCCCAAATTACAATTCATCATTAAGTCGTGGATGGGACTTGATAACTTTGATTACGATAGTGGTTTTTTTCTAGAAAGGACACTTAACTTAAAGGATTTCAATGATAGACGGTAAACTTTTATTATGTTCCTAAATCAATTCAACAACCATTTAAGAAATAATAATTAATTATTACGTAAGCCACACACACCTAGGAACATGTTGTAATGCTTTAGATTGAATTTATATAACTTATGCTGACTTTTAATAGATTTTGAAAACGCCTGTATTTATTTATTCGGACAATTTATTTCAAACACCTCCAATGAAGGATAGATGGGCTCTTCCTAAGCATTATTTCCCAACTTTCTTTAGGATTGAGTTGTAGTTACGTTTTGACAGCCATATGAGTACTCCAACAGCCTAGCAAGAGACGTAACCACTTTGCAACCCATGCATAAAAAAACTACTCGACTTTGTAGCTAAAATATAAAAATTCATTATCAGACACAGAAAATATGTCATTGGAATAAACAATTGATAAGCATATGCACGAGAAAAACGTTATAATCACTGTTGTACCCAATGTTTCAATGCTATATAAAGTTGTTCGTGTTGTTCCCGTGTCGAACGTGTTGTCTCGTACGTGTTTTACCGGATGTTGCCGGACACGCGACGCCACTGCCTCGTAAATCACGTGTCACGTGACTAGATAGCTGTTATCATGTGGGCGGTGTGATATGAGGGTCACTGACTACTACACCTTAGGTGTCAAGCTCAGGTGTGCGGGCTCGAACGCCTTCGCGAGGAAAACGATTTGGAATTCACACGGATTGAAGTGTATGGATTACGCTTTAACACTTTAAAATATAGGATCTAATATATTTAGTGGCCTTCCTTAATATCACTTCTGTCTATAATGGTTGATCACATATTCATAATTTGTATTTAAGACACTGGAGAATTATGTGAAATTTTTTTTACAAAATAGGTTGGTGGCCTCTTTTAACCTTGCATTTGCCCGTCCACATAGACTAACTACTCGTGTGTGGAACGTATCGCAAAGCAAGGGGTGAGCCAGTACAGTACAAAGGTGAACTGTACTGATAAAATGTTTTCGGCAGTGACCAGGATCCGAACCCACGACATCGCTGCCTTGGGCCCGAAGTCCGTGACGCTAAAATTTAAGGGACGACTTTTCATTACTCTGAAAATCACTTTTACTCTCTTACACACTCAGGAGTAAATTCTCCTTTGATAATTTTGCATAGTGATTTTTTTTTTTACTTTTTATATGGCATATTACTTACAGAACTAAATGTTACTGTTGACATATTTTTTACCGAGTTCAAATTATGTCACGTGAAAATTGATTTAAAAATTAAGGATATTTAGATTTTATTTTGAATTAATAAACAGCAATATTTATGTGATTAGGATTCTTAATATACAAATCAAACATAATCTCCGCGTTTTACATGATAAAAGTTCGTAAAATTAATTATTGTATAGAACGTACCTTAGTTTATTGACAACTATTTTTCCATAATAAGATATCCCTAAATAACAGATTTCTAACTATTTTGTCCTCCTATTGCATAATTGTAACAAATAATGTATATATTTAAATCACAAATATGTCCAAATACAAAAGAAACTTTACTTCAACATCTACTCAATCTGCTAAGATTAAGATTTTTCCAGCTAAAACAAACAGAGGATTGTGTTATTTTAACGGAGCTGTAACTTCGGAAGGTAAATTGCTACACAATGCATAAAAGAGAATGCAATACAGAGTTAGGGAGCTCAGTTGAATAAGTCATGCTCAGTTGAAATGAGTTCATTAGTCACTTGTTTGCGCTCAACATGCTGCAAATCTCAGTTCTTTATTTATTTTTCGAATTGAAACCATGTCCACAAATTTAAAGTGTGTGTAGGCCTGCTTGTATGCATGTTTATATATGGATAGGTAATGCTAATTGAAAAAAACTGCCTTATCCTACTGGATTATTTAATTTCATTT
This sequence comes from Macrosteles quadrilineatus, assembly GCF_028750875.1. Lineage (NCBI taxonomy): Eukaryota > Metazoa > Arthropoda > Insecta > Hemiptera > Cicadellidae > Macrosteles > Macrosteles quadrilineatus. The sequence continues at coordinate 104,675,704 of NW_026542601.1, forward strand.
GTTATTCATAAATTTAATGATGTACGGTATATTTTTTTTTACCAGTAGTTGTGAAACAACGCTACGTTCCTTATGTTAAGAACTAGGACTAACATTTAAACTGTAAGTTAAGTGTTTCTAGAAAAGATATTTGTTTAATCAGTAATACCAATTATCTAAGTATCCATACTTATCACTTTAATTTTTTACCATCCCATGAAAAGCAGACGAACTAAATGTATCATTAATAAATGTATATCTTTACGCAATAATACATTTTTATCATATTACCATTGATTATAATGAATAAATAAGTTAAATAAGGTATTTTTAGAATCACAAATATTTAACCTATAAGTTTTGTGTTTTCAACAAAATTACTTATTTGTATATAGTAATAATATATTTAATTGTATTCACTAGAAACCAATAGAAACAAGAGGAACTTTTCACTTTAAATTTCTATCATCCCATGCAATAATAAATAAGTTAGAGGTAACTTGAAAAAAAAATCTAGCGCTAACATATTTACTGTAAAATTAGCATTCATAGAAACATAGAGAGACATTTGTATACAGTAATAAATTCAAGTATATTTCCTAGAAACCAATGGAAAGGAAATGTGAAGTTTTCACTTGAATTTTGCATCACCCCAACAACCACAGACCAGATCATAGGTAACCGTATTAGTGGTAACTATCTGGTTTTGCGGTAATGAAAATTCCCCACAAATTGTGCTTTACCCAAGCTTCATTCTAGTTCGTTTGGTCTACACCACAAATGGGAGCTTCAAATTGTTATTGGCTTTTGATTGGTAGTTGTTGAAGTGCGAGTGTAATCTGTATTTGTATTTCCTGTTTGATAAGTTAAATATCCTGTTATGGCTGTGCACAATTACAATCAAAATGGAATAAAACTAATCATTGAACATTAATTAAACAATTTGCTGGTTCCTTAAACCCTCGAAACAAACAATATGATCATGTAAAAGATGTTAAGATTATGTATGAATTGAGAAGACATAACACGGTAAAAGCTCGCGGCCATCTAACACGTATTAATATATTTTCAAAACAAAATATATCCATTTTAAAATTATCTTTTAATGTGTGTGATAGAAAAAAAATGATACACTGTCTGCTAAAAGCAATTTACAAAATTTACATAGCGTCTCAATTTTAGATACAGAGCCTTTTGTATATCTATAAATTTACATAGCCTTAAATTTTACTTTGATACGCAAAATCTGTGCCTTTTTGTGTTGCATTTCACAACCTACGCAAAAGTTATTTATTATTAAAACTTATCACCATTCTCATTTACAAAGTTTAAGTAATGTATATTTAAGACAATATACATTTGTTATTATTTGTTATTAGTTCACTATAACAAATTTGACCTCAAATGTTTAACGCTTTTAATACCTCTACTCTAAAACAATACTTAATGTAGATCTCTAAAATACAGTATATTGACGTACAGTATCACCTAATTGTCTTTTCGTGTTGAACGATTTTACAGCATTGGATAGAATCCCGACTTCACGTGTTGCAAGCTTTAAGTTGTTTGATGATTAACTGTCAACTGTCAAAGTTAAGAGATTTATTTGTACTCTTTGTATACAACGCATATAAGTTAAAGCTTTCTTTAGTTCACGATACCCTGAACGTGATATACTATTATTGATGTATGTTAGGAGGAATTATGGCAATTTAATAGATAATTGTAAGATAATTGTTGAATTGCGATATGTTAAGGTTACGTGTACGCCTACTTGTTCCTATTTATTTATATATGATAAATAACCAGTTAATTAGCTACTAGATTAGATTACTACTTTGTAATGGTAAACATCTAAGGTTCGTTAATACTACATTTGGGGTAACCAAGTTGACTGTAATACTGCAATCAAGCGCTTATCAAGTTAACTGTTAATCCCAACTTCTACAGTTAACTGTTCCTGTTAACTGTGATCCCGATGTCTGCAATCAAGATAACTTATGTTAGTTAATCGTTTACCTATTTTCAAGAAGAATGGCTCAAATAAGTATTGCAGATATTCAAAGGGTTAATTTGTCACTTTTAAGAACCTGAATCTAGCCAGGATTTGTTTCTTTTGTATGTGCATGCAATTTGATGAGAATGAAGTTTCACTAAATCTAGCAATAATAAATGATAATGTGGTTAGGATTGATAGCAAAGCAATGTAGTTTTGAAATCGGATTAAAACAGGACAATGTAAGCTAATCCAGGTGTTGACACCAACTGGATTGTATGACTTAATAAACTTAACAAACTCATAAACTAATATTTCTTTTCGTAATATTATGGTTGAATCACCTGGATGAGTCTTGCTTACCTAATGATTATTTGTCATTACATCAAGTTTCATTTGTTGATGATGATTTTGTCATAATCAACGGTACCTTATATCCTTCAGCTTCAAAATAAAAATAAAAAACCTATATTTTTTCATCATGTATTTTTTTACCGTACAGATCAGCTATATGTGATGAACAAGCTGTTTAGTATAACTATACTGTGAATGTATATGATAAGACTGATCGTAGAATTCACCTGTTTCTTGGTAACTAACTTTGAATGTTCCACTAACTTTGAATGTTTAGGTTATATCATTCCTAACATTGGTTGTATCTGGTTACAACTCAGTCAATCGTAAATATTGAATCATATTTTTAAGCATGTTTAGTTTCCACAGGAAACTTCTTCGATAGTGTTTAGCTAACGTGTGAGTTTTTAGTGTTATTACCGATTAGGCACACTTTATATTTTGGTTTAATCTTTGGAAGAACCTATAATTACAAATGGATGGTTCAATTTTTTTGTATGGTTTTGAATCAAAATGAAATTAGAATACAACATCCAAAACGCTTTACCGAACATATCTTAAAGTGATGACAAAATTGTTATGTTATTCACATGACGTGTCTTATGGGAACAAGCGTATTTAAACCATAATTATTTTCATTCAAAAACTTTAGAAGGACGATTGTAACTAAAAAATAACATGATAGTGCAAATAGGGTTATTTTTAAATTCAATTTTGTAGCCCCTACAAAAAAAAAAAAAAAAAAAAAAAAAAAAAAAAAAAAAAAATGTTTACCATGAAGGGTTTTAAATATATAAAATTAGTAGTTAGGTACTGAATTTGCTCTGTGGATGGAGAAGAAGAATAGTGATATACATTTTACAGCTGCCTTACAGTAACCAGCTGTTTCTTCAGCGAGGATCATTTATTAGAACACCAATAATCAAAGACGTCTGGACCGAATTTCGAACCATAACAAATTACTGAATATCCACCGCTGAAGTCTCTGCACAATCAGTCAAGGATATTAGAACAGAAAACAGAAAAGATATCGAAAGCTTATATAGGTATTGATCAGTCATTTGTTTATATTTACGAACCATAAATATGTTCCTATATCAAAAGATTACCGTACCGAAATGGCCAGAAAGTAAACATGTGTTAGCACTTAAATGGGACCAATAAACGTACACAGTTTTTAAGGTCATTAATATGTTTTTCTGTGTTTATGTTTATGATCCACATATATGTTCCTATATCGAAAGGTTACCGTACCTATAACATGGCCAGAAAGTAAACATGTATTATCATTTAAATGGGACTGTAAATAAACGTACACAGTTTTTAAGGTCATTAGTATATATTGACCATTCATTTGTTTATGTTTATAATCCATATGTTCCTATATCCAAAGTTTACTGTTCCTATAACATGGCCAGAAAGGAAACATGTGTTAGAATTTATATGGGACTGTAAATAAACGTACACAGTTGTTAAGGTCTGGCCTGAAAGTAAACATGTGTTAATAATTCAAATAGGACTGTAAATAAATGTACACGGTTTTTAAGGTTGTTAGTATAATATTGACCAGTCATTTGTTTATGATTATGATTCATATATCTGTTCTTACATAGAAAGGATATATATTGACCAGTCATTTGTTTATGTTTACGATCCATATAAATGTTCCTATATCAAAAGGTTACCGTACCTATAACATGGCTGGAATGTAAACATGTGTTGTAAATAAACGTACACAGTTGTTAAGGTCATTTTGATCTGTAATTTGTTTATCTTTATGATCCATATATCTGTTCTAATATCAAAATGTTATTTATTCATCAATCATTTGTTTATGTTAACCATCCATATATATGTTCATATATCGAAAGGTTGCCGTACCTATAACATGGCCACAAAGTAAACATGTGTTAGCATTTAAATGGGACTAATAAACGTACACAGTTGTTAAGGTAATTAGTATATATCAAGATCCATATTTTTGTTCTTATATAGAAAGGTAATATATTGACCAATCATTTGTTTATGTTTGTGATCCATACATCTGTTGTTATAACGAAAGGTTATATATTGACCTGTCATTTGTTTATGTTTATGATTCATATGTTCTTATATCAAAAGGTTATTGACCTGGTATTTGTTTATGATTATGATTCATATATCTGTTATTATATTGAAAGGCTATATATATCGATCAGTAATTTTTGTTTATGTTTATGACCCACACATCTGTTCTAACGAATAAGCTCAGCATGCGTACCTATGACATAAGAGTATCCGTCCAGCGTCAGAACACACTTTCGACCGCTGTAGCTACGTCCCCTACGACCCGAGCCGCCGGGGTCGCTGTGGCACTTATGGACAGCCTCCTTCCCACGACCTTCCATGCGGCTAGACGTCGTCCATCGCGCCCATCAGTCTCCCCACCTCTCCAGGGCCACTACAGCAGCACAGCCCCCCATGCTAGCACTACAAGCACACCGCACTACTGCACTACACTAGGTAACATACCCTCTGTTGACCACAGACAGACACACCACACGCGACACACTCACGACCACGGTTACTCATGGACTGACGTGGGGTGGTGGAGCGGCGGCGGCGCGCAGCTGGTAATCAGCTGTGACAATGCCTCGTTTGGGTTCATTCTGTTAGTGAACTGTTTTGCATGTTTCCGATGTGGTGTCGGTTGTTATAGGATTTGTTGGTGGTTTGGTTTCATTTTGTTAGGAATACTTTATTGTTGGATGTGTCATTATGCGTTTCATATTCCTGTAAATTAAGTGAAATGAAACCTTTTTTTTTACCAAATTATATTGATAACAATTAATTTTAGTCTTAGTAATATTGATAATATTTATTTATATGCATTTTCTTGTGTTACTATAAAATAAAAGGAATCGTAATTCTTGAAAATGTAATTATTTTAGTAAACAAAATACTTTATTAGGAAAATATTCTAACTTTAAATTACTTTTAAATTATCTGTGAATAAAATATTCAGTTAAAATATTTTTTTGCACTTTTTAACTTTTTATCAGTGTACAAAATACACCTTAACTTAGTTAGGTTCGATGACGTGTAGGATAAAGAATGAAAGTACGTATATTTTTTCAGTAGATGAGGAAAAATAACAGATTTCTTCAAAGCAGTGTCGTTTGAGATTCTGAGTATACTATAGCATTGATTTATTTTTATCAATCCTAAATTTCACTAAAAGAAGAGTTTTTGCAAACGTTTTAGAATTTTGGATAAAATAAAATGTTAAATATTTTGACATTTAAATAGAACGTGTAAACTCATTTTATACAGGGTGAATAAAATGCCAAGACCCCCATCTAATATTTTTCTAAATAAAAATACAGAGCTATCCTTTTGTTGGTCATGCAATCTTTGCAGAAATTTGCATTTTATGATTTTGAAAATGTTAAGTAGTGTCCTTCAAAAATTTAGGATTTTGGGGGCAACTCTAAATGTTTAAACGCAAACCTTTTTCAAGTGGTTCCTCATTTTGAAGTGTTTACAAAAACTTAGAGACTGGTGAAAATTAAAGTTCGTCTCTATAAAAAATTCTAAAAACATAACAACACATATTACCATTACTACTTAGATTTGTTTCTTATACAATATGTAAATGTAACTTACAATATGTTTTTTCAATATGTAACTTCAATATACTTGACGGGCTACCATTTTGGATAGAGAACATATAGTGAACTCCAGTTACCACCATTATTTAAGTTTTTGTAAACACTTCAAAATGAGGTGTCACTTGATGGGCGTTTACGTGCCCCCAAAATCACCCATTTTTGGGGTACACTCAAAATTTTCAAAATCATAAAACGAAACTCCCTTCTAAGATTGCATGACCACTAAAAGGAAATCTCTCTATATTTAGAAAATTATACTAAGGTTTACTGTGTATATCTTAGAAAATTATTAAATCGGGGTCGTGACCTTTTACTCACCCTGTTTTTTTTTTTTGTTTTTTTTTTATATGTGTTAATGAAAGTCGTAAAATAATTTGTAAACGTATTCAAATTGAAATACGTCCAATTATTTTTAAATCTTTATAAAAACATTAAACGTTTAACAATTAGTTATTTCTTAATACTACAAATACTGTAATGTAATACAAAATATTTACGTTAAATATTCCAATATAAAATAATTTTATAATTCCACAAGGGCTTTCGAAAACTATGTGTTTTTATCTTCAGGATTTGTTTAAAACCAATACAAAAATTAAATTGGCATTTTAAACGTTAACATTTCAAACTACATTCCATTAATTTGCCATATTCTACATAATATTGCACATACTGTTCATTAAAAATAAAATTATCTACCACTTATCATTATTCATGAATAATAATAGTTTTGGACATTTACAACACATTTAACTAAATTCCTAAACGTGATATATAGATATATTTTTGATCTTCCTAGTGACACTAAAATATCTGTCAGTAGAGATAAGTTAAAGTTAAGTAACCTCAGTTCTATAAAGGTGACATGGTGAAGCCCAAGCTTAGATACTGTCTACTTGGGTTAGCCCGTCGCAATGTGTCAGACGGCTTTACTACATGAGATGGAACTTGCACTCAATGTTGACTGGTCTTCCTAACCTCTTCTAATGTAATTAAATTCAGTGTTTTTTATTATATTTTGTTTTAAATTATAGCGTGGTGAATAAATATTGAAAAAAAATCTTAAATGGATTAACGTAGAAAAAACCATTAGGAAAAAGGTCACGATTGACTTAGTTATTAAATTTATTTTATTCTGATTTCATTTATCTTTAAGATTATTTCTTTATACAAATTTTTATTAAAAAATGATTTATTACTATTAAAATCAAGTAAAAGTCAATAAATTAACTAAAATAATAAAACCATTTTATATCTAAAAAAAGACCGCTCAAAAACATAATTAATTATAAACATAAATTATAACCGAGTAAACACTTTTTTTATGATAAAATCTGAGGAAATGACGATCAGATACTAGAAAAGATTTTATAAAGGATAAATGAAAACAAGTATACAATGAACTCGACGAAAAAGAATCCCTTAGAAAGGAGGAACTTTTTGCTTAGAATCCCCCTAGAGCAGGGCTCTTCTATACCTTCGACATGGTTATTTATTTTTTGCAAACACTTACTTGATCGTATTCCGGGGTCCAAATATAACTCAAAATGTAGTAGGCCTATAATATTTTTTTATGTGCAAAAAATATTATATAAAACTGTAAAATTATTATATAAAATTTTTAATACTGTAAACAGAGTGTCATAAATATCTTTTGTACCTTAGAATTATAAAAAAAAAACAAAAAAGTATATATTCCTAAGAGATAATAGGTTCAGTCCAGAGAAATTCACAGAAACATAAATTTATAAATTGTAGTTAAAAATGTAACGGTAAACCAGACTTAGAAAAGTCTCCATTAACTTAATATGTAATCTTTCTAAAACACATTCGATAACCAATGTGCAATGTCTATGGGCATAAAATCCATGTATCTATTAGGTATTGTAGGAAAATATTGTTAAAACATGTTTAAAAAAAACTTAGGACTTAAGTTTACGTACGGGAAGCATTTTTTACTGTACGTTAAAATTCAAATTAAGTTAATTAAATACTTGGCTTTTTTAGGCACATTGATAAAATATGTTCAAAGATGTAATTTAGCAATCATCAAAAAGCATTTTAAACTGCCAAGAGAGCATTTTGATGGATACAGTAGATTGTTTAGTTGTAAATGTCGATTGCACTTGAGTATTCGTAGTGCCTGAAATATCGATGCGGAAAAACACGAGCTGCAGTGCGCATTTAATATGCTTTATGCACATATTTGGTAAAATATGTTCAAAGATGTAACCAAGCAAACATTAAAAAGCATTTAAAACTGCCAACAGAGCATTTTGTTTCATCAAATACTCAAATACATTGTTTAGTTGTGTCGATTGCACTTGAGTATTCGAAGTGCCTGAAATATCGATGCGGCAAGGCACGAGCTGCTGTGCGCATTTAAATTAGTAACAAGCTTGAAGGCACTTACTCACATAACTAATTCCATTTCATATACGTTATACGTAAATATTAGTATAAATAATTTTATCTCTAGGCAAATTAAAATCCCATTGATTATTCTATAGCCTAAACCATTAATTTTTGAATCCAAAACTAGAGCCTTGAAAACCTTCAACTTGCAATAGGCTTACTAAAATAAATATCCCGTCAATATCCGGGTATTGAAGGAATATGTTTTACTTATATGTATACAATCTACTAAGCTTGACCAAGACCATAATTTCTTGCGCAAAACTATCCATTGTTTCTTAAATAGCTTTTTAAGGTCGCAAAATATTTTTCTAAATGGAACCTTACATATACCTAATGTTAAAAATACTTCAGCTGTACTAATTTTTTTATTTTAATTTATTACCTTATTAAAATCGGGTTCAATTATTTGTTTGTATTACTGTATTCTGTTTTGTTTATTTCAGCTTAACTTAACCAATCAATAGTTTTAATTGTACGACAATACTTATAAAGACTTTGTTAGTCAGCTGATCTTAGTCAGTAACAAAATTGACTTCCCCTCATCCATTAAAAACTCATTTGCCTTATACATTCGTACCCTGATGAGTTGTCAAAATATCTTTAAATCTCGAGGTCTCCCTATGACGTATACAGGCTAGTGTTTATTATATACAGGATTAGAAAATATCGTATCAAGATAAATTCCTGCCTTGCCAAACAAAATACATGCAATAATGTAATACATGATATATTTTACATACACAATATAATTTTTATAGATGTACAGATAAGTAGAATTTAAGATTAAATTGGCATTAAACCCATTGTCTTCACCCACTGCATGAATTAAATTTAAAACTTTTATAACATTTATATATATTTTTTTATTATCACAATTGTTTGAAGTCTCATTATTTTTGTTTCTAAAAGCAGTTATAAAGTAATGGATGGTTCTTAAAATTAAGTAATTTGATATTTATAAAACGTCCTAAAACATGTTTATGCAACAATGTATTTCAGCTTGTGAGGTGTTTATGTCGGGTAGGGCACCTATCGTAAACTTACCTCCGATTTGCTCGGACAGCTCGAGTAGTCCAGGGTCTCGCTGACAATCCTCGTCGCTCGCTTCCCACTTCTGGATCTTCGTAGATGTTAATGTCGCGCCGATCTGCTAGTACACAAGTACACACTGTGTACCTCGGCACGTCGACGCACCGTACACGAGTTGCTATTAAGGAATACACTAACTATAGTCACTCCTATAACTTGGTGTCAGCACAGCGACGCGCTGACAAGGCCAAGTCTAAGCTAACTACTAGGGCTGATAGATAAATAGGCGACGATTAGGAAATAAAATAAATAACCAGCTCCTAGGCTTAACGAAAGATCTCACTTCTCGGAATTAAAAGAAAACGACGCTAACTCGCGATAAGTAAATAATGAAATAAAACAAAACGTAGAAGGCACCTAGGCCAATTCTTCTTGGCTTTAAGGAAAATAAATAAAAACTCCTGATTACAATAAAACAAAACCACTTTGGATGACTAAAAGTCGGCGTATGTGACTGCGACACTACACTCGCAGCGTCGGTCGATAAACTACGTTATTCTATAATAAACTACGATAAACGTCCTAGAATAGCCTAATAAATAACGCAATTTCCCTCGCCAAAGTGGATACGGGGATGAATACAACGTATACGCTAGCTATATACAGTGTACTTACGTAACACGACACTTCCAGATTTGCATCCGGGTTACTCTCGCCTTCGTCCGGATACCTTATTATTTGGTTCGCTCGCACGGCCTAAGGAGGGTTGGTTGGTGTGCGCGAACCTAACGCTCGACGCCGACTGTCTTAAGAACTGTCCACTGTCCACCGGTCTCGGCTTCTCCCCACCACGTCTACGGCAGCGCCCCGAAGTCGCGGCGGCCAAGGCACGAACTAGGAGACATGACCAGCAGTGGACATGTCTGACATTGTTGTCAAGCGCGCTCAAGCCTTCGCGGCCTTTAAATAATTAAAACGAACCCCCCAATAAAATGTGACCATTACAAGCTGATTGGGAATAAAGTAAAAAGGGATACTAACATTGTTATAAGGTTGTTTTTTCGTTAAGCAGTGGTTTGTAATACTTGTAATTTTCCGGTATGGACAGTTACTTAGGAAAGTTTTTATTTAAAAACAAAATAAACACAGTTTACAACTCAAACGTACCGTTGAAATCATAACTATGATGCAATATTGAATGCAACTTACCTTTGATTAAAATCAGCCATGCGTTTATTTTCAACAACATTGCAACGTTTATTTAATGTCCGTGTTCCAACAAATGATTCTTTTGCATTAAATGTTTTAAAACCCAATATGCGAAAGCATTTAAAACCTTTGTACATTTAAATAACCTTACTTTACTCATAAAATGTATATTCAGATTGATTACTACATATTGTCTAAAGTGTACTGGGTTTAAGTTCATTACGTGCCTAACACGACATGGCTACATTATGATTGACGTTTGCAACTATTATACACTACACCTAACATAAAAATTCGGACGTGCAAACAATAACAAGGGGTGCTCATTGTTTGCATTACATCCGATGAAAGCATTTTCTTTCAAAGAGCTTAAAAATAAAAGTCAATACAATTCATACCTTAAATGCCACTTAAAATCATTACCTCCCTAACATGCCAGGGAGAAATAATTATCCACTGTGTTGTAATTAGGTGTTATTATTGTCTTCGACAATACATGTTGAGTGTCGGTAATGGATCTCATTAACTGTTTCAGTCGATCTAGCTTAAAAAATAATTTTGTTTATTAAAGTTTTTATGTACGGTTATTAGCTACGTAATTTTTTTTAAACACTGTAAATTTAAAATTCTCATTCTATTTTTATGGATAATATTGTAAAATTTTGTAGTTTGTTTGTTTATGAAGATATTTAGACTTAATTTGGTAAATTTAATTAGTTTATTCTAAGCTGTTAATATTTTACTAAAAAACACACTTTATTAGGCTTATAAAGTGTGTTTTTTAGTAAAGTATTAACTGCTTAGAATTGCCCTGTAGCAGCAAACCTATTTACTTGTTAAGCCTAATGTTATTTAAATTTTAGAAAAATTAAATAAATTCAGGCAAAGGGAAATTCGCTTAGTCTGCAGGTTTATTGCGGAGAGGGGTTTTCGTGATCGTGATGGATAATATGCACAATAATCATTAAGAAAATGTCAACCGATTATTGTTAAAAGTGAACTTTAAACAAAGAATTAAGTCTACACATTATTAATTTATATTCGCAACATATTTCTAAAGGTATAATAACATATTGGTATTTATTGGTATATATTGGTATCCATTACGGCTTAATGACTCGAGAAATAAATTCTTTGTAGTACAAAATGTTTGACAGATTTTAATTATGAAGCAAATAATTATTTTGCAGATTGTAATTATTTTCTGCATTTTCCCATGTGCATAAGATTATGTCATTAGATTATTAAAACTACATTTGGCCTAAATAAAAATGTATAATAAATGGTGTTATTAAACCTGTTTGTATGTAATTTTAGACAACACTAATGGACTTTAATAGTTTGTTAATTTATAATATTATGGTTTCTTATAAAGCCATTTGTTTTTTACCGCTCTCCCTTAAAAGCGTATGGGTTCACTTAAAAAAAAGAAAAATACCACTGGCGTAGACACAAGCAAACAAAATCATTCGAAATACATCTAAAGGTAAAACTAACATGATAGAGGTGAATTAGTTCATTAAAAACCCAATCAGATAATTTACACTAATAATACTACCGATCCATTTCTATCTTGCTAAACTATTGAAAGTTATATGCCCAACTGAAAAGACCACTTGAATTATCCAAGTGAAACTCCTACAATGGGTATTATAACTCCTAAAGTGGAGAAATCCAAGTGTCTTCTCAAAAGTCGTGGCTATTTCCGAGACTACAATGGCTGAGATGATGTCACTGCCAGGAATTCCTCTTTATTGTGCCTCTATTGTGTCTTGCTCATTTCCTTCTTTGACTTCCGATGACAGTTTGATGTTTTCATTATACACAGTATTTAATATTCTATGGCATTTTGAAGTATAATAAAATACAAAAGTTGGATGTGGGAAAATTATGATGTGTCAGAGATAATTAGTTTTAAACTGGTTTAGATTTAAAACCAAATATATATATATTGTGACATTATTTTGAATGTGAAAATTAATATTTTTATTTCATTAGAGGATTTTAGAGTTTTATTACCTTCATAACAACAATGATGGGATGTTATTATTGCTCCTTCAATTTGAAGGACCTAATGAATACGTGTAGACTATTATTTCAATAGATATATTTTCTTTCTGTGATGATCGAATTTAGGAGTAATGAAATAAGTCAATTAAGGAATAGAGCACATGTACGACTTTCATAAACAGTGAACTTTCGGTATTCAAATTCTTGGTGCAGATATTCATTCAAAACTTTATATTGACGATTGTTTTGTACGTATATCTGTAGGCATTTTTATTATGTAGATATACTATTACTTTGGTGTTTATGGTAAATGCATTTACAGATTGTAGTCTTTAATGACTGTGTTATTTTTATATGGTTTTCAGCAATTTATTTTCCTAAACAAAAACATATGACACATTTGTTTTTTAGCCTTTGATTAATAAAATTCAATTGGCGTATTCAAAATGCAGACGCTCAAATCTGTTCAACTTAAAATAGTAGCCCACAATTAATTGTTTACTTACTTGAAACCAACAGTTAAAATGCCATTCAAATAATGTTGCTTCAAAATAATCCCACTTTGATATCCAACAAAATGCATCCATCCTCTATATTTATAAAGTCAAATACCACTTAACCACTCACTGATCAATATTTATCTCAAAAACTACAAGCAATAAAAACTCTGAAATTGGTATGGAGGTTCTAATCAACCACTAGGTGTGCAATAAGAAGTATTTTCAAAAAGATTCCATCAGGGCCATGCCTGAGTGGCTTTAAAAGTTCCCATGTTATTCTTATGGAGACGATTTGTTTACATTTTTGAACACATGGATAATTTTGAATCTACACTATTGAGAGAACAGCTTGTTATATTGAAATGACAATTATTTACATTATTTTTGTGGCTTGAGCAAGTGTTTTACTGTATAAAGATTTGTAATAGGTAAATGAATTTAATCAAGAAATGTAGGCTCTACTGAGGTTGAAAATTTAAATTTTAGTTTAATTTTTCGTGAGCAAAGCCACAGCGGGTTTGACAGTATTTCATAAAATAGATTACAACAAATCCTTATAAAAAAATAAATAAAAAATAATTGTTTATCAATAAATTAAATACTTTGTAAAGCGTTTGTTTCGTGAGTAATGTCGACAAAATCCACCAAAGTCAAATAGTCGCGTACACAGTGTATTGTTAGGACGGTTTAGGCTGCGTTGGCAAAGCGTGTTTACATTCACTAATCAACACCCAAGAGTTGACTATGCGCGTGCAAATAAAAGTTGCTGAAAATATGCACAAACTGTTCAAACTGTTTATATGTTTATTTACGTTCCAAACGTCGGACGACTTTTGTTTGACGTATTCAGTCCACTGATTATTGTGATAAACGCAGTCGTGCAACCAAAATGTGCTGGATTCACACTGCAGTCTCAATTGACGAAATATGGTTGAACTTAGTAATTATGGGAACAATTTAGTAAAACGATTTTATCTACGACAGTTTTATAAACTAGCCATTTCAGTTGAGTTCTTAGAATTAAAAAGATTCACTTAACAGCATTGTTTTACTTAACAACTCGAGTAACGAACCAATGAGGTTCAAGGATTGAGAGAAAAGAAGTAAAACTGTAATGTTTCGAGTTTAAGCTAATCAGCTGTTTACCAATTTAATTGTTAACAATTGGTGCAGTTAATGGTTGGTACAATGAGTCGTTGCATCACTGTCAGTGGCAATATGAGGTTATAAATGAAAACATAACCTCTCTTACAAGTTATGAGTAGCGATTATTAGTAATTAAAAACCGGTCGTAGGTCAAGTAGTGTACGCAACTCGCGTAGGTAGTGTTAACGCGATCGTTGCATAAACTAATATAATTATTATTAAACAATTATTTGAAGTTGGGTTTTGTATAGAAATGACCAAGCAACCCTAAAAGCAATAATGCAATTCTGAAATAGTTTAAGTGAAGATTGAATTATACTTCTAACTAAAAAGGATTTACATCCTAGACAAATTTAAATTTCTGCTAGTAAATAATTTAGGTTTGGTTCGATTTTTAATCTGCTGTTTTGTAACTGTAAATTATTTTAATCTGCTTTCTATAATAGTTATGGATACACCTTTTATAAAATATATTATACTACTTGGAGTTTAAAACTACTCAAATAATTATGAGCAATAAAATTAAATAAATATACTTTCAATAAGGCTCAAAGAAAGTATAAAGAAATGATCCAAACACATTGAATTAGACAAAATAATATTAGTTCGAATAAATAATTGCATTTTAGTATTTTTTTCTTAATTTAATGTGTATTATTGGTACGGGGGATAGGTACAGTGAAGTGTTTTATTATGTATGTTTATATACCATGCACTCTACCACACCCTTATACTTCAACAATATTGTATACAAAATATATTTAACACACCCTTTGTGAGTCTTTTGGATTGAAAATATTATCTGTTATCTGTTTAAAACCTCTTCATAACCAACCAACAAAGTAATTACACCAACAAAACAAATGGCGAGAACATTTGAATGAAGATAAATTTGAGGGAGAATATCTCACGGAAATTAATTTAAAGAAACCTAAGAGAGGTTGGGAGACTTACTAAAGAGGTGTAGAAGGAGAGATAAATTTGGATAGAGAGAGATAACGAACGACTGCGGGAGAAAATGAGAGTGGGCAGAACAGAATAAAAACTCGCACTGCTTCTTCCTTTCCTCTAGTGATTAATTCTGGACCACTTTTTATGAGTTTCTACTTAATTAAACCCATACATCATCGCTTACAGTCTTCATTAGTGAGAGCCCAATTATTTAATCCTTTCTCGTTTGTACTTCAGATAGTTAAAAATAATTTGCATTGTACGACTGATTGTAAAGCGATGTCTTGTACATCAGGTTTACTTACCCGAGAGACACTTATTTTTACGTGATATGACGGAACTACTTTTTTGGTGGGTTCAACTTAGTTTAACCAAATCACACTTGGTGACTGAAGGTATTTGAAATTGGAACTCTAGAGCAGAAATCTTGCAATTAAAGAAGTAGACCAGCCGTACTCCAATAAGTAGTACAATAAGTAGTAGTATCAGTTACAGGAAAGGGATATAACCTGATATTCCACAGATTATAAGATAATATACATATAAAATCTTTCTGTGTGTTAACATTATAGAGAAATCGGAGTATAAAACCTTAATAAACCTTTACAGGTTCAGTGTTGGGCAAGGAAAACTATAATTGATTACTATATACCTTTAGCGTTACTTTTCAGACCGCGAAATGCCTACAGAGTGTGTATTTAAGCTGACAATAATTATTGCAAAGTGAGAGTAGAATGAATTGAACTTTGTCTGCGTAGCTTTTTATTGGCCAAGATCGGAAACTCTTAAGCTGAGGACCATTTAATAAAATCCCAACAATCGACACCAGCGTTTCAAACCATGAAAACGCACCTGGACTTTTCTCAGTATAGAATCTGCAACCTTACATGAATAACGAAAATTTTACAGTATAAGGTTATAGGTATAGTTAGGCGGTAAAAAGTGCAATACCTCACAAAGAGTTTTATGATTCCTCTTAAGTTGTTAAATTGTTTTTCCACCAAAAACTGATCAGAATGTCAAGAGTTGGCCCAAACGTCCACAGGTGACGTTTTGTCACCTAGAGCTCGTCAACTTACCAGGTGGCGCGGTAAGTAGGACAAGATGCTGTGACTTGGCTCTGTACGCGGTATGATGTCGGGCGGGGTTTTGGCTTAACCCCAAATCAATTTGGAGACGAAAGTCCGACCCCATCAATAATCAACCTGTCTGACTACTGGGAGTTCTCTAAGTCAACACCTCTTGACATCGCAATATTTTGTTTTATTTCTTAACTCTCGTTGATTTGAAACGTCTATGTTTTTATTAATTTATCGGTAAAATTTATTTTTGTTTTAGTATTTTGTTGGGTGTTAGTAGTATGTTCTTTATTGTATTCACAAGAAAAACATAAAAAATTGCACAAAATAAATTGGGAAAACAAAACAAATTTAAGGAAAACGAAATGAATTGGGTCAACTTTACATGAATAACAAAAATGTTACATGTTGCTGACATCGCTATTGGTTAAACTGAGTGACATAATAAAGATGTTACTGTCAGTTCCTGCTGAGAAGGATTAACAAAGAGACTGAAGTCAATATTAAAGTTCGAAGCGAATCTTGACTTGCTTACTGTAAAGTAAAGACGAGTAGAACCATTTGAAAATGTTAGTTTGTACATGGATACCACTCGAGGTTAATAATCAAGATTTATTGTACGGCATTTTTGCGTTTTAGTTCATTGTTCCATTTTGGGCCTATATTAGGTCACAGTGGAACACCTACATAGGTTTTGTTAAACAGTTCATAAACATTATTTTTCATTTAATTATTAATTTTAACATAAATGTAATACATGCGAGAAAGGTTGTTCTCTAAGTACATTTATCTTCTGAAGCTGTTAAGCAAACAGGTAAAAATACAAAAAAGTTTCTGTAATTTTTGTTCCATTGTGGCCCAACCTCCCCAAGCCATGCTTGTCACTTTTAGCTGGGCAATATTATAAGCTTGGCTACGTTAAAAGCCAGGCTACAATATAAGCTAGGCTACACCGAACGCTAGGCTAGAATAAAGCCAAACCACACCATAAGCTTGGCTACAACATAATTCAAGCAACACTTTAAGCTTGGCTACGCTATTAGCAAAGCTACTGTTAAGCTAAGCAGTACAAGCTAGACTGGACTATGAGCTTGGGTTTTAATGAAAAACAATGCAAAATAAACGACGCGAGAATGCCTCAATGCTTTGTTGAAGGCTGGACACAGGTTTACTGGAGTGTGAAGATATAGTTGAACATGTGAAGTGTAAAGTAAAAACGTGTTTTGTACTCACTGACCGTAAGTTAACATGACGTGTTCAATGGGATATCTTGTGCCTCCACCAACCTTCTCTCTGTAGTGCAAATCTTAAGTATACTAACTTTTGTAATCAGTCTAATATTGTTAAAGATGTGGAGTGTTAAATATTGGAAAAAGTTTCCAATTAAAATATGATAATTCAAATTAAATACCCCCGCCACAGCAAACCTGCAGACTAAGCGAATTTCCATTTGCCTGATTGGATTAACACTAAAATGTCTACTTGAAAATATTACATTTATTTCCTATTTAAATAGAATTAGTTTAACAAGTACTAAGGTTTGCTGCATCAGGGAGGGTAAAACTGTTGTTTTTGTTTTGTAAAATGTTAATATTTAGTAAGAAATAAAAGAATTTTCCAAATTTTATCAAAATGTGTCCATAAACAAGCAAAACTACAACACACATACAGAAATTCCACTGCCAAGATCTTAAATAATACAAGTTAAACATATACTTCTCAGCATTGAAATTTCTCATTTGAGACTGATAACGCTGGAGATTTACTTAAATATACTATCTTATACTTTAAAAGTATTGTAAGTGCTTACTTTAGAGTTCATGTTTGGGAATTATAAATTCATTTTATTTAAGGAATTATTGCAGACATTTCTTATATTATTTGTGAATTTTTTTACTAATTTTTCCTTGTTTCTAGGCACTTTTTCTGCTGAAGACAGTATGAAATTCCACATAAAATTTCTTGGACAGTATAATAATTGCGCATTAGGATGTTATAATCGTCTACATTCAGGGTCAAGAGTACAAACAATTGTAAAATATATTCCATCGTTAAAAGAACGAGCTCAAACACCGTTTTCAATTTAGCCCTAATAGAACTTTTTAAAAGTTCTATATAAATGCAATATTCATTTTTCCACGACCACGAGCACATTGCGGTGAGGTGATTCTTATTCTAATGAAGAGGCGGACCCATTGTCTGGAAAGTTTCGCCCGTAATTTGAATACCTTTGTTAAACACCGCCTGTTGATTGTAGGGGACACTAGATTAGGCATAATTAAGAAAATGTGGAACAAATTACAATTGACATTCATAAATTGAGTTTATGAATAGCCAAAATAACGATTCAATAACCAGAACATAAGTGATCAACACTTTAACCTCACTAGAATTTTTAACATCAGGCTCTAAGGACCAAAATATTTAGAAGTAAAAGAAACTACTCACTACTCTGTTCTCCCAAATAAATTTGTTTAGTGAATTTTTCCATAGAGGGAATAAGCTAACTTCAAAGGTTTCATGTTGAGATCTGGACCCGGGGCGAATTTACTTCTCCGTTTTGATGTCTCCAGGTACCGTTTTGATGGAATTACATGGAATTGATAGGTTTACGAACGTGTAAACCTACATGTACTTAAACGATTTTGTGGAGCAACATAATCGGATTACGGTAACAGGGTTTATAAGGTAAAAAATGGCCTTACCTATTTTTACCCAAAGAACATCAAATTTCGTAATTTTTCTGTAAAGACTTTTCTTGAGCCTAAAACACTACAGTGAAGCATTGAGCATTAATGGTTGGAAAGAATTTAATAAAACTAATTTTCGGTGATATCTGAAAAAGGGAGGACTGGAGTATGAATGTACGTGCTTTTATAAGTTTGAGAAGACAATTAATAGATTATAGAGACGTGATAGGATTTGACAATAATATCTTGAGTAAGTTAAATTCAAGAATAAAGAAGTGCATGTCAAGGTATACAGAGTGTAACGATTAGAAGTGTAATCAGCTAATCCATAAGAATGATTATAACATGTGTTACCTAACACATCGGTAAGGTAGTTAACGATATCAATACCTAACTCCAAAATGAATTACTTTATTTAGTTTCGACAAATATTATGGAAACATTTATTATTCGAGAAAACATTTACAGTTCAGTAGTTATAGTAGATGCAGTGTATGCACTCACATTTCATCAAACACTATTCACACACCTTGACAAATGCATCCCAGTATCGGAAAAGTTGTCTGCAATAAATTTACACATGCCTTCTTTGTCGGCAGATATATTTACGGCATTGAACAATTTCGCAGCTGGAAATCAATTGGACGTTGTGATTTGTAGTCCATTGTGGCACAATCAAACAGGAAATCTATTCTTAGAAATGCTGAACAAATACGCACTCCAGCTAATTGAAAGGTTTGCGATTTACTTTCCATTGTACGCATAGCAAAGCATAGTATGGATCTTGAGGGATAATTGGATTTCAAGAGTGTAGGATAAAAGTATTTTAGTGATATCTTCTAGATGAAAAAATGATTCTCCTAACTGTGTGGTTAGTGTTCGTATATTTTTAATAACATAAAAGAGAAAATCAGGGCTTGTGTATCTCTGGGTAGTTTAGGGGTTTACTGCCACTCTGGAGATCAGAAGGAAGATAATATAATCTTTAAGGAAGGCCGAAGCTGTCTCATGGATAAAAAGACTCAGCTGTCTATAAAATTAATAATAGCTATTTCAATAACTGCCCTTCTCGGTACCTATCGAAGGTACACAATTCATCTCATACCCTCATTCTTCACTTTTATTTAGCCTAACACACGACATTTTGTGACACTGATGGATAAAATAGGATAGGTTACACATGTAACTAAGATATTTACTTTTAAATTTATTTTTTACTTTGTATGTTTTTAACACATAAACATGTTCGGGAAATATATTTTTATTTGGGAAGAGAAAATAAATTACATTGTAATTATAAAATGACTTTCATTAAAATAATTCATTATAGTTAATAATATACTGTACATTCATACTGGATCAGAACAGTATGTTAATTATAGCATAGATAATATTTTACATTTCTGGTTAAATTTATTGATATTCTGATGGGTAAGATATTACCTACTTCTAATCAATTGCCCTTTTAAAGAAGGAAACGTTTACAGAATTGTATAGTGGTTGTATGTTTTGTTTGAATTAAATAGGAAGGGAAATTAAAACTTAAATAAAAGCTTGAAACGACCATCTATTTAACTGGAAACTTTACAAGAAACAAAAAAACTTATACCACGTTAAATAATCTACGAAAAACTTAAAGTTCCAAGCATGTGAAACTATTAAAAACTGCTGTTGATATTTGCATAAAATGACCTCTGGTCATAATTATGTATGGTTATTTTTAACTGGAGCTGTAATGGGAAATGTTGCAAGGAAGTTTTTTCAAAAGTTGTGTGGCATATTTTTTACTTTCTCATAGCTAAATCATGTATCCAGTAGGGAGTCGTACATACGGATATGCAGTCTAAGTTTGGGGTTTCCTTAGTTTGTACCAAATAGTAACTAAGGCCGACATTAGGAGCGATTTCCCCTGTGACCGGAGGTAATGGTGATCGTCGTATTGCAGCTAGACCATTTGTTATTGTTATTAGTATATATTAACCGGACTACGCACTTGCAAAGTAGGTAATATTGAAAAAAGTTAGGAGGAAAATACAAAATTTGTTTTATAAATACAGTTGAAAATAGAGCACTTGAAAATATAAGCAAATTAAGTTACGGAAAAAAAACAGGAAATTATATAAGCAACATTTATGTAAAAATAAGCTGTTAAAATAGTATCATATGATATCCAATGAGAGTAATCTCAATTGATCCGCGATCTAGTTTGTTTAATTGACAAGGTCACCTGGCTATCAAGGAAAATATATGAACTAGTTTGAAGATTGGAAGCCCACCTTCTTAATGAGATTGATTGAGGTTAAATAAACGGTGAATTGACGACTTTTAACGTTCAAGTTTAATGTGCACATACAACATACATTAAGTCCAATAACTAATTAAAATTCGTGTTTAGAAAGGGGATTAATACTGAAGAAAAACATCAATACATGACATAAAAATATGTTGAAATGCGATGGTTTGTTACGATAATTGCAAGCTTAAACAACATTGAGACTAAAGACATTACAAGCACTTGATCTCAATTTTAAAATTATCTTAAGTTATAAAAAATGTACAATATGATTGCTTTGTGGGTATTTTATCCTTACGCTTTAAGCCGTTTGTACAAAAAAATCTTAATTCATACAATATCTGTCAGCTTCATTGGGTTTATAATTTATTACCTTAAAAATTTTACTATCTTTACTTCCAATCTTGAACAAATATGAAACATAGTTTTGAATATGACGACGCTAAATTGAACTCCCGTTTAGTAATCTTTTTAATAGTGTACGCCAAATGAATAAGTCTTACAGGTAAAACAAAGCCTACACCAAGATTGAAACAAAGCAAAATAGTGCTTCTAGTTTTCAAAACTACTTTGGCAAAAATCTCAATAAATAATACCAAAACAATCGTTAAAATGGTTTAGTACAGTTGTTAAACACTTGTACGTAACGCGTACCTATCTTGAACACTTGACTATCTCCAATTAAGACTAAACTCGCACACACGCTCTGTATTTGGCTCCACTCCAGGCTTTACAGACTTACAGGCTTTCTGCTCCAGAATGGTGAAAGTTTTAATAACAGTTTGATGAGTTTGTATCATAACTGACATAATGAGAGCCTGTTTGTTTTGCAACATATTGCAGCTTAACTCAAATCTTCTACTTGGTTGCATTGCGTCAGTGCAGAGTTTAGTTGGGATTTGTAGTATTCCTACTGTTACTTGATGAAACTATTACTTTTTTACTGATCAGTACACGCAATAGCTGATGATTACACTATTTTCTTGTGTATAAGACCCAACAGTAAACTCAAGAAACTAAATAAAGCTTTTAACAGTCAGGTTAGGTTATGTCTGTGAAAATTACATTGGTTATAAACTACTAGAGATAAGGTGATACAGTGTTAATAATGCTGTTTGTTTTATAGACGAAAACGTCTACCATTATACTAGAGGTGCAGTTTTTACCAACAAGGCTGTGAATGACTAAAATCATCTATTATGTTCGAGTCAAATCTGTGTATTTATGTAATGAAAAATGTGAAAGTGTTGGAAATCGAATTCATCCACTTAGCAATAAACCGTTTTCCTGGTACTAAGTAAACAAAATAAAAAAAATCATCTAGAAAATGTGTTATTATGCTAAAAAAAATTTATAAAAAATGTAAACCTTAAATTAGTGCATGAAAAATAAACACTTACTAATTAAGTTTACCAAGTGTTGAAAATTAAATTTTGAAAAAGTTCAAGAAATAAGTATTCTGTTCTATTCGCCTTTTTTTCAAAGGCGTCTTCAAATTTAAACTGTTGCATAACAATTATTGTTAGAGTTTTTTCTTCATATAAATATACTAAAATAATAAGAAAAATGCATAGAGTTGTAGTAACCTTTCAAATAATTAATTCCAAGCGTATTAAATGACTATGTATTCCATGACAAAACACCAACTAATAACATGTCAATTTTAAAATATAAAGAAGTACGTAAAAACCCCGTTGACAGGCCTTGTCAGCGTACAGAACCTGTTTTTGACGTTGTCAACCATCAAACAAGTTTTAAACACTTTGTAGACGACGTCAATCAAGAGTGAATTTTCCTGTTTGCACGTAAAACAAAAAAGATGTTATCAAAACCATGCACAGACTTTGTCAATATAAATAAACTGGAACCAGTGGTCTATAAACCGATACTTAGTTTTATGTTGCCCTTAAGGAGGATACAAAAAATCGTACGTCTAGACAAATATTACGTTTGTGGATTCGCAAACTGCTTCCGGAAGGTAAAATATCGTTTACAAATTTTCTTACCTCACACTCTCACAGTAAATTATTAATATAAGTGAAAATACAAACATATTTCAGTTAGTATCTTAATTTAATTAACATGCCTTGTGGTATCATTTATTTTCATTAGGTACTATACAAGTTAGGTGATCTACTATTCTATCTTTTGGGGGAGCGCTGGTCTTCGGCCCCTGAGGTTCCGGGTTTAAATCCCACCAAATCAATAATGGATTTTATCCAAGTGACAATGCCGCAACCCCTAAGTCCAGCCTGAAGTAGTGTAAAAGCAACCCCAGGCTTGTGCCTTGCGTCATAGGAAAAAAACTATTCTATCTCTTCAGCACGAACTACAATAAGTTACCAAATTACCTGAATAAAATTCAGTACCCGCATAAAGGATGTAGTCCTTATTTAAGGCTCTGTCTAAGATTTTAAAGTTCTGAAGTTGTGTTTTGTAGCAGTAAATATTGATTTAACCTCTCAGAAAACACCATTAAGTGGTTTATTTCAGTAAAAACTTACATGTAACTTACTTTAAACCGTAAGAGTGTATTGGTAAAACAAAATTAATTACTCATTGATAGAAATAAACAATTTTAAAATAACGAAGTGTTTTGTATAAGTGGTAAAACTATGGCTGTATCTTCAAGGACATTCATTCTATTTTAATCATACAGCTAGGAAATACAGTTAAACCTACTGGCAAAGGTATAAAATTATATACACCGTTTAGTTAACTATAAAAAAGTAATTTAGCATTATTAAATTGATGTGTATGCACTATTTACAAACTGTCTCTAAATATCTGGTCCAAAATTATGTTTTTAATGTAGACTGTCGTAGTTAATGGTTTTGTTGAGTCTTATCCATATAAGGGTACATGGCCATGGGTGTGGCGGTATAAAATAACATAACGTGACACCGATAACTTATTTGGGGACTGGTACCAGGTAAATGGCTTATACATAAAGTGACCATTAGAACCTTTAAATGTAACTTAAAAATATAAATCTACACTAAAATACTTTTAATCAAAATGGCATACATAACTTACTCAAATCGCCCAACTAATTGGTAGCATGGTAACATACCTGGAAAATACAAATATTGAGTTAAATCTAACAGGTAATAGTGGTATGTTAGTTCAAGTAAATTAACACACAATCCTTCTACTCTAAATTAATATACTAAAAACAATAAAATACGCTAAGATTACGCTGCTCTTTTTTACTAGATTGACGTACAGAAGTTGTCGACATTAAAGAATGTGTTTTCAATAAACATCTATCACTTAGACTAATGATTTTTTACGCGCACATAAGACAGTGTTGATTTTATTTATTTGTGTATTTAAATAGTTTAAGCCATACAAAAACGTTTGTTTTTAAATCTAAATTAAATGCAGTAAAAAAATTAAACTATTATTTAATTAAACACTATGCAGATGGATTTAATGGAGCATCAAATATTCTAAATATAGGTAACTAGTTACCTATATAGTTATCATAATAGTTGCCATAACTGTCTATCTATACAGAGCCAGAAAAAATTATTAACCGTTACTGTGTCATTAGTTTACAAGTTAAATTTATGTCTGTTTCCACTATGTGGGTGGTAAAAACATTTACACCACAAAACGATGTTTTAGCCGTTTTACAAACGTTAATTGGAGGATGAAAGCTATGTTATGCTGTCCATGCCAGCTGTCATCGTCATTTGGGGGCCGAGCAGGTTTATTTTGGGACCCTAGGGCCGAAAATCAGCCGTTTACTCATTTACTTAAAACATTAAATGTATATTAATACACAAGCTGTATCCATACGCATTGCAATAGACTTGTTTTATAGTCACCACTACTTAGCAACTATTTATTATTATTTTTACTTATTCCTCGAAATATTTCTTCACAATCTTAAAGTTGCTATTGTGTTTACTGTTAGTGTGTATTGTATATATTTTCTCAATTTAGTATAGTATGGTGAAAAATGGCGTTCGTATCACGGCTCGAAAGGGTTTTACAGGTCTCGATCGTTTTAAGTTCGCCACTTATTGATTGTAGTAAAAAAAAGTTGAGTCAGATTTTGCAGCCCATGTACAACTGAATACTAAAATATGTTTACGAAAATTACTTTGACATGTTCATGTATTTAATCGGATTAATAATGCAATACATTCTCAGCTTATAAATTTATCAAATACAAACGTTTGTTCGTATTCATTAAAAGTGTAAGAATAAAATACAGTGAACTTAGTGTTATTTAAGTTTAACTGGGATACATTAGACAAATTTTACATTTTCAGTTTCATAAGTTAAAGTTGGATTGTATGAACTCGGAACCGAGTGAGAATAAAATTTGTTTCTAACGTAACTGTAGGTAAGTCATAATGCGTAGTTTTCGATAAGTTTCACCTTAAATACAAAAGTTTACAAAGCGTTTATAAGCATATTTATACGTGATTATCCTGCATTTTACTAAACATGCTGTGGCAGGTCAGTTATGTTTAGGTAGTTAAATCGAAGAAAGAATCCGCCTTCAGCTAAACACGAAACGACCGGGGCCACTTAGACGACCGGTTCAGTAGAAACGACTTCTTTACGATCGACAACTGCAAATTCGAACACGGTTTAATAAGGTTAGTAGGGTCTTCCCACGTCTGCTAAATGTGTCTACCTTCCAAAATGGACGATAGGTTTGCATAAAAGTCGATAAGTTTGTTCGAATCACAGTAAATGGGTTACGAAAAAACTTTTAAATGCATTATTTTACCTATGACATTAGAAAACTCTAAATTACAACATTGAGTGCAGAATTAAATCATTGCTATTAATTGTTACCATCGTAATATACACCATTTCAACGCAGTGTCTTAAGTTTTTTTTTAATTAACTATTTTATAGATTAGAATAACTATATGCGTTGGTATAATTTTGAATCAATCAGGCGTTGTAGTCAAACTTCTCACCAGCAATGTTGTTTTTTTTTTCACAGAGTTCCAGCATAGACTAACCAAAACAAGTAGACTTCTCATCCCATTGTAAATTTTGAAGCACGTTTTTTGTGTCTAGTTCATGTACTTAGACACTGGGTGCTAATGACAACGAAATTTTGTTTATATATTATTTTAGGGTTAGATTCATGTGTGCTTAACTGTTTGGTTATATAACTAGGGGACGAACTTTTTTTTGTGATTAGATCGTATTATTTGGCTAAACGAGGTTTTAAATGAGTGAAATAACAAACAAATAAGAAACGAATTGTAAACAAAACACTACCTCTGCAGAACGAACAAACAATAAAATTGTCTTCAGCTGTTCCATTAAGATGAAACATTTACTCAAGGAGTAAGTTTTATATAAGTTAATACTAAGCAATTTTACAACCCACAGTGATATTTTACCATCGGTTATTTGAAAAAGTGTATTGGTAAAGTCTAAATGACGTTAATTTAATCAATAACCTGTGTTTTTAAAAATGGTCTAAGTTTCTTATAAGAAATATAGTCCAATTTGGGACAGCATTAAGACAAGTGCTTGGTCAAAGAAGTTTAAATAAATGTGGAGATTCATCAAACTGTCTGGGAGCCGAGTGGGTATAGTACTCGCCTTAAAATATTAAGGTAGTAGGTAGTAGTTTATTCCAATCCAAATTGTACTTTAAACAGAAGACCGATAGAACAGAAGATCGATAGAAGTATTGGACTATCGATTATTAATGCAAAATAAAATACGAACGTTGCAAGAAAACATAGGGATTAGACCGTCCCCTTTAAAAATAAAGTGTAAAAAACTAAACACAAGTAATATGCGAATCTAGTTCATGTTGAGGAAAATGCCAGAATAATATTTTATTTTAAAACTGGAAACAGATTTATTTATGACAGAGATTAATTGTCTGATGAAACTGAAGGTCCCGATTTTTGTAGGTTATTTCTGGCAGGCTTGTTTTATAATTCGGACATAATTAATAGCTGTCAGTGGTCTCTGCTACATTTGTCAACAGCGCCATAATCCCCTATAATTTGTTTATATTTAAAATCATATTTGTTATCTTCACCGTGTTCCTAAAATATATCTCTCGTATTTTTTACCATGCTGCGTGTTTTTTTCAAAAAATATGATTATTATATCATTTACCACATACTTGAATACTCAAGGTTATAGCGGGTTCGATATTAAATGAGTTATAATATAAATTGCATACCATCTTAAATTTTGCATACCACCGTAGCTCCAAGAAAATTCTCAATCTATGTCTAACATCGTCTAATCTAACCGTAATGTGTCCAATAAAAAACGCAAGTCACACATGTCTAATATTTTTATCGTTTTTTTTTTTGTTCTTTAATGAAGATTACCACTATCTAACATGATTAAAATGAAATAACTTCTCAATTGTGGACCTGCGAGCGAATAAAAGAATGTCAAGTGTCGGACTGTGGGCAATAGAGGTCAACGCTGCATACTAATGCTCTATTAGAGATTCCATTGTCCCGATATACGACAATGTGTTATAATATTGTTATATTGTTATATCCACCACTTGGATCTAATGCCATAACGTTATGCACCTACCAATCCTCCAATTATGATGCTGAGACTATGAAATCCTCAAGCAAAATATTTATTAAAATGTTGCAATAATGTTACCATTGGGTTAGTATTAAGTTACTGAAATGTTAAAAGAAATACAACTTTGATTGAATAAACAATTTTACGATTTCAGCTGGTTTTTTAAAACAAATCAAAATTTTACGAAGTCGAATATGTTTGAATCTATTTTTCTTGAATGTAATTTAATTTGATTTGATTATATTTTACCAATATTTAAAGTTATAATTCATGATGTAGCCCCTGAACAGTTTAATTAGACAAAAAAGGTGCATACCTTACGTCAACAGTTCAAATGATGTATGCCTAGTAAGTAAAACTCACGACATGTTTCGACTATTCAGGCATCGTCTGGTGATTTCCTAATGTTCCATCTTCATCAATGATCGATTCGTTAAGAAACATTTAAACAAATACACAAACATAACGCACGAAAAACATTTAACATTAAAAGTAGGCCTACTATTAATAACCGGTCGCGGTACGGCAGACTGGACTTGCTGGAATTATGTTGGAATAATGTTTAAAGGCTGAATAAAATTATAAATTCATGGTTTAAATAAAATTATAAATTCATGGTTTAAATGAAATTACACATGGCAAATAGGTTAAAATTTAAAAATGTATTCTCATTATAATTTTAATTTGTACAAAATTTCATTATTGTTGTTGGAAACCCTAGTTTATAAGCCTAACTGGAAAATTGCCTTTTATGTCATCTGTTTGCTAGTGATTCTTATAGATATATTTTATTGAAATATATAAAGATATTAAACTGATGGATATGTAATAAACCATAATGGATAGAACCTTTGACTATTAATACAACATAGAACTAATTGATAACTCGTATACTAAGCTATTTTTGTGACCTATAAAATATTATGCACTCCTCATTATAAAAGTCCACATCATTTTCGGTCTAAGAGTTATAACACATAATTTTTAGGGTATAGAAAATGTAAAAGGTTGAACTCAGAAATTGCTTTGAATTACATTCTTCTACAACTACATCGGTAACACTTACTTACTTTTGTCACTGTAATATAACTATTTAACTTTTCGTATGTATATAAATGTGTTTAAAATCAAATACGCCTTTTCAACACTTAACTACCAACATAAAGACGATCCAAGTCATTACATGCATTCGTTACCATACAAATCAATACGGTGAAGACGCTATAAAATATTCATGACAAGAAATGCGTTGTGTGTTTTCGTTATGACTGAGTCTGAGAGTCTGAAGATATTTATGAATGTGAAAGCAAACTCAAATTGGATCGTCCAGAGCCACTTTGCATCCGACCAAAGATATGAATAATTCAAACAAATGACTGACATCGCATTGACTCAGTTCTGCAGACGTTTGGTAAATAATGTACTCAGCATTGATTTCAGCTGACTTAATTAGGAGAATTAAAACTTTCCTTGGTAATCTTGAATGAATGTTTTGTCCAATTTAAGGGGTAAATGACTTTAAGGCTCCTTTACAACTGCAACTTCTATTATTGCTATTAATAAACTATAGTAGTTTTGTTTAACAATCAATAACTGATGTGATCATGTTGTTGAAACTTATCAAACTTATTAAAGAAATAGTTTGAAACTATCGAAACATATAAAAGTCATCAATATACTTAAATACTTTAATCTAAAATGGTGACCATACTAACATAGGTCTTTTAAGCCAAGTATGGATGGAGACGAGCGTAGGATGAGTGGCGCTATCTTGTGGTCTTGTTAGTGACTAAGGCCGACATATTCCTTAGACACAGTTATTAATAGCCCATACAGCTAATGACAACTAAGGGACATACAGTTTAAAGTGGAATCCGAAACACACTTTTTCCTTGTTATTAACGAACTGGTCTAATTATCAGGATAGTACTGCAGATAGTCGTAGTACACACTAGTGCGGACGTTAATCCACACCAGGGAGTACCGCATTCACAGTGCATGCCTATAAATATCCACAATTCGTGACCTCCTAGCTGGATTACAGGACGACGCCACTACCCCAGTGGAATATTTTAATAACAAATATTCAATTATCTATATAAGGGTTGGCTATAAAATACTCACATCTTATGACTATTAGACAATCGGTTTTGAGTAGCAATTTCACGCAATTTATTTGAATGATGAGAGGACAAATTATTAACAGTTGCTGGACTAAAGGAAAATACCACGTTGCTAATGTGAACATATTACAACTAATAAATTTGTTTGAAGTGTTCTATATGTGACGCATACAAAATCATCTTAATTTTACACATGGTAAACTCAACAAATATACTTTCCGTTATATTAGCCCTAAACTTTCCTGCTTTCTGAGAAACTCGTTTCATAAGCTGTGCATTCAGTTGCCAACGTAACGCTTTCAATATGCTACATATTTCGAAAACTGCTGCTAAAATTGTTATTTTTAATGTCGTAATTACAATACTGGTTAAATTTAGAATCACTGGGTGTTAAGATTGTTCACTATAACATAGTTTGTCATTTATTTTAATACGGTAAAAAATCACAATACTACAAACATTTGTAAAACAGAAAAAAAATTAAAAGCCAATAGATTGACCAGCTGATTAATAGTATTATGAATAGTATTATTTATTGCAGTGTTTATATCCATTCTCCTCGTAGGCATACCTTATTGTTTGGCTACGTTATTAGTTGGTTGGTACTTTATTGGTTTAGTTAGTCTAAAAAACGTTCATAGCGCCGGAATATGAGATTGAAATACCCCCACTGCAGTAAGCATGCCGACTAAGCAAATTTCCATTTTCTGATTTAATTTTCAATTCAACTTAAATTGCTTGAGGTTTAACGAGGTTTGCTGCAAAAAAAAAACTAATAAAAGTGTATTTTTTGGAAAATGTTATTAGCTTAGTATAAGATAAATAGTTTTGGTAAGTTTGATCAAAATATATACATAAACAAGCAAACTACATCCTTTTACAATATCCTCAAAAAGAATAACTTGGGAATTTTAAATTTAAAATTTTTTGAATTTTACCCGTTACCACTGCACAAAAACACTTTGATATACTGAATTATTTGTTTTTCAAGCTCTTTAAGAATACCTAGAGATAAATTGGAAAATTTTATGTTTTGAGTGTCAAAATTGAAAAAACCCTAATTTTTACCCCCGTAAACCCCGCCACCATGGTCCGATAATGCTGGTTCACAAACTTATTCAAGTTTAGCCCACCTTTAATGTTCAAAAATGATCAATATTTTTTCTGCCATTCCCAACTGAAATTATAGCCTACATTAACCTAAGGATATCCTATGTCAAATAAATATGTTTGTAAAATGTGTCTGTGTCGCTAAAGCTTTACACTCGTGTAGAAGCTAATCAACGCTAACTAAAAGCATTAGAACAGAGTCCTTCACGTTACTCAAGGTTTGTTCCTTCTGTTAACAGTGCATACTTGATAAGCCTTATCTGCAGTACGGAAAGACATGTCCGTAGTGAACATGGTTCAAATATGCATGTGATCAACGAGTAATGTAGGATGCATCAATACTTAGTAATAATAAGGGATTATTAAGTGATTCAAAACTATGGACATTTATTATTTTGGTAATATTGTATTAGACACTCTACAATGAAGGTATGTGATTTTGGGTCTCCGTGTGGACAAGAAAGTCATTGTTTACAAAAAATTCGTTGTTTACAAAAAAAGTCGGTAAAACTAGCCGCAGCCCGGTTAATTCTGTTAAACATCAAAACACTAACCAAGCACTCACGCAATAGTATTTCGTACCTAGGGCCCAAAATGAGGTTTTACCGGCTAAAGAAAATTTTTTTAGCTCGAGACGATGTCGAGAACAAAAATTGAACTAAAGCTGAAAACCCGTTTCAGCCCGTGTTACAAACGCTTTTTTTCACCACACCATACAAATTAAAAAAATAGATATAAATACAACAATAGGCATACTAACAGTAAACACAACTACACCTTTAAGGTTATTAGTAATCAGTAAAAATAACAATAATAGTTGCTAAGCAGCGGACACAACAAATCTATTGGAATGCATTATGGATACGGCTTGTGTATTAAATATACATTAATGTTTTATCTAAACAAGTGAACAGCAGGTTTTTGGCTCTAGGGCCGCAAAAACATGCTCGGTCCCCAAACGACGATGACAGCTGGTATGCACAGCAATACGCATCTTTCAGCCTCCAATTAACGTTTGTAAAACGGCTAAAACATTATAGTGTGGTGAAAACCTTGATTCATAATGAGCTTCAACTAAGACCAAGCCTTAAATAAACAATGATATTATATTCTGCGATTTAAATGTGTTTATAACTAGATATACGTAAAACTATATTGCACGTTTTGTATTACCTGAATCAGTGAACAAAAATTTAGTTCTAATTTAAAGCTATAAAAAATGTCATATCTTATTTTCTATCATTATGAATTTAAATCCTAATATGGACCCAAGAACAAATGATTTACCATTTTAGTGACGGCCCATTTCACTACGCAATATATTACTGCGGAAGTGTAGCGGAAACGTGTATATTTTATCTTCATGTCTGCGTTTTCCTCATGGTAACAATTCACTTAACTATTTGTCTTTTCTGAATATTTTTTTCTCGTACTACTAGTCGTATTTTACTTTCTATCTTGTGAATAATAAACGGACGATAATGTTTTAAGATATTTAATAAAATAAAAACATTTAAAATAGCTACATTAAGTATGGGTAACCCAAGTTTATATAATTTTAAAATTATCTTTTATTTAAGGTTATCCTCATATAATGTATTGTATGTATTGTATTAAACTAAAGTTAGTTGAGTATTTCTGAGTTGGGTATTTGATAAAGATCTTGTTTTATTTTACAATTGTTTATTGTACAAATTTACATCAAATCGTAATGTGTTGTAACACGTTTAAATAGTTAGTAAATTAATAATTTAAACTATTGACTCACAAAATGAGTAGGTATTTGTTGTGAACAGGCAATATCTATCTATATATTAATAGGCAAGCATGTTTCTTTAAAACCTTTTTTCTCAGCTCGTGAGCATCGTAGGGAAAATCTACGCATACTGTTATTTTTCTGTAGGTGTGCAGAATCCCTTTATAATTCAAAATAGGCTCAAAAATAAGCACAAAATTAATTCGAAATGTTAAAAAATTAACATGGGTCTTATGGGTTATCATGCTGGTGACGAAATAACAACGAAATATAAACATAAAATCAAAACAAATTCAAGAAATTTCAATCTCATGTTTTATTTACAGCTTTGGTGAAAATAGAGAAGCCTGAACCATTGACTTACAACTAAACATTCCATCCCTATGGTTAAGTTGTCACCAAAGTTTTTAAATTAAATTCGTCGTAGTTGATGTGAGCCACCAACAGATTGTGCTGATCTAAATTACTAATTTATGTCGAATAATGTTTTTCACCATGTCAACTTTTGTAAAGACTTGTTATGAGCTATAGCAACCTGTTATGATCCATCTTTGTCAGCAACAAAAAATAAGGTGGAAAATAAAATTTTAGAAATTTAGATTTCTGTTTGACTCACACAATTAC
Source organism: Macrosteles quadrilineatus (assembly GCF_028750875.1). Classification (NCBI taxonomy): domain Eukaryota; kingdom Metazoa; phylum Arthropoda; class Insecta; order Hemiptera; family Cicadellidae; genus Macrosteles; species Macrosteles quadrilineatus. Next base: position 104,709,173 of record NW_026542601.1, read on the forward strand.
AATGTTTTATAATAAAAAAAATTACTACAGCTGGTCCATATAGATGGGATATCTACTTCATTACCCAATAGTCAATGCGTGTACATTACTTATTTTTTGGTTGAACTTTCGACCACTGGACGACCACTAGTTAGATATAAATGTACAATAAATGTTTAGTTTGGTAAATAACAGATTTCTTTATCCGTCTAGTTTATCCTACCCATAGAAATTTAACATATTATTTTAAATAATCAAAAAATTACTCAAGCGGTAAAACGAAGTAAAGTTATCTTTTGCACAGGCTCATTTAACTAAAAACCGTTAAATATTTATAAATCACCATCTTACTATCTATGAACGATATAAAAAATCTGTAGTATTAAAAATCACTAGCCAATCACTTCTGGCCAGAAATAAGTACTAAATGGTTTAAAAACATTTGTTTTAAGTTGTAGCATTGACTTAACCATGATAGACCATAAACAATAAATGGTAAGACGGAGAAAAGTTGTCTTTTGCGCAGGCTCACTTAACTAAAAAACCTAAATATTTTTAAATCACCATCTTACTATCTTGACTTGACTAATATGAAAAAAAATAGGTAGTAATAAAAATCGCTAGCCAATTCTTCTAAACATATAAAAGTACTGAATGGCTTTAAAACATTTGTTTTAAGTTGTTTTGACTTGAACTATTTTGAAATTTTAACAGTTAACACAAAAGAACCCTTTTGTTTTAAATAAATACTGGTAATTTTATCAACATTTTCAGATTAACATCAATAGAAAAATTAAAATCTCTCTTGAAACTCTGAGACCAAAGAGTTTCTAAGCGATAGCAATTTCCAATCGTACAGCACAAAAATTCAACGCAACGTCGGAGAAATATAGGTTTACATGTGTTATGTATAGATTCTAGTCCTATATTTGTAGCGACCGCTGCGCCCTGCACGCCTACCTCCATTGTTATGTCTTTGACCAGCTGTGATTTATTTGTCTCTGACCATAACATATGGTTCGTGGCAACCTAGATAGGACATTGGTATTGATATTACCACCAATATATTCTGGATTGTCATTAAACAAAGTTGGCTTACTTAAGAAATAATACGTGAAGAAATGGTAAAAGATAAGTTAAGTACTTTTGATAGTAGTAACAAATGTAATTGATACGGATATGTAGCGTCAGCTGATGTTATGTTGTCTTAGCAACCGTTATGATTATTATTGTTACAGTATTAGGTTTTTAGAGGATTGTACACAAATTTAACTCTTCCATTAAAATACTTTTCTCTCTTACTTATTTGGTCGTAATTTATTTGATGTACACAACCAACCACGAAGAAAGATACAAGTCGGCAATTGATATCAAAGTGGAGCTGAATTGCCATTACAACCTCTAAACAAGCACTTATTTCCAAGAGAATGAGTGCTATTTTAGCAAAACATTATACAAATTAGTTGTTTTGAATTGTTTGTCACAGTTAAATATCTAGTTGTACAGTTAATTTTTCTATGTCTATTTTAAATTGTTTATATAAGTCTATCTATATCCAAAGTCTTCGGTTGAAATGACACTATATAGCCTCTAAATAACTCGCCCAAAATATAAATTGTTAGTGATTATTCTATTTGAGTTCTTTACGTTCATTGTTGTCTGGTAGGTCTGACCATACCATATACACATACCTTAAGCACTTAGCTTAGACTACAAAGACAAATCTAATTGTGTTTAATGTTAATGTTATGAAATGGATAATTGATTTAACAACAATCTTTTTTTAACATACATGAAACCGAACTTAAAAGACAAACATTAGAGTAACGTAATATTAGATTTATTAGAGTTTTCTAATAGCATAGAGTAACCACAGTAGCTTTAGAGTATCCATACTAACTTTAGAGTAATCCATACTAACTTTAACAAAACCATAGTAAATTTAGAGTCACCTAAATAAATTTAGAGTAACATTAGTGTATCCACAGCAGCTTTAAAGTAACCATAGTAACGGTAGAGTAGCCAACCTAACCTTAGTAAACATACGAGTAAGATGAGTCACATGTAATACTTCGTCGATATAAAATGTACCCTAAATGAGCCCTTATTATGCATTTCAATTCAAAATATTGGAATAATCTGAAATAAAACATCAAGAAGGATATATCGACTGAAATTAAACACTTATTCGTACTATTTTGGTTACACATAAGTTTTAAAAGAATAAATAAAACAACCCACAACCCTCCCCCCCCCAAAAAAAAACAAACAACCCGCAATTGTTTACAAAATTGTATAGAAAATCTATAATTCAAGGTAGCGCAGTAGTGTCGCGGTCCGATAAGCCAGGCATTACCAGTTGAAAACCGGCCTGTACAATCTAACATCTGCCATGACCACTGACTTATCGAAGATACCCACACTGTAATGGCATCCTACTATCTTTAGATCAACACAGTAAAGTGAAACCTGTGGTTGAAAAAGAAACCCAAACGATAACAGATCACTGTTAAAAATTCACACCTGGTGCAGAAATATACCTTCAGTTTACATAACAGTGACATCTTTCGCCGTCATGGAATGTTTTCCTGTTGAGTAAAGAGCTAAAGGGAACGTCGAGTGCCAAAGTCCCATCATAATCAAAAACTCATTTGTGGTAGTTGGCTCTGTTAAGACCAGACAGCTCTATTTCGCTACATGTCCATGACAAGGTTAATGGATAGCTCACTTTGTTCGACTTGCTTGGCTTTGTCTAAAGTTTCAAATCTCTTTGTCGGTGGAATTTGTTTTCCTTGTTTATAGGTTGTCACTTTTGGCTGTGTTCTTAGAACTAGTCCATTTATAGGGTAAAGTAAATTAATGCAGTAAAATTATTCATAAGTTTTGTGTACATTGATCTTCAGTTGATAAAACTTATGAACTATTGACTTTATGAAGTACTGACTAATGACTGTGGAATTAACTTACGCTTTAAGAAACAAATACTAATTGAAGTAAGTCTATATTATTGTATATGAAGGCTAAAACGTTGTTTGACTGATAGCATTGACTATTAGATACAGAAGCTGATAGTTCCTTCCCACAAGAAGTTGTTTTAATGCAGCCCGTCACATAAAATGTTAATCAATTTAAAATTGTTGATAATATATATATATATTTTTTTAACGAAAGCTATCGGAAGCTATAATGGAATTTCCTTGAGAGCGTCGAATGAAAAATTGAAAAGAAAAAAATCCAAGTATAAACATATTTAGTAAACATGTTTAAATAATGATAAAACATAAAAGTATGTTGAAGTTCGTATAGTTTTTTTTTGTCCTAGGACGCTAGGCACGAGCCCGGGATCGTTTTTTACATTACTTCAGGCTAGACCTAGGGGTTGTGGCATTATCACTTAGACAAAATCCATTGGTGATTTGGCGGGATTTGATCCCAGGACCTCACGGACCGAAGTTCCGAGCTCTAACCACTACACCAGCTCGCTCCTCCGAGTTCGTATAGTGCAAATATAATAATTACAGATGTAAAAGATAAATTAAGGTATAAGGGGTAGTGAGCACAAGTTGTGATTACAAAAATCTAATTAACCATAGCCTACTCGTTTAATGATGTGTAAATTTTTAAATAGTTTACTAACATTATGGTCACCATGTATGCCTATATTCAGCCGACTTATTATCTTGTATTTTTCCTATAATGTAGGCCTACCATAGAGCTGATATAATACTAAAACTAAACAAGTTAAAATTAATCATTTCTAAGTATTATTAAAGATACATATTTTAAAATTGTTCATAGGGGAAAAAAATCTTAACTGTGTGTATTCACAATGCAGACAAAACATAAGGGATCAATATACGAGTAAACGTTAAGGTGTAAAACATAAATAAATATTCATACAACCAACATTACGTTTGTGACTTAGGATCCTAATTAATATTTTAGGACGTGGTAGAACAAGGAAAAAGGCGCGTTTGGTGGCACCAGGGACGTTACACTTGACTCGACCTGTTACAAAATAGAAAACAGTAGCAGGCGAACCAGTTTTCTCCATTACCATAATTGATTACCCGTGATAAGTGATAGTCAACAAGTGACGCTCTTGTCTACCTCAAGTGGTCGAGAACTGTTAGACATAGATTTAGATCTTTAAGCATGTATTTTACATATGTCTCTTAAAAGTTTTGATTTTAATAGAGCCATTACAGCAACCCTGCAGACTTAGTGAATTTCAATTTGTAAGATTTTCGCTAAAATATTCCCAAAAGCAAGAAATATTTGTTTTCCATTCAATTAAAAAATTGAACGAGTACTTAGGCTTCATATTGGTTTTTTTATTACCTGTTGTCAGTTCAAATTTGTAACTTCCGTAGATGCTACATTTTTCGGCGAGATGCCATTGTCAGGCATACAGTCCAGGAATGTACATTTAAAAATTATCTTGTCTTCATTGTTGGCTTACACAGATGTGTGTAAACCAACAACGAAGCTATACAAGGAAACAACAACGGCAAAGGAAACAACATGAGCCAACCGATTAAGTTACTTAAAAATAAGAAACCTCAGGTCTGAGATTAACAATGACATTTTAATTTAAACATATTATTTTTACACTATATCAATATCATCAATAAGTACCCAACTATACTAAATACCTCAAAATGTTTATTTCTTTACAGAACTGATCGTAGCTAACAATAAACCTTCGGGACACGGACAATAAAAGTGAATGGACCATAACACAAAACAATCTTTTCGAGTTTTTTATAACAGTATTAAAAACAATACTGCAGTATATTATCTTATGGGAAAAGGACACAAATCATGTTGTGTATTTGTTGAAAAAAAAAAATAGTTTTAATCGACGACTTTATATGTGTATAACCTAAAAAATATATTTTGCTTGATTACTATTTAAATACAAGATTCGGCAATTCTAGTGACAGGGTGTCAAAATCAAGATTAACTGAATCCTTTTGATCTCGCTGGCAAAGGAAAAGAAGCTTTAGTTTCTGCTTTGCGTTGCCATTAATTAGAATTTCACGAACGACTTTTGATCAGATAGATTGGAAAAAGTTGGCAGATGAAAAAGCGGAGAATCTTATTATGGCTGTAAATAAAACGATCATCTTTGCCTCCCTTTTTAAAACTCGATAGCTTACCGAAAAACTCAACATTTCTCTTGGTGATGATCCATCAGTTACGATTATCTGTAATAGTTAGATGCAAAAATAAACTTTGTACTTTCTGCTGCTCAAACCTCACTCAATATAAATTGTTGTTTTGTAAATACTTCGAAATTTTAACATTATATGACATACATTCAATAATCTAAACACACCCGTACCTATAGTTATTTGTTATTCTTTAAAATTTTAAATCTGCAAAATATTGCAAAAATGATTGTAATTTTCAAACATTGCCGCACTCTAACCTAAACAGACAAATTTAGGTTATAACTGCAAAAACTCGTTGCCTAAAAATAACCATAGCTAGAAACCAACCCATACTACAACTGACGAAAGCTATGCACATAAGGCTTACATGGCCTCTGTCCAATCGTTTTACAAGGCTTACCTGGTGAAAGTTTTAATAACAGTTTGATGAGTTGGTCCCATAAGGAACATAATGAGTCCCTGTTTGTTTTGTAACATACTGCATCTGAGCAAATCATTAGGAAGCTAATCAGAGATGTTGGGCCTTGTTTTGTTATTGTCTGTAATTTATTTTACCAACGATTAATACAAGCATATTATAAGTTGTAGGGCGTATTTTATGTGTTACGTTTACTGTAGCCTATATGTAGTTATTATTATTTTCATATATACATATTATTATTTTCATATTTTGGTTGCTAAACTAATACAGTGGTATAAAGACCAACAGAGGTAGAATGTGTTTTGAAATCTATCCACATTTAAAAATTATTATGAATATGGACGAAATTAGGGCGAATCGCCTACTCAATAAGTTGTTGACTCATGATTAATCTTAGAATATCTGGGTCTAATTGGTAAGATATTTTTCGTTGCTATTGGCCCAAGCCTACGTTTGTGGTATATGCCTAGTACGGTAGGCCAGTGGTTACCCACACAATCACATTGGCGCACACGCACACACATACACACAGTCACAGACACCGACACCGCCGCGGCGGAGTGATTTGTTGAGTTCAACTCCTCCGTCCGTGAATCGCATTCCTTATAACTTGCAACGTCCCTAGCCTCACAACCTCGGTGCAACTCTATGCAACGCTATTCAACTCTATGCAACTATGCAACGCCACCTGCTGTCGGCCCTGGATAAGCTATAAACAACCTGGTAATAGCGTGAAATATCTATAATAAATATCTATAATAACTTTTAATGTTAAGTTGGGTGTAACATCTATTTTAACTTATTGTTATTTAATTCCAGGATCTTGTTGTTGGCAGTTGGAAACATACATTATTTGAGAAGAAAAATATCAGCATTAGCATTGTTTTAGTACAAAATAAAATGTCTGTGAAGCTCGAATAATACTGTAGTGATCCTATGCGTATTAACGTTTGCAAATTAGGTTCATACAATAAATAATGTTTAGAATTCATCTCACTTTTATATATACAGCGCAACGTCTTCTCCACGCTTTGAAGTTTATATAGGAAATAATGAGTACCTTTTGGTTCTAAAATTAAAATGTTTTTGATGAATTCGTTTGAAAGGATATTTTAAAAATTCCAAGGTTTTTTTTGTGTGAGTATATACACTTTTGGAATCTAATGCCTTTTAAATTGTTGATATTAATTTATAAATGACTTAAAGTAAATATGTGTAGACAATATTAAATATAAGTGACTATACGTATAGTAACTTTTATTCAATAAAAAAAGTAAACGTAATATTGCGTTAAGTAGTTGTTTGCCAACTTTAAATGGCAATGTTGTAACTACATACTATAAAGTCTATGAGGTAACTCTTCCTCTATAGTAACGACAATACGAGGAATATTTTTAGGAAGATAGGTCTTATCCTTGTCGTATTACTTCGTCGAAAAATTGCATTAACAATGGACCTTGACAACTGATTTCGGAATTTATATTTTTATCCAAAACAGAAACATTCAAGTTCGATTTGACCTCAATTACGCAATTACTAAACCTTTTCAAAGATTTAGCCAGCATATGCCATTAGAAGAGTCTCAGATGCCTTCTAGGAAGTCGAAGAGTATTACAAATTATATTTTGTGCAATCAATCTTTAAATAGAAACTTCTCCTGTACCCGAGGGATTCCAGAACCTACACCTTTATATCCCAATACGCTCGGGATGGCGGGTGTGGCTAGACGGGTCCCAAGACAAACTAGTTTCCACTTCACAAGGTGACTACCCCAATATATCAGCATGGACGTGGGTTTGGTGTATGTTTACTTGCATGAGGGCGCTAATATTCTACCTACGCCCGCCACTGGTCTACATATCCGGGCATCTAGCGGTGGTAATCAGATGGAATAGATTACGATTTGTTCGCGGGTTTCAATGGTTATGTTAGTGCTATAGCTAAGAGTTTGGAAAAATATTGAAAAAAAACACCACTATTGTTATATATTCGTGCATCTCACATCAACACTTTACATCCCTTATTATATCCGTACTGTAAAATTACACATAATGCAAAATGGTTGGGATTGCAGACATTGAAAAGTGTGGTTATTTTAAACCTAACACGCTTGCAATGACCTAGTGTTTGTTATCGGAAGTAATTTGGACCACTTAGCTTTATACAATTTTATTGTTGCAATTTAACCGGTTTGGGTTTCGTGGAAGAGTTTACCAACTAACAATGCGAGTTTTATTTAGGTCACAGAAGAATCTTGTCTCACTATTTGAAATTTTGAAAGTCCGGAGGTAGAGATTAAGGATCGCAAAGGTAAGTAGATCTATAGCTATTCTGTGATATAACTTGGAGCAACATTTCTGCTGATTTGTTCAAGTAGTTTTCGTACAACAGAATAACAGACGGACAGGTTCCTCAGGGTCATGGTACTCGTAAATTAGATCGAAAATTATCTTCAGATTTTAAGAGCGGCTATTGAAATATTTCTAGTGGAAATAAAAAAAAATATATTTTTAATTTAGCAAAGAATTTTAGAATTATATTTTCCACGCATTTCTGACAACTTGGCGTTACAAACCATTCAATAAAAAAGATCCTTTTAAAGGAACCTTTAAAAAGGTAAATTATTGTTGACATAACTTCAAAAGAATGATCAGTTCTGAACAAAATTAATTGTCAGCCAAGCTAATGAAGGATAAATATTTTACGTTTTGGCATAGATAAAAGGAGTGGTTTTGGTTTAAATGTCTTAACGCCATTTATGCCTTTTAAAGGTATTCTGTTCATGGTGGAATAGAAGGTCCACTCACATGATCATTTGAAAGTTTTGTCTTCATTTTATTTTGTTTGTATACAATTAGACTCTACTCAAGTAAATATATTCTTGCCAACGTTTCGTGTGAGTTGGCATAAACTTTACAACCAAATACTAAAATCAAAGGCTGCTGCACATTTCTTTACTAAATGCCTAAATTATATCCAAAACCCCTGAAATATGGACAATATCCTGCTATTGGGACACACCTAGGCCCACTTATTCGCGTAAAGCCGCAGCCCATTGAAGCAGGCTTTAGGCGTGGTCACCTATATGTTCTTTGACCTTTCGAGCCGCCAAGAAACTAGTTTGCGGCTTAATGCGACAAGTCGCTGTACAAAGCCCGTAACTTATCTCCACACGTGGGCACTGTTTGAATTTGGTTAAATTGGGTATGAATAGCGATTAGTTTTAATGTTTCGATAGTCAATGGTAGCGATTGACATATATCACGAACTCATGGTTATTGATTTTCAACTAAACTGTTATCGATTGTTATCGATGTTATCGGTTATCGATTTTCATCTGAACTGTTTCGAGGGATCACTCGTTGATTTGGGGGTTTATTCATTTTAGTAGCGAATAGCCTACAACTTAGTTTTACAAAAACCAGGATGTTTCTATTGCGGGTTCATAAATGATAAAAAAATTATGATTACAATTACACTTTTTTGTTTAGTTTTTCAGATTTTAAAAGTTCAAGTTAATAGTGGATAATAGTAATTAGCACTAAATGAATTTTGGGAAGATTATATGTTTATTTGTTATAAAGGTCTAAAACGTTTTATAGAATTTAATTGGAAAACATACCAATGTTTATCACATATGGAAAATAAAATCACAGAAATTTACGACAAATCAGGAGTAGTATATTTTGGTTTCAAATGATTTTTTATAGAAATTAATAAACGTATCACTCATTCTCTACACTCATCTCCATGCATCCTAGTCTTAAAATACCTACCTTCGTATGATCACTACCTATTTCAATTAAAATGTTTTGCAGTTAAGATTTTGCTTTGTTCAAAATTCATTTTTTACCCATCAGAATTCAAACCATAGGGTTGATTTAATTTTCCTTTTTGGACACTGTCGTATGAAAAATAAAGCTACTTTTGGAAAAAATAATTACAATATTTGAAAACAATTTTAAAATCAAGGAAGTCAAATTTTTACCGTAAAGTTATGAAGATAAAAATTATTCTTAATTTAGGTATGTTTGTGGTGGCAAACTGAAGAAAGTGCTATAATTATTATAAGTTGGCCTTACTTTAGAAACAGTCTAGCAGTAACGTTCGTTTAACTTTATCCATTTATAAGAGTTATGTTTGATAAACTACGATAACTTTCTGCATAGCTCTGAATCTTAATTTAATCCCTTTGTTAGGTAAGTTCATAAACAATTACGAAAGTGAATAGAAGGTTTCCAAAAATCTAAACAAAATTAAATGAATTTTTTAAAGCATCTGTCGATAATATAATGTAATCATGAGTCATGAAGATTCACTTGACAAACTACATGCGATGAAAAAATAAAAATCATTAATCAATAATATTTGCATATATCGTAAAACTTTAACAAAGGGACTAAATCTTTAAGTACAGTAATATGAATCTAAACCCACTATGTATTGGAAAACATAATATAGAATCGAATACAACAGTTTAAGAAAGTTAATAAATCTGAAATGTGATAAATCTATTTTTACTACAACGAAAAATAACCAAAAAAATAGTTGAAAACCATAAAATTAAGAGTTCATAAAATTAGAGTATAAGAGTCAAACTATTTAACACTATATAAAATAGTACAATAATAGCTGATGGAAATTTGAATACTTCAAGAAATTAAAAAAAAAAAAACTGTAGCGCGAGACTTCGTCACTAAACTAAAATGTATGCAGTAGCCCAAGAAAATGCTACAATACCTTAGGGCTTATGTCATAGGCTACTTAAACTCTGTGGTACGTTTAACTTTTACGAAAGTAATTGCAAAACTCAGTACAGTAGAAAACTCCTTCTAAAACTAATATGGCTTGTCTAATGTTTCGGAATTCAAAGTTTGTAAGGATCTTTAACCATGCAGCGTAGATTTAAAGTTTCAAATTTTCAAGGGAGGTGAAATTTATCAATACTTGTTATGTGTATGAAGATTGGAGAGCAAAATAAGATTTTACTTTGAGAAGTGGTTATGTGGTGAAACTTTAAGTGAGTACAAAAAAGTTTCTAAAGTTGTCTACTTTTAGCTATTGAAGGATATTTCAATTTAAACACCGTCATGTTGACGGTAGATTTTGTTGTTACTAGTTTATTGAAGTCAGTGATGATAAAATGAACTAACAGTTAATCCGTTAGACTTAGATAGGCTGTTTGTTTTCAGCAAACAATAAATATTTTCATTCCAATTCCCTCTAATTGATAAAAAAGTTTTTTTTACTAATTGATTCCACACAGCTTTAATACAATGAAATTGCAGTATATCTATTATTTTCAAAATATGTGTTAAATAATAATTAGAGTATATACACGATTTACTATAATTTCGGTTATGGTTAAAGTAAACACTCATATTTTCATGTTATGTTAAAGCAGTGAAATAATACTAAAGGAATGTAAAATCAAGTATTTGAGGGAAGTAAGTTAATCATCCCCTTTACCTCAATCGAAATACAATGTGAAGATATAAACCTTGGAGGAAATGTATAAAATAGCTCGTACTTATTTGACCAACAATACCAGAACAAATTTACATATCACAATGACAACATTATTAATTTTCTTCAAGAAATTGTAACATGGTAAACCAAAATTCTTCCTATCGCCACTGTTACTAACCATAAGGTTTAGTCGAGAAAACATATCTCTGTCGTTAAAGTGAGACTGCAGCGTCATTTATAAACTCCTCAAATAAAAATTCCTTTTCTACATTATCAGATAATGAACACATCAAAAGTGTACTAGATATGTAAAACATCAATCCAGAAGTATAGTGAATGTTTGTTATCCGTATAAACATATTGTGTGCATGTATTTTAAATACAAAGGTTGTTAATTTTGTCTCCCACTTCTGTTTTTTAAGGCCTAGCTAAAATGAATATATAGAAGAAGTTTACATTTAACTTACTGATGGGCCTCCTTACTCGACAGTGATGTTATTATTTAAAATTAAAAATTTGTTATATTTAGTAGTGGACATATGTTTTAAAATATTTTTTCACCACACTATGATGTTTTTGGCTGTATTACATACGTTGATTAGTGGCTGGAAGTTAAGTTTTGCTGGCCATGCCAGCTGTCATCGTAATTTGGGGACCGACCACGTTTTTACAGCCCGGGGCCGTAAAGTCAGCTATTTCCGCTTACTTACTTAAAACATGAATGCATTAAATACACAATCAAAATCCATAGCATTGCAATAGAATTATGTTATTGTCACCGTTGCCTAGCAACTATTTATTTTTATTTTTGCTGATTCCTCAAATTATTTCTTCACATAACCTTAAAGTTGTAGTTGTGTTGACTACCAGTGTGCATTATTATATATAGTGGTGAATAGTGGTAATAGGGTATGGTGTGGTGAAAAATAGCGTTCGTACCACGGACCGAAAAGGTTTTGCAGCTCTCGATCAATTTAGGTTCTCGACTGCGTCTCGAACTTGAAAAATCTCGAGCCGGCAAAACGTAATTTTCGGCCCTAGGTATGAAATATACTATTAAACAATGTAATTTTATTAAAATTAATATTGTAAAAAAGATGTTCAAATTATAAGATAACTTTAAGATGTAAATAAAAAGGATCTCAATAAATTCAGTTTGTTGATTTTTTATTCATATTATAACGTTCTTAAATTTATTGTAAGTTACATTTGGAAAATTAACTCTATGAAGAAAAATTTTGACAACAATAACAATTAATTAGCTAGTCGTTATTGTTTCCCTTAAAGACGGTCAGCAAACTAATCCCAAGTTTTCCTACCTTGATCAGGATCCTGGAGACGGAAGGAGAAGACGAACCTTTTGTTATCCTCTCCTAGGATCTCGATATCCGGACTGCGCGACATGGACGCACACACGCACAGTCACACACTGACACTGGGGCGTCTCCCCGCCAGAGGTGTCGGGCCTTCTGAGACTGACACACCGCGGCCAGCAGCTAGGACTGCCACCTCTACCGCACACGATATACAACCGTGGTGTCAGCACTGACACTGGGGCGACTCCCCGCCAGAGGTGTCGGGCCTTCTGAGACTGACACACCGCGGCCAGCAGCTAGGACTGCCACCTCTACCACACACGATATACCGTACAACATCCATCTCTTCCCCACATGTAATCATGATGATTAGAGTATATACGTGATTAATTATAATCACTTCTGTTATAGTAAAATGACTCATTGTTGAAGGTTGTGTTAATGAAGATAAGTTGCAAAGGACATTGGAGTTAAGTACATAAAAAGATCCTCAAGTAGGCCTAATTTAAACACAACTGTACATTTATGTTATCCTCACAGGCTTTGTATCTCACCGGTAGTAGATTTCTATGACCTCGCTACCTTTTAGGGTGGTTCTGAGTCAAACAACTTAAAATTGAGTACTTTTCTGTTATGCTGACCACATGATGAATTTTCTGTTTGTTTTATCCACAAACGATACAATACTTTACTTAAAATACTTGGTTTCATAACCTATCCTAACACAACCTTGTGCGGTCGGTATTAACAGAAGATTGCCCTGAATAATTGTTCTTTATTAAAAATGTTAAAACTGATCACTTTATTAGAGTGTGAAAAAAACGAATTTTTGATCGGGTATTATGTATTACTGTCTTCCCCTTTGTTTCTTCTTATTTGCTATGCAATACGGGAATAAAGGAATAAAAAAGGAATTTGCCTCTTTGCCAGAGCTTACACAGTATTCCGATTACCCTATGGCATATCAGAAAGTTTCATAAATTATTCTGGTAAAATACTTTATTTCATATTTCAACTTCAACGAAGATAAAGTATCTTTTAAGTTTACCGTTTCTTAAAATATAAATGTTCACAAAAAATTAGAATGATACATTACTTTGAGCGGGAAGGAATCACACAGAAACTATATTTTACAGATCAACACCATCACAGTTTCCAATGGATTCAATCTTCACATCGCGGTATTTAAATGACGTCCGGGCCCGCTAGAGTGCGCTAGTGCCGCGACGCCCACTTCCATTGTTGTTGCGACGCACACTATGATTTATCCCCAACACTCGCAGTGATGTACGGCCCAAGACCGCCGGGATCGACTCTGATCGTTGTATCGGTATCCACCTATGGACAGTCTGTTATTACCGTCTATTGAGCTCACATTAATGCCAGGCCCTCGCTACTGGTCTAGGAGTGTTTTTTTTTTTTTTTTTTTTTTTTTTTTTGTAACTTACGAAAACAAATTATTTTAGCAGGTTCTGATAATCGAAGTTATGTTGAATTCTGTCAATTAGTGTTAGTATTTGTATTGACTATATTTTTGTATGTGCTTTTCTTTATTTTTGGGGAATAAACGGTTAAACTGATCTTTAATTTTAATTACGGACATATTATAATCACATAATATGTATGTACAGTACTGAATATTATTCAGTACTGTACATACACATTCTATTACTAATCATCTGAGAGCCTTTTCGCTCTTACAACTCTACTTTTAGATTATTTTCCCATTGCATTTGTTGTATTGACATTAAATTGAATATGTCACCACAGTAAATCTGTTATAGATTTTGGGATTTAGAATTCTTCTGGTTACATCAATAAACATAACTATGTGTTTAAAACCAAACGGGTTGGAGTTATTGTTTGTAAAAATGGTTGTAATAGTATTGTTAGGAGGTTGCCGATTAGTTCCTAAGAACTTTTAGCAAAACTTAAGACAGATAAACTTATATATATATATATATATATATATATATATATATATATATACATATGAAACCCCTTTCATAGTACCATATCAAAGTGTTTTGGTGCAGTTATTGGTAACAAAGGAAATTCAAAAAATTCAAAATAAAATTCCCATGTTATTCTTATGGAGAATATTCTAAAATGGTGTAGTTTGCTTGTTTAAGGATATATTTTGATCAAACTTGGCAAATTCATTTTATTTATACTAAGCTATTAATACCTTACTGAAAAACACATTTAATAAGTTCCCCTGTAGCAGCTAACCTAGGTACTCGTTAATCATAAAATGTCATTTAATTGAACATCATTTTAGACAAATGGAAATTCGCTTAGGTGACAGATTTGCTGCGGTGGGGGTATTCAATACTAAAAGTTAAATTAAAAATTATAATTATGCCGAAAAAAAAACAGAAAAAATCCAATCCTTAGTTATTAAATGCGCATACCAACTGTTTAACTTTGGCAAAATATGCTTTCGCCATATAAACTACCATTTCCGCAATGGTGGTTAAGTTTTGATTGCACCAGCTGGGAATGTAGGGCGACAACATAAATTCGGCCAATCTACGGCAATAAAGATGATATTGAGCTGCGCAGTGACAGTTTTATGGGCGGGGAAGAAAGTGGTTTAGGACCTCAACGAGAGACGCCTTGCCAAGTCCAGGCGACGTAAAATGTTGTTTTACATTATTAAATAATTTACTATACGTAACTTGAACAATCTCTATTCGTTAATATTTATTTTATTGGAAGTGATTCATTTTGCGAGTGTTTGTTGGAAGTTCACTTTTGTCACATGTTATAGTAGAAACAAATCATAAATTTTTAAATGTAGTTGTTTTAATGTTACTCAGATGTTGTGCAAAAAAGTCTACGATTGATGGTTTGTCAAATTGGTAAACATCATCAACCAACTACTTAAGAGTATACATTTGATTTGAAACCAAAGTATCGTTGAAAAATTAAAATTATGGTTACGTAAACAAATCCAAATTTTGCTTATTTTTTTAATACTTAATTTCATGTTGTAAAGTTTACCTACAGAGACCTGACAAAGCAGACTTCCTTGCACTGATTGGCCGTATTTACTTACTTTTCTCGCATTCATTTTACTTTGCCGCTCTCATTTTTCCTTGCCACACTCCAGTTTTCCAAACAACACAAAACCGTTTGCTTTTTTTAGATACGTAATATGTGAACGCTTGAAAATAAATTGTCAACACTCAAAGACACTACGACTACGATTAGATGGTGCGCATTACAGCCTTTAAGTATTAATACCACGACCTGTTGTTTCATGTTAACATTCTATTTTCGTTCAACACTTGGATTTAACCTAACGTTAAACGACTAATGCATTACAGTAACTGTAGGACAAATTAAATGTATAACTCGAGCGCAAAATGCCTTTGCTGCACTGTGCCACTTCGCACACTAGTTGACCCCAAAAATATCGTTTAGGATCAAATCCAACCCGAAATTTAAACAAATAGTTCTCACAATGTGAAAATATAACAAACAGTCTTGCCAATTTAGTTGGTAGAGATAGCAACGCCATCGTTATCCCCACATTATTAGGATATGTTACAGTCCAACATATCTCGGTTAAGCAACCACATAAATAACTGGCCTGGCTTCCTCTGCAAAGGTCAGTTGAGGAACAAATGTTTGGATAGATATAAGTTCTATCGCAATAACCCGTTTGACGTTGATCGATTATTAGAAATGTTGATTTAATAACCCATTACACTCGGCCCGAAGCCTGGTTGTAGAGGTGGTTTCAAATTCGGAGTGTCGCAAGGGTAATGCATTTTTAACAAGTGAATTTCATTGGTCTTGTTTACAATTGCAGCCTGGGCCATGAGATTTTTATTTTGAAACATTGAATTTTAATTATGAAACCAGTTTTGTTAAGTGTAGTCTTGATCATTGTATTACAAAATTGATAATTTTTCCCTGGTATGCGTTGAGGTTTTACTCCAAAAAAGTGATAGTCAGGAACAAATATTCTATTAGGGTTTCGCTCCCTAAATGTCGAATTCGTATTACTAGGATTATTTTAAAGAATATTGAAACAAAAACGGTATGGATCATGAAAAAAAAAATATTGCTACTAGCACGAAAGTAAACAGGATTTTATTAATATGTGACTGGAACTGTCAAATCAGCTGTTAAATCTATTAGGCATTAAGGCCAGTGACGTCATTTGTTTATGTTTATAGTCCATACCGTTACTGTCCTAACATTAGTTATTTTTATACCAAAAATGTTCTAACACATAGTTTCTGAAAAAAAACCGTTTGAAAATGATTCAATTAAAAACGATACTATCAGTTTCACATATTCTTCTCCTAAACTTCACTTTCCTTGAATTTTGACAAACTAAAAAGTTTAGTATACAAATTAACTATAACGATTTTGAAATTTTGAAGGATTGGAAGTAATGCTTGTAAAATATAAATAACATTATAGTTAACAGTTTTTAAACCCCAAAACATTGCAATCATGTTTAGGTTTCCTCACAGCCTCATACTAGGGCCCGGCAAAAAGCACAATATTTTACCTCTGTGCCTGTATACTGTTTCTGTGCCGTCACAACAGTCCGACTCTAACGATTAGTACTGTAAAAGCCACAATTATTTGCTCATTACTTTCATTACCACGATGCACTCGACGCTAGTAGTAATGAGAGAAATAATTATCTTTTTAAATTCTTTACACACTAAATTTAAACCACGTATCAATGCAAACAAAATAGTTCTACATAAATACTTAACTTTGAGTTGGCTTTTTATTACAATTTGCGAATAACTTCTACCTCCATGTGAACTGCCATCTAAACATTCCATCCTTATGTTATAGTTATCTCCAGTTTCTTTTTTCAAAATCGTCGTATTTGATATGAGCCACCGACATATTGTGCTCATGTAAAGTACTGATTTCTGTTGAATTCACGAACTTTTTCACCAAGTCAAACAGATGGATAGCTGTAGCTACTAAAACTGTTACTACCCATCAACAACCTCAGCAACATAAACAAAGAAGAAAATTTATTTTTAGACACTAACGCATTCTATGACGGCTCACACAACTATCTTCTTATTTATTTCTTGGCAATGTCATTTACAATAAGAAAAAAAAATTCCATGCTCTTTTTTTAGAAAACAAAATTGGTGAGCACTGGTCTATATAGTTGGGATATCTAAGTCAGTATCCAATAGTCAATGTTAAAGTAAGATTTATGTCCAGACTTGCCAACCTTCAACACATGTTTGGTATGATGGATACAAGTTGTAGGGACTTTGTGCGTGTAACCTACACCAGATGATTTACGACCATTGTTGATTCTGCAGTAAAGTCCAACTACAGTTTGATGACCAAAGGCAGTTAGGGAAGGTAAATGAGGCTTCTGGGTCTGATGAACACGTGGTGTAATAGACGTCTTAATCTTTTACGAGAACATTATGCAAGTTGTGTAAGTTTGATAGGAAAAGAAAATAATCAATCACACTTAAAAAAGATAATAATTTAAGGGGTTTTGTAGACGATCCGGTTAACCTCAATTAAAATAGAAAATGAGCAAAAAAATTTAACAAAAATTCTAAACTGAATGTATTCTTTGTTCTAATATTGTTTTGGCTGCTGAGTTGTTAAAGTGATTGCCTAACAACTGACAATTCTTCACTCATCCTACTAATATTTGGGTTAAAATACGCACCTAGGAGGCGTCCCTCCATCTCAATTGATATTGATATTATTATTTACTGGAACTATTCTATTAGCTAGGCAATCTAAAATTGGCATCTTCCCTAGTATTTTTTTATGTCGAAACATTATCGTTAACTGGGCGATGAAACATTAAGAACTTACCGGTAACATGTGTCATTTAGAGGATGTTGATTACAGTATTACCAATTAAGATGGGGACGCACCTTGGTATTTTAAACCAAAAATGAGGAAATGATGAATGTAGAATGAACTGAGGTAACTTGTTTTGCTTTTTTTTATATAGGTGTTCCTTAACAAGACTATTTATTAAAACCAATGATCAAGGACAGCTCGGTCAATTCGAGCCTCAAAAAACTATTAAATTTTCTCAGGATAATTATAATATTGATATATTTAAAGATAAACTTAACTCAATACATAAATAATTTCTGACACTCACACGCATTTCTCATTTCTGATTTCACAATGACTCACTAAGGCTACAGCCACACGGGTGTTTTTTCACACGGTAAAATGTAGCTTATTTTCACGCTGCTTGAATTACCGCTGTTGTATGCCACACGTGCGTTTTTTCACGTAGTAAAAAACGCTTATTCTCACGCCGGTTGAAGTCCAGGAGCGGCAAAATGCAGTGGTAACCCGCAGTTGATTGGAGATTTCTTGTAATTATGTTGTATATCCTCCTCATGACCGGAATAGTAACCTTGTTTCTGACTAGTGAACAAGAAATATGAACGGTATATTAATTTCGATTCGAAAACAAAACTAAAATTATTTGATTTTTTAACCTTTCATGTAACTATTTACATTTAGTATAAAAAATAAATATAATATAAATATTTTATGACAAAAATTTTCATCAGATCTTTGAATATTCTACTACATAAATGCCTCTTTACATTTTTTTGTTCAACTAAATTCCTTTCATTTTAATAACAAATTACTAAGTGGTTCAGTAAGGTCGACCTATGATTAAGACAAAACGTGTAGGCCTATTGTGTAATTGGCTAGACCCTAAAAATATTAAGCTATCCTGGAAAAAAATAGATACATTCATCTTTATTAACTTGCTAGGACAACTTGATCAAAGCTGCGTGTTGCTCCCGCCCGTGTGGCCAGGGACAGAGCGTGAAAACAAGCTTCAAAAATGCACCCCAGTCCATTCTTCTGCGGGCCCGCGGCGGGTGATTTTGCAGACGCGCCAAATCTGCGTGAAAAAACGCTGCGTGTGGCATACCTCATTACATTTAATGCTGCTCATATTTCTCGCTTTTTTCACGCTGCGTTCTTGCGTGAAAAAACGCCCGTGTGGCCGTAGCCTTATTCAACTATTCTTGTGTATTTCCTAACTGTATTTTAAACAAACCTTTGCTGCACGTCTTCGTTTATTCTCTTTCATAGCTGTATTATGAACAAGATAAGCTTGTTTTACCAACGAAAATATAATTTTACATATTTTATATATGGAATGGCATTACCATAGCTAAAAACCTACATTTTGGGAAACACAAAATACGGTATTAATTTTTTTCTTATATTTATTCTAGCTTTGAGGCATGGCAAAAACGATAAACCGTGTAAACAAAGCCTAGGTAGTTTATACCTCGTTGCTATGGAGAGAAAAAAAAACTTGTAAAAGCCTATATACATAAATCGTGTGTATATGATTTAATACTTTAATGCTTTTCATTACCACCATCCACCATCCATGACCACCATCCATGACCCTAGCAGGTAATTGTTAATCAATGATTAGAGACATGAACATTGAACAACAAGCAAAATTTGTACATGTATCCAAAATAATTAGTAGTAATTAATTAATGTAATGTTTGCAAAATATGCAACTTTACATCAACAAACATTGTGTACTAACACAATAAAGTATAACAATACAAAATATATAAAACAATAGAATTTTGTTGTAACTACAATTACTCGGTTTGAAATATTTCTTAGAGAGGCTGTGAAATCTTAACATTGTGACTTTAATGAATGATATATAAATTTCAAGTGCTTCCCACAAGATGGCGGGTTGCCAGGCGACGCTTCGTCTGCTTCCGGTTGACAGATACTCTATGTACTTCCGGTACTACCCTGTGAAACTAAGTTACTTTACTTGGTTTACCAATTTAGGCCACGACCTTAACGTTTTTTCCGCAGGGACGTAATGGAATTATATAAACAAGGGCTTAAAGAAGAATTCCCTTACTATTTTACAAAATGTAACTGCGGTTAGGTTAGTTTATAAGACAAAGAAGGTAAAATTTACAAAAAAAAAAAAAAAACTATGTGATGCTGTTAAATTTGTTAATTGACCCAGATTTACAAGGTGATCAATTAGTTTCATTCCTTATTTTGTCACGTAAATGCTGCAAATATTAACTTATTTTTGGTCAAAAACCTAAAACTAAAACATTTCGAATAATTAGGTTTACACGAACTTAATACCTAAACAAGTTTCTAAGGGTCTTGACAAGAAGAAAACCGACACTATTTTACAGAACGAGTACGCTGTAGCAATTAGGTTGACGTTTGTGCATTCGGCTTTGTTGAAAGGAGTATTGCATTCCGTGTTTTCTTTAATAACATTTTACTAAACGCATATGTCTATCAATAAATCGTTTACTGACTGTAATGCTTCCAGAAGTTCGTCAACCCATTACATAACCAGTGCGTTGGAAAATCATTTACAATTTACAATTAATTAATTACGTTTTTCTAAAACAAAGAAATAATAGCTGTCACATCCGTACTAAACGGTTTTATATTTCTTCTTAAATAAACGTTCATATTTTGTAAATTAAAAAATTTGCTTCAAACTCACGTTTATAAATTTAAAAGAAATTTTGGAAACCACATTTGAACTGTACTGTCGGTAGTAGAAGTCGGCGTAGTTGAGGAAATGTCCGCTACGAGCGCTACTTGACAGAAGCAAGCATTGTTGCTTAGTGCTGCTACCTCTCTGTGAAACACCAAAACACTGTCTGCATCGTACTTCAATAAATTAATACAGGGTACTTTATAAATACCAAATGGAGAGTAAATCAATGTCAAAACTTTTATTTTAATATATTCGAACTAGAACTTTACCAATATTGAAACTACAATATAGGTGAAATCTATACAAATGCAAACAATATGATATGGTGTAGAAGTTAGTTGCCAGTATTTAAAAGTTTTACTTTATGAACTGTAATTTTCAAGAGAAATTCTAAATTTAAACTGCAATTTTCATCAACTCAAATTAAAATATGTTAGTTGTTTCAATTTCATTAAAAAAAACTATCACAAGCTTACTCCGGTAATATTATTAAATATGGCAAAGTATTTAAATTTCCTGGGGCTGCAAATTAATATTAAATAATCTCCATGAAAAAAACTACAGTGTTCAGATTTGTTTTGTTGGATTCTTAAATGTCATTTAAATCACACTTAAGCAAAACATTCTAATATAAAAAAAAAAAAAAAAAATAGGATATGAAATGCTAAAGATATTTAATTTTTAAATCCTCCATTGATATAATTCATAGCAAGATAATGTTGTGACATTGAGTAACAAACATTTTGTTTATAATAAAGGTGATCAAAGGTGATAGGGTAGATAAATGTGAGGTTATATTTCCGTTGGCTCCGATAGACTATATTTTGGTAGTTTAGTCGTATTCCGCAACGAATAACAGATAAAACTACAGTACTATACTACTATATTAGCTTTAATATTCATAAATGTATCCTCTTTATGGTTCCAGCTTCCTAATGCAATGATTATGGTTAGGAGTGAGCTAGTCTAGTGTGTAGAGCGCGGGACGTCGGTACCCAAAGTCCCAGGTTCAATTCCTGCTAAACACCGATGAAATAAATGACACCATCCACCAACCATGTATCCAACATGATTTTCTGTTTGATAATAACCTAGAAACTGACTAAAATACAAACATTATTTTTAGAAACATTGGTCCAGTTGTTAAAAACTGTGAACGTTCACTGTTGCAAAAAACAACGCAGCTCCCTAATCCATATAAGCACTGCTTCATTTGAGTTGTGGAGCAGAGCTAAACCTTCATAATCGTTTATATTTTGTACGAAGAGGATTATGTAACAAATATTTGAATAATCTCTCAAAATTATACGGCCTTACGTTAATTTAGACTATTATAAATATATTTAAAAATAAATATTTTTTGTGAACATTTAACACTTTAATGATTGATTTAACACTATCATTTTTAGGAGGAGAATGGCATTTAACCGTTAATACCAAGTGTTATTTTTGTTGGCCCCACACTTATAAGCTGGCCATTTCCAACAACGTACATATTTGGAGTCGCTCCTTTTTGCTGTAAGTCTAAATATATTTTAAGTGCCTTTTAAATGTACTGTAAGTCTGTACAAACTGAGAAATCTAGATTTTACAGCTTAAAGTGCGTACTAAAATCTAAAATTGAAAACATACTTTGAAGTAAATATATTGCTTGGAAATATAAACAAATCTATGATAATTTGGCAATTTTGGTTTTATAATATTGGCCATGATATATGTTTGTGTTTACGTTCCATGTGTTATCCAGAACAAATGCCTTTTTATCATGCCATCATAAAATTATAGCCAGAGGCTGATCTCAATGATCCAAGGACTTTTTAAGTAATAGTTGTATAAGTTAACCACGTTTATGGGAAAAGTATTTCTAATTTTGAGGAAACACGATCACTAGAGAAACTGATAAACACTTGAACATATATATAGAATTTCAGTGACAAAATACCATTCGATTATATGGAATAACTATTTACCAAATGGACATTTAAGCCGCATAATAGTATTTTTAGTCAATAACACAGTTTTCATCCTCAAATACAGAAAAAGTTGTCCTGTAATTAGAGGCCGTAACTTTTGTCTATATTATCGATCTATGTATCAAAGTCGGCTCAAAAACAAGGACTGTACCACATGGCTTAGAGCTATTTGCTGTTAGTGGTTTTATACCAAGTCATGGTATACAGAAGTTCACTACTCCAACCACTAAACCACTAAGTTGTTCAAACAACCGTTTGAGGTCTTTAGCTCAAATAGCTTTTTACTTCCCCTTTTATAAGGAGAAAGTATTGTTTTCGTCAAAATTGTCGAGTTTAAGTTTTGGATGGAAATATTCGTTGAGCCCAAAAAGTGGTTTTCGAAGGGATGTCTGTGTGTGAGTGTGTTTGTCTGTATGTGTGGATGTGTACATAGCTACAGTGGTACGATTTTAAATCAATTTGGTTTTTTGTACTTCCAAACATTTTAGATTTTTATACAAACGGATTCAACAATTTTGATCACATTTAGTATGTTTTGGCCCCTTTTAACACTAAAGAAAATTGTACAAACTCCAATACTGTAAAAGGTACAGTTCAAAAATTGTTGCAACCTTTGTAATTTTACCCAAAAATACCATAGTTACTCACACTACAGTTACTCACCCATTACCTAGTAAACAACAACCAAATCCTTGTCATAAAATCGGTTTAAACCACGAAAAAATTAAAACTATGTTGTTTTGTCACGTAAAGGATGACAAGTGAAATATCAAATTAGTGATGAACCAGCTAAGAAGAGATTGTAAACATATGGTGTGTGAGGGGGGGTGGGGGAAGAGGGAGGTAAAACAAGATTAATAACACTCTACGCATTTTGAACAGGTGTTTTCCATGTTTGTAAAGCTCTTGGCAAGGAGCTATGAATATTTAATTATACGTGCAGTGAATACTTCAACAGATTCTGGTGCAAGGCTTCCTGGTAAAATATAATTGATTTGATGATGTATTTTACGTATAATTGTTAATAATTTGACTGCACTTTAATAAATTACGCAGTTTCATCATTATTGAATATATGGTTGGTTCCGCGAAAAGTTATGCCAAGCATTCTGATGACACTTTGTATGATTATTAGTTTGATGGTACTAAAGCAGTACGGTTAACCATACTACACAGTAGGCATATTAAGACAGTAATTAGTTATGCGCAATTAAAAATATCTACTACAAATTGGTTTTTGCTTGGCCTCAAACAATCAACTAAACTATTAGCAAAAACTTTGGACTTGTTGTTACAGGTCAAATATAGATCTCATACAAATCAGCACCGATTCCCTTACTAAGTTCCCTGAGGTGCACACACACCCTCCTAGAATTACTAGGCTATCGTTACGGCCCCATTTTCACCAAACTGATTTTCTTATTCTTTGCATATTATTGGTGCATATTAAATTTGTACATACACATTTGGCATCTATTTAATATATGGTACTTACGATATAGTGCAAGAAATATGCTGCAATTAAGCCACCTTACCTGCAAAACAACAAGAAATTAAATCAGTAAAATTTTAAAATATGCTTGACATTTCAGGGTTTTTGTCAAATAAAAATTTGACAAACTACTTTACACTAAAAACTACAGTGTTCAGATTTGTTTTGCTTGGATTCTTAAATGTCATTTAAATCACACTGAAAACAAAACATTCTACTGTAATATTAAAATAAAATTTCAAATGCTAACGGTATTTATTTTTTAAATCCTCCGTTGATATAATTTATAACAAGATCATGTTGCGACATTGAGTAAAAACATTTTGTTTATAGTAAAGGTGATTTGCTTATTAACGTTAGTATAGTAACAAGTAAATGAGAAGTAAGGTAAGTACCAAGTAAAAACAACTACTTTACTTCAGTAGTTGAATATAAAATAAAGCTTATAAACAGTTAGAAAAATATGACTTAACAGAATAATGAAATGTAAACATCTGAAAGTAAACATTTTTTTAAATTTTAAATATTATAGAAATCATCATAATAAAAACTTAAGATTAAATAGGCTAATGATAAATCTTTTCAGATTTAGTTTAATCTTCAACCTTCATTTACATAATACGTACACCACTGAATTGTAACCGATTTCAGAGATAAAACCTTGTGACATAGTCTCAACTTCATTGAATTACCATTGACTGAATATTGTGTTTTTCTTTGTGATAGTGTTTACTTAAAATCAAAATATAAAATTAATACGATGCTTGTGATTGTTTAGGGTTAAACTGATCTACAGGATTAAACGTTATTATTAAATTAATTAGTTCATCATAGTCGTTAGAACCTTTTCTTTAATATAAAATATTGTGAATACCACAAAATGGAAGCCAGTTCCTTGAAGATGTAATTATTGTAGAATCACTGATTATTGGACACAAAGTACGTTCTATAATCAATATGCTCACAAGATACTTGTGTTGTTAAACAAACTTTCTCGATTCATTGATTGGTATCCACAACTTGTACGTAATGTTACCATTTGAGAAAAGTGTATTTCCTTGCAGTCCATACAGAATCTGTATAATAAATAGGCCTACTGTATAGCAAATTAATACAAGAACAATATTTTAACTTTAAATGCTCGGGTGCAGATTTCTAGGCCAACATCAAAACGAAGACAACATATGGAACATTCTGTGTGTAATACATCAATTATTTCACTTATTTTTCACCGATGGAACGAACTTATGGTTGACGGATGACTTTATGGGGTTTTTAAGTAAACAAACGTACAATAGATTGCATATTTACAACAACGAAAACCATAACAAGATTTCTTTACATATGCGTAAATTGGAAATTGTATAAGTAGGCTAAACTGACACCAATACAATTTCCTGAACTTAAGGCGAATCTTTAAATATGTCATCAAGAGAAGTGGACATACTCAATAGATGAACAAGTTTTTAAGTGTATTTTTACTTATAAAGCTTAGATGGGAATGAATACATGATTGTTGGGATTTGAACCGCAGGCTTTGCGGTGTAAGGCTGCATCAACCATCTCCCTTGCTAGTCTAAATCATGTTTGGTAACTGCGGTTACAGCTCCCACAGCACTGTGTTACCATATATTACTGTTTAGTAGCATAATCAATGTGTATCAAGGGAGTAGGTCATGCTATATTGAAACTAATTAACCTACAATAAAGGAATGTTATTCGGAGTTTCCTACATAAAAAATAATTAACGTTGAGAACAAAAAACTAATCCCTATTGGCTAGCTTAATATAATTGGTTTTTTATCTTAAGCAGAATTAATTGGGCATTTTGTGTCGATTAAACACTGAAGTAGATGAATTTATAACGATTTGCAGTCAAATAATTATAACTGAGGTACAATCTAAACCAGTTTTTTGTGGCCTTATTTACTATGGTTTCTATTGAGTAAGGATACATGACTATTCATATAAAAGTGATCCTTTTTAGGTAAATGTTATGTTCCCCAGATGCTCATAAACAAAAATAAATTTGTTGAAACAACTTTCAATATATTTAAAAACTGATTTCATGAAACCGTCTCTAGATCGTCTGAATTAACTAGGTTCAAACTACCTGTCGCGACTTGCCTTCCACTGGCGCCGCATCTTCATTCAGGGTCAGGTCAATCAGTTTATTAAATGTCTAGCCTCATGTGCCAGTTCTGTTGCTTTTGCATTTTCCCGTTTATATCTCCTGACAAACTCCACAATGAGAGACCATTAGCAGAAGACATTCCAACCAGAAGTGATCAATTGTTGCACGAAACACTAGTCGTTGTATACTAACAGTGATCGTTTTGACAGTAACCAGTTGATTAAAAACCTCTATTATCTAACACACTTAGAAGTGTTAATCGTGATTTGACATGTTTACATAATTTTGTGTAGGAAGTGTCACGTTTTTATAAGATACAAATAGTCTTAAAACCCTTCCAGGACTAGGCGGATACATCCGCTAGCATTTTATGCATAGTGGACGGTAGGCGGATATACATGCCGATTATTACGACAGTTATTGTTATAGTTGATTATATATAACATCATTAATCTTCGTAAAAACGTTATTTTATTCAATTATATCTCTAACCGATGTATTATGAATTATGTTTTTCTAAAAGAATAAAACATGTAATATAATTTTTTTTTATACAAAAAATAATAAAAAGGTAAAAAACATATTTAATAAAGTGCAGCCTACTATTTGCAACTATTTACAACATTCTATAACTAAAGAATGTATACATTTTTTTTATTTTTAGAACATAATTAATTTTGCTCTCTGTAATTGTTTAGGCCGTACATACTATAGGCCGTTTGGGAAGGGTTAAAACTTGAATAAATATCAACACCTACCTACAGTGTACATTACCTTATGAAATATTGTTTTTAACGCTAGCACACAAGCTTAACTAACCTAAAAAGTCTAAAGGTTCTGTTCTAAGCAAGTAATTTGGCTAAGGAACAATAGAATTATAACTGAAAGTAAAGCCATTGTCAGCCCATATCCATCTACAGCCTATTGTTATATTATGTAAACATAATTAATATTGTTACATTATTTGGTCTGCGATTTTCTCAGGGATTAGATAATTTTAAATTAAAAATATCGTTATTTATGTGAACAGGGACCATATTATAATATTTTTTTATATTTTGCACAGTTTATCTGAACCCTCGATAAAAATAAATAATATAGAAGTAAATTGAACATAAACATTGTATTCATTACTTTTTGCTACAGAAATATTTTTTCTCAATAAATACACTTGCTTTTTATACCAATTCGGCCAATTTTGCTGCGTCGTACACGTGAAATCATTTAAAAAATACAATCTTTACGGACAACTCGAAATATTAAGCTCGATGAGTTCTTACAAAATGTTTACGACTTTGATACGGAAATATCTATCATGTGCCTTCTTACCAATACATATAATAACTTGAATAATAATTTACTACTTTAATGAAGACAATGCCAATAATCTATGAGTGACAAATGTTCTAATAATTCACCAGCTAAGCTGTCAACAATAGTTCGTGGACGCCCATTTGTCAAGTACAAAATGTGCTCGTCCCTTCCAATATGATCGTATAACAAAACGAAACCCGTAACCTTGGAGCTACATTTTAACTCATAAAAACAATTAAAACACTATAATGAAAATTTCTAATTCCACAGTAGCCCATACTAGATATTTAAATTACAATCACTTTGGTATTCGAAAAAATAATTTGAGATGGTAAATAACTCTTCAGCGGCTGTTTTCAATCAACGAAATTAACATTGCACTTATGGCGGGGAGATCCAAGATGGCCGTTGGCTTTCATAGTCTCCTTTTCATAACAATTCAAAACTACAAAGACAATTTCTAATCTCACAGAATATTAGATATTTAAATTATAATCTTTTTAGTGTTTGAAATATATTGTTGGATTATAATTAACTCTGCAGCAGATGTTTAAAATCATCCAAGATTCCCGCTAGCCTCCAAGGACTATTTTCGCTAGGATTTGTCTTTATTTATCTAAATAAGGAATGTTAATTCAATTTCGGATTTTTTCCAAATTTGGTTCTTAGAATGGCCGTAGGCTATATAATAATGTTTTAATAGTAAACAAAAAAAAATTGTAAACTTCTTAATTTTATAATAAAACTATGTTTTGTATCCAGACTCGTTTTCGTGTGTTTTGTATGTTTTACCACTATTGGGAATTTGATAATTCGATATGGAAAATTCTAAACCGTGGTCTGTTTACTATCTTATGCCAATATTTAATTATTGTCCTTATTTATCGTAGCTACACTGATTAAACTATGTAAGTAAAAATGTTGATTGAATTTTCTTGTAAAATATAAAAGCTTATTGAATAAGTTTGTTTTTAACAAAAACATGTAGATAAAGTAGCGAATAAAAATAGCTTGTTCCCTATATGGAAAATGGGTAAAAGAGGATGTTAAAGAGTTTTACTGTTATACAAATCATACACCCCTCTTGTCAGTGGAAACTGTACCCTCTAAAACATGCGGTTTGTGTAATTTTTTAACAAACTTTTTTAGAAAAGGATATGTTTACGTATTTCCTTATTCTTAATACACAACCATTGACACTACTATGCACTTAGTTTTGGTATAACCAGTAGTAACTTTGAATATTAAGAGCTAGACATTCCATTTTTATGTTGAGGTCGTCACCAGAGTTTTTAAATGCAAATTAACTTAGTTCAATTGACCCACTTGCAGATCGCAGATATAAATTAAAGATTTCTGCCGGATACGCTACCCTTTTAACCCAATCAAACTGATAGCAAAATTTAATTGTACGCTATAACATTTCTTCCGTCGCATCCAACTGGAACCGTGGCGTCGGCCTGTAATACAGCTTCTTGGAGGTCACGAATTGTGGATATTTATAGGCATAATCTGTGGATGCGATACTCCGTGGTGTGGATTAACGTCTGCACTAGTGAGTACTACGACTATCCGCAGTACGATCCTGATAATTATACCAATTCGTAAATTAAGGCAAAAATGTGGTTCGGATTCCCCTATATACTGTAGGTCCCTTAGTTGCCATTGGCTGTATGGGCTATTAATTGACAGCTGTGTCTAAGGAACATGTCTTAGTCACTAACAAGACTACAAGATCACACCACTCATCCTACACTCATCTCCATTCATACTTGGCTTAAAATACCTTACTTCCTATGGTCAGCATTTCAATTAAAATTATTAAATATTATTTAAAGTAACTATCTCAGTAACACAAAATAATAGACGAAATTTAATTTCATACACTACAACACTGTGGTACATGGATGTACTCAATAATGATCTGTTTGAACAACAATTTAGTGACAGTTGGTCCATATAGAAGGGATTTCTACTTCAGTATCCGAAAAACAATGGATAACAACAACAAAATTATTTTTTTGATCTTGATACACTAAAATAATGCTGCAAATCAGAATCTCCCTACACAGGCAGCTATATATCACACCGTTGTTGTCGGGGAAAAAATTTGACTCAACCGACTGAATATCCTGACAAAAAGAATAACTGATTGAGATTGGCATTCATAATTGTACAGTGACCCATAAGCCAAAAACCATTGAGAGATGACACTATTGGAAAACGACACACACATAATGTGACCAACACACACACATACATATATTGACCACCAATCCATATCAAGCTCAAACACCAATGTCGTCCGTGTGATCTGTAATACCACACTCTTATATACGACTGGTCAGTTTGAAAATGTCTAGTAACTGTGAACATGACCAACATTTTGAATCAAACGGTCAGTTCTTGGGTGATAAACTAATAAATTGTTGTAAATAACATTATTGTTATTAATAATCTTCTCAATATTCAATAAAATTACTAAACATTTTCTTCATTTTAGATTACGTTGAAGTATATATCGATTGTCATGCATAATAAGAAGTTGAAGTTACTTAAGAATTTCATTATTGATGTTTTGTTTCCCATAGACATAGGAAATATTGTTCTTTCCCTCTACAGTACTTTTCCTGTGATTATGCCATTTACTTTCAATTCCGAGTATAGCCATAGATTAAAAGATTAGATATTATAGCTAATAAATATAATACCCCCGCCGCAGCAAACCTGCTGTCTAAGCGAATTTCCATTTGGCCGAATTGATTTTCAATTGATCTATTTAAATAACATTAGGTTTAACGAGTACCTAGGTTTGCTGCTACAAGGAAACTAATAAAGTAGTGTGTTTTTAGTAAAATATTGATAGCTTACTATAAAATAAATAAATTTGCCAAGTTTGATCAAAATATATCCATAAACAAGCAAACTACAACATTTTACAATATTCTCCATAAGAATAACATGGGAATTTTAAATTTACCATTTTTTTAGTTTTCTCCGTAACCAATAACCGTACAAAAACACTTTGATATACTGAATTGTTTGTTTTTTTAAGCTCTTAAAGAAGGTTTAGAGAAAAATTGGGAGATTTTGTGTTTTGGGGGTAAAAAGTGAGAAAAACCAATTTTTACCCCATAAAACCCCCCATAAAACCCTGTTCCCATGGACCGATCATGCTGGATCGCGAACTCATTCAAGTTTATCCCGCCTTACACCTTCAAACCAAATTTCATCAAAATCGGATAAAAATTACTCAAGTTATCGTGTTCACGGACACATATATATATATATATATATATAAAACTATATATATATCTATATATATATATATATAAATCTATATATATATATATCTATATATATATATATATATATATATATATACATATATAAAAATTTGAACGAATGGTGTTTTTGGCCTCTGGGGACATTAAAATGAAAAAGTAAATCGGTCCCGGGCCTAAGTCTTACCATGAGACCTACGGTAATAGCTACTTCCCTATAGGGAAATTCGCTAAAATCTTGTCAACAGGTTGAGAAATATTCTTACCAAGCTTTGACATTTTAACTTCACGTTTCTAACGTAAATCAATTATCAACGGTAAATGATACCAAAATATTAGGTCTGGTTTCAGCATAAGAAATTCCAAATACGTTCTTGAAAGTAAATTAATTCTATAATAAAAATAAGAACTATAAATTAAATACAAGTTAAACCTTCTACGAACCTTTTGTGAAGCACCTTTCTGTGTCTTGACATTTTATTTGAGTGCTAGGGTAAACTTAATCCTTAATAAAATAAAATAAATAAAAGTCAAGGATTCCACCCTTTAGTTACCTTAATATATCCCTTTCTGGTATATTCATTAATCTTTTAAAGTTTTGGTTTTGGTCAAACGTTTAGTTACGGTACTATTATTTTAAAATATATATTTTGAGGTTTTCGCGATTTTTAAATATCATTTTTACATGTTTATTATAGGATTTCTGGAGACAGTTTAAAACTTAACTAGGAAAAACACAAAACGCTTACAATGAAGGCCAGCCAAGGAAATTTGTTGGATTTGGCTTTGCCTCATAAAACGTAAATCAAAGCTTTGTGTAATGTACCGCATTCTCTTGTAAATCATAACTGCTTTTCGTTTACAAAATAGAACTTCTCATTGGAATATCATGATTCACGATAAGTTTACTTAAAAATCAAATGGTATATGTGCTAAAAATATAATGAACCTTAACAAATATATAAATATAACTTAAGGAATTTCTACATTTTTTAACATTGGTGTATCAATAAGTTGTAAAAGACAGAATGAATACTAAATATTTGAAATAGTAACAGATTTTAAACTGTATACAATCTATTTTTTATTCAGTTACTTCAGTATCAAACTGATTTTTTATCAGACTAGTATTTATAGACTAGACTACAAGTAACGTCTAACGTTGACCTCGTGTGCCGTAGGGAACACAGTACAATGCTATGCAATAGTTATGAGCACATGCAAGAACAAAAGGCTCAAAGCTTGTGTTAACAATGCTTCCTTAAGCTAATAAAGTTCAAAAGGCAAGTAATAATTTAACTAAGCAACATTCTTGACAGAAGTTTGCATTCTTAGGTTGGATTAAATATCATTTACATACTGATATTAGGTATTTTTTTACACTTTTACCCCCCCCCCCCTATCACCCACATTGAAAAATTATTGGTTTAGTTCAAGTTGGAGTTAAAGGTGCAAATATTAGTTTAGAGTTCTCTTGGACCCACTATAGTGGTTTTTGAATTTCTGTGTGTGTGTATGTGTACAGAACTACAGATACACATTTAGTCGGATTGACGGAATTTTGCATGTGGGTACAAATCCATAGTATCCCCAGGCGTTTTATTTTATATGTTTGAAAATTCCGTTTTAAAGATGATTGTCTCTTAAACAACCCCCCCCCCCAAAAAAAAAAAATAGGATCTAAAAATAAACAGCAGCAACGATTTTGATAACAGATTTTCCATATAATCATCCTTTGAAACCTAAACACAATGATAGAACCGCCAAAACTAATAAATTTTTTGGTTCTACAGTTATTGTGATTTCTGTAATTTTTCCTCTAACATTCATGAGTTAGTCCCTCTACTCCACCCATATAATTATATTTAAGCTAATGAGAGAAAATATGTGTCTGTTCACTAGTAACACTTAATTTGAAAAATCAAACAAAGTTTAAAAATCGATTTACGGTAACTATTTTTAGAGGTAAGCATACTGTAGTTACTATTATGTACTTTACATTGTTTACATGACTGTAATTCCACAGCTTACAGTGTTGCTATGTCAACGAGGACATAACGCTTATCAGCTTATGACATATTGACGGTCTCGCCATCAATCGTGTGTTCAAACACAGCTGTCTTGTTGACATATGTTTACATACTCTTGCAGAAGTGAATTGAAGGTAGAGAATATGTCAGAGAGATTTTTCTATACCACACCGAAAACACTGTAACTATGGTTCTTCCCTCATAGCAAAAGAGTTTATAGTTGGATCATTAGAAAAATGTCAGATTTTCTTAACTTATTCTTTACCAATATGTGCTTGAAATCATACATTCAGTAAATGGAGTTTCCTAAATAAACAGCTGGTCAAGTGCGTAACCAAACTACACGAGAATTTTCACCCATGGCAACCCCTTACAGTTCATGTTTTGAACATACTAAGCTTAGTCCCGTGTTTTAATATAGACATTTATTTTCTACGAGATAAAGTTATTTGACCAGATAACTTCAGTATAAAATGATCGAAAAGTAAAGCATTTTGATTTTTTTATTAATAATAATATTTTGGCAGCTTAATAATTGTGACCGATCTTTAAATTTTGAGGTAGTTAAAATATCAATTTTGAAGATATTAATTACTCCTTAGTAAAAGGATTTTATAATTTAACATAAAGGAATAAGCTACGTTTCATGGTAATACCCGGACCCGGGACCGATTTGCTTTTTCGTTTTGAGGTCCCTAGGAGCCAAAAACACTCTACGTTTAAATTAACAAATATATGTGACGGTTAGCACGATCACTGGAGCTAAAAGTTTCCGATTTTGATAAAATTTTGAATAAACGTGTTAACTTACATTTTATTCCAATGAGTTCAGCATAACAGGATTTTGGGAACACGGTTTTATTAGGAGGAATAGGTTTTCCAATTTTCCACCTCAACAAATTTCTAAAATTTCTTTCCAAACAATTCTGTATGGCTTTAAAACTAATAATTAGTATGTAGTATCTGTAGGTTTGCTGCGGCGGGAGCATTTAATATTACTAAAGCAACTACAGTCTCCTCCTTACCTTGTGCGACATAGAACAGTCCACCTAATTAATTATGTACTTCTAGTATAACAAAGGCCCTTAAATCGAGGCGGTTCTCAACAATGGCTTTTGTTTAAACTTCTACCATACATTTCAGCTACGAAATTATAATCAAGTTTAATTCTCTAAAAAGAAACAACTGATTTTGTATGGAGTTTAGCAGATACAAAAAGAAAGAGAGAGAGAGTTTTATGTTTAAGAGACGTAAACATTTTTCTTGGTCATTCACCTAAAAAACAAGCTAAAAATTTTAAGCAGCACTTGATAATGATAACATTGGTATTACATGTTTAAAATAAATTACACTTCAAAAGAACGACGATTGATTGTAAAACACTCGTAGCTTTTTCTTTAAATGCTATAACACATTTGAAATGATGTATCTTTGTATATTAACATAATAAGAATTACTTATAACACTGTTTTCATAGGACTAAATTATATAAGAGCGTATATCGCCCGGATTATGATCCATCAATACAACAATAATGAAAATAGTGAGCATATAACTATTTTATTTTTTATTTAATGTTTACCCCTTTTTCTGAATATTACAGCACAATTGTTTTTCAAGAAAAGTTTATGGAGTTTTTATTATTAAGAACTTGTCTTCAGATCGTTTTTGCAACAAAACTAAAACCCTTGAAAATTTTTTATATATCTTTACTTCTCCAAGATCACCAGCATACATTAAACAATCCTAAATAAATATTTATTAATTAAAACTCATTGATTAATTAACTGTTTTTAGAAGAAAACGATGGAATGTAAGTCTACATAGAAGTCAAACCAGGAAAGTGTTTGTATTTCATAAAACATATGCTTAATTTACTCGAAGTTCTTTGCAGGCTTCGGTTGCCAATAGTTACCCGAAGTTTACATGGAAAGTAAAGGAGAACTTTTAAGACTCTTTTCTTGACATTATTAAAGATTAATGAGCCGTTGTCAAGCAATTTTAATCTCTAAAAATAATATCGTTCATCTGCAATTTCTATTATATTTTAAACACTTGTTTAGGCTTTTAATTTTATTGGTTTTTACACACTAAAAAAGTGAGTTTGTACGACATCTTATATATAAAAATTTATTTTGTGATTTTTATTCGTAAAATTTTACCAGAAGTATTTCTTAGATTTATCTCTGCATCTCTAATCAGTTTTAATAACTCCCTTGTTCTTTAATTGTCCATCTTTGTAATATTATAACATCATCTAGAAGTACCTTTCAAGCCCTGAATAAGATTTTTCAACTTTTCTATGGTAACATATTAAGGTTTTCTTAGGTACCACGACCATAATATTGATTATGTGTAAAATAAAGGAGGATTAGGTTATATTGTTAAACCCTAACAAATATGACGAACTTAATAGTTGTTGTGGTCCAACATTTGAAATATCCCTCTACAATAATTTTATAATAAACTAAGCAGTTACTATACGTGTAGACATCCCGTCTGCAAGATGATAACATATGTCAACAAGACTGATGTGTTTGGGTGCAAGATTGATTGTGAGACTGTCAATATGCTGTCAGAAGATAAGCGTTATGTCCTTGTTAACATATCTTCTGCTGTGTATGGAAATGCATCATAGTTTGCTGCCCACATTTAGACAAATGTGTAAAAAATAGCTATTGTACGCATATGCCATTGCATTTTTTCCTCTTAGGAGTCAAGGTAAAATCAAAATTCTGATTCTGATCCTGCATTGTTTAAAAATACCACCTAAGCTATTTACATTAGGCTCAATAACCCCCCCCCCCCCAGTCAACGAATCCTTCGTAGCAAAGATGTAGCATTTTAAGATAAATGAAAACTCACCTAAAGCCCTAGCAACATATTTTTTTTTATTTGCCCAACCGCCTTCTTGTTTAATAATATCAAGCAATAAAATGAATTATATTTAAAATATTATTAGTATCTTATAAGTAGGTATATATCAATATCAGCGAGTGTAATAACGTTTTATTAATTAGGTCCTCGTTGAATTTCTTGTATTTTATTTTTTCTTATATTGTATTGTATCAATTTCTCCATGATGTCTAACAGGCTACATACAGTTGCTTGCAGTTTGGGTGTGGATTAAAAATTCCCTTCCATTAGTAAACAGTGCTGGAATTTCCAAGCAAGGAGCCATTGTTGAACCATACAAGCTGTGGCCCTTTGTTCTGTCATGTAAAGATAATTATAACAATGCATTGTATAGTCCGTCAGATGGGACGTGAAGGACAAGTAAACTGAGCTAACGTAAAGCTGTGTAGGTCTTACTAGTCTCATCATGTAGAAATATTGTTTTTTATACATCTAGCACCTATAAAAAATATTCTTTTTCAATTCTTGAAATGTTAACAAGTCTGTAGTGATGTTATAATAATAATTGTTTTTATTTAAGGTCAATTTTAAATGATAAGAGATTTTTCATATACTAATTAGCAAAGGCCGGTTCTCAACGTACAATGTTTGAAACCTCTTTTATGGTTTTTAAAATATAACATGGAAAGCCCAGTTTGAACATATTTTAGTGCAGTCCATTGCAGTATTACAATTTCTATGTTTTATTTCGGCTAAACAAATATCTGCAGAAAAAGAATTAATGTAAGCGTACGTATACGGGCTTAAAACATAAAAAATATTAAAAATGTGTTAATAATCTACGAAACTATCAAAACTTATTATAATTTAGTTCACGTGAATTTAAAAGATTCTCAAATGAATTCTTAAAAGATTTATGATTTAAGATTTCTAAACTAACTCTGAATAGTGTAGCAACATATTTTTAACGGAAGTATATTTAATCTATGTTTTAACTTAACCAAAGTACAAGTAAAATCTAAGTGAAAAGTTTGGAAGTTTGACAGATGGAATATTCTTGCAATGCATTTTGGTGAGTTATATTCGTCAATAACAGCACAGGTGTTCTTCCACTGGTAGTTTATCTCTACAAATGTACCTCCTTTTTCATGTGAAGTATTTAGGCTTGATTGCAAAACGGTTGTTTTACTAGGGTAGGTTGACCATGGTGAAATGTAAATATTTACTTGTTGAAATTGGTGTTTTTTGCCTACAAAACAAAGTCAACTACATTTCTTATTTAGCGGATAAATTAAATGTTTTTTTCGAGCTAAGCTGAGTCTTCAGGTACTGTAATATAAATACAAAACGTAATAGATAAAAAATAATCAAACAACTAAATATAAATAAGTTTATGAAATTAACTTAAAAAAATAATAGTTTGGTAATTATAAAGATGTAATTCACCAACACAAATGTGTTTAAGACAATAAGACCGCAGGATGCAGTTCGTAATACTCCAATGGGTTTGTAATGTATTTCAAAGGGGGCAATTTGACCATGAAATGCAGTTTGTATAGAGAATAAGTACTTTTGACTACGAGGCGCAGGTTGTATCCCCCCTCTCTTCCAGCAGAATCTTGCCCATTAGTACTTTCACATTGACAGTTCTAATAATCTAAGGTGAGATGGTATTGCTATTCACCACCCAACATTACCTCAAATAGTCTGATGGGCAGCTGTCACCATAACCTCCCAACTTCATGAATAACGACAGACAACACAATTTCGTATCTTTTCAAAACGGAAAATCATAGGATTTCGTCAAAAATAATGCGAATTAAAAAGCAAAAATTTCAGTCTGGAGATCTATATCCAGACAGGATGGAAACATTAGTCACATGACAGCGGTGTTTGAGCTCTAGATGGATTGGTCTGTGTGTGCCGAGCGATAGCCAATAGCGCTGTATGTGTATGTTAACATCCACTATCGAACTCTATTGCCTCTAGATTTAACATTTACGATTGTTTTTGTCGCAGCATGATTTTATCGTGAAACTGATTTATTTATCAATAATATTTTGCATTTGTTTACTTTTTAATGTACTTTTTACTGTAGTTCAGCTTATAACAACTGCACAGTAAACATATCAAATTACTGTCTGTTTGCACAAAAAAAAAACAGACCACAAGACTAAAACATTTAAAACGAGGAAGATAAAGTATTGACAATTACAGATTTTGAAAAACAATATGTTGATTCAAATTACAACGATATTTACTAATAAATGAACTATTGTTATGTGATGACAAAAAGACGCAAGTTGCAAAGATAGGTAAGCATGTCCTTTTTTTGGAGGGATTGTTTTAATTTTAAGAAACGAAATGAGTTGTTAGTGTTTCAATTATCAAATAAATTGTCGATAGTTGTTAACTAGGCTATATCCCAAGCTAATACTATTCAGATATCTTCGTGTATATTACCTATCTCATATTTTATCTCGTGAAACATAAGCCCTCACTTGAAATTTAAAATTTAGAAAGAATACATCTATCTTGTATAATAATTCATCTAATGCAAATTAGTTTTCACTTAAGGGCAGCTTATTAAAATTTGAAAGACAATCTCAATTTGAGATCCTCATTTTGCAAAATGATCCCTGTCACTGATAAAAGAGGTAATTAATTTACTGCCTGGAATGGGCACTAATTTGCTTCTCCAATCGCGTAATCATTCTTAGTTAATCCAACTTATTTATTAGTCCCTTCGTTATTAAGAGAAAGAAAAATAACCTAGTTACGAAACGTAACGGTGACTTTTTATAACACATTTCAGTTTTATAAATCGTATTAGAACGTCTAATTTTAGCATGATCAACTGAAAAAGATGTTTTAAAAACATCCACCAATTTGATGGATTACTATTCATTTTTCATTTGGTAGAGCGCGGGGCTTCGAAGCGCAAAGTCCAGAGTTCAAATCCCGCCAATCACTAATGGACACTACGTGATAATGACACAACCTCTATAACCAGCCTTAAGTAATGCAAAAGTTCCGTGCTAGAACGCAGCCCAAGAATGTAAAGGTGGGACATAAAAAAATAAAAAACTAATCATTTTTCAATTAGCTACACAGTTTGGTGTATCAGTTTGTAGAGAAATACACAGAATTTTGAATAGTTTTGTTTACTATTTCATGTTTGAGCCGTAACAAATGCTAGTAGGTGAGTCAAAGATTGGCAGAATTCACAGGACCTGAGCAAGTGAAAGCACCAGGTGTGAGTTTGAATCAAAGACTCAAAACCTGGGATAAGTTCAGTGTTATTTCCGTACCAAGTACACTAATGATCCATCAACCATCCTGCAATGTAACATGTGCATAGTGTTTGTAGAAAAATGGGATGCTTTTGAAACATTTATAAATAAAAAATTACCAAATCGAGTTTTTCGTAAGGAAATCAAAACGATGAAGTGCCTACTACCCAGTCATGTTACAACACAAATTTTTACCACAGAGCGATATTAATGATCAAAAGCAACATGTTTACATCATGAAAGGTGTCACACTTGTATATACCCACAGAGAAGTAAGGTGCAGAGGTAACATTCAATGGTACACTACAGTGGTGTCCGTAGTGTCTAGGACTACCTAAACATAGTGTTAGGTAGCACTACCTAAACATAGTGTTAGGTAGAACTACCTAAACATAGTGTTAGGTAGCACTACCTAAGGTCAAGTCCAACACCGCTCCCCTCACCATCATGTGCTACAACGCTCATGGTGGAGGAATACCCTGTATCCTGTGCGATATGAAGTTCCGTACAGTGCTCGACGCTCGGGCTCTTGCTCAAGAAACTTTTACTAGAGCTGAAAGCGCACAGTCATCTCATAAGCGTGTTTTTACCATACCTTACTTCTCTGTAACATACTAACATTTCGGATTAACTCAATAATCCTAGGCTAATAGTACATTCGTAATAAATCAACTGCATGGCCTTAACGTACACCTTGTTCATTTAAATGCATGAATACATCCTTTGCCAGTCTGATATTTTGTTGTTTAGTAATGGTTTTACCAACATGTCCAAAAATAATTATTTCTCCCTTCTTCCTTGTTAAAATGTCGTCAGACGCGGGAGCCCGCAGCTTCACTTTGTGAACTGGTGACATCACACAGCTCCGGGTAACTGTCACTGTTGCCACATATCTCTGTCTGGATGTGATCAAATTATTACATTTTGTGTGTGTATCTTTAAAAATAAATATTTTTTAAAAAATAAAAATGAAGGTTTTCCAGAGGTAACTGATAACTAAATAAGTTTCTGTAAGTGTACATTTTGTACTTTGTTTTGATATGCAATCGATAAAGTAAGTTTTGGATTTAAAATTTGTTGATAATGCATGTAAAACACAATCCAATTTCCATTAACCTTTATTTGATAAAAGTATTTTGTAACATGAACTGTATTTCAAGTTTTGTTTATGTAATGGAACTTGCATGAACCTTTGCTTGTTTCTAAACCAGCTTATTTGTTTTACCATAATCATTCGCATACTTTTATGTTTTTGCGAGTGAATTTTCTTTTGGTTAAACGTTTGGATAAAGTTTTAAACTAATCACGTTCATCTAAGGATGTGTTGAACCAAGGAAATATGGTGGAAGTTGAGCTGTTACCTCAAAAAATGTAAAGAAATGTTGGAAGTGGATTTACAAACTACAGACACAGATTCAGTGGAATGATCCTAGGACATCGAGAGAAGTAATCCAATCCAATATTCTCTCTTGGATTAAAAAATGTTCACAATTTACCAATAGCAATACACATTAGGTGTTAACGTGTCTATAATGGAAAAACAATAGAATGAAAACAAACAACTTTATTACAAGTGGTCCGTGATAACATGTTTTTATTTTTAAATACCTTTGATTATTTATCACCCATAATTAGATGTAATTGTAAACCTTGATAAGAAGTTGACCTTTATAACAAGTTTTATTAAATATTCCTTTCTTGCTATCGAGGTTCTACGGTATAACCATAAAACCATACCCAGTGATCAGTAGAACATTAATTTGATCGATTGTGTACTTACATACACTAAAGGTCTATTGTGATTAGAATGATGTATCATCTTTCACTATTAATACAATAGTCAATGGTATTATCTAAGACATTTTTCATAACAGTTCGTTTCAATAAATCCGTTACAGAAAACTCACAAACAAAGGTCTACTTCCGATTACATTTTTATGGTAAATATAATTATTTGCTATAATTATTTATTAACTTCAATATGATTATAATTACTTCATTTTTAACTCATAGCATTGTACTCAACGATTACTAATGATTGTAGCCATGATTATAAGAAAAAAATATTTTGTTCGACGTTACAATACTGGACATGTAATAAAAATAATCGTAACTGCTAAACTTTATAAAGCTATATGTTTAAACTATTGATCACAACCTATTAATACGTTCTCAGGGAATGATGAAGACATCGTGTACTGAATTTGGTAAACTGCTCAAAACTAGATAAAATTTAAACATCATGTAGGCATTATGTAGAATATACTTGTGATTTGCTAAATTGTTTTTCTGCTGGTTAAAAGGCTAACCACTTTCTAACTTGACTTAGTAAATATTAGGAACAAATTCTGTATCTAAATCTTCAAATTAATAGTTTGGCGTATCGTCGGTTAGGCCTATGTAAGATGCGATAGTTAATATTAAAGATATTATAAAATAGTTTAAAGAAAACCGGTGCCTACGTCCACATGATCCATACATAAATCCCAAAGTACCCATGAACTTTTGAAAAAACTACAGGTCACAACCCTATAAACCGTATACTTAAAATGTTCGTCATGACGAGAAACCTTGCGCAAAACTATCCATTATTTCATAAATTGCCCTTTAAGTTCGTAATTCCTTTCTTAACGGAACTTTCCATATACCTAATGGTAAAATACCCCAGCTGTACTTATTTGTTTGTTATTCTTTCAATTTATTACCTTATTAAAGTCAGGCATTATTTGTTTTTATTACTGTATTATGTTTATTTCAGCTTAACTTGACCAATCAATAGTTTCATTAATAGTTATGAAGTCAAATGGGGTGAAGCCCGTAGGTTAGTTTCTTTAAAATATAATTTTATGCACACGATTTAATTCAAAAACAGTGCTTTTTCTTCTTAGAACCATGAACTATGACAAAGAGGTTTTGAAACTAGATATTACCATATAAATTTATGTATGAGCCATTTTCTCGAAGTACCTTCGATAAGGGTAGTAAACAGGTTTAAGTTTTTACGACTTTTGAAAGATGATGCATATAATAATTTATACCCTTACTCCTTCATATTTATACGAATACTTTAATATCACTACGTGTACTGTATAACGATTTTTAATGGCATGTCTCATTTATAGAGGAACGGTAATTCTTTTTTGGGAAATAATAATTAGTAATTTATAAGTATGTCAAATATAGATATGACATTCTAAACCAGCTTGATATGAGTGAGGTGACTTAATTGCCTCCAGGATGCACAATTTTTATTTAATCTGTGGTTTTCGATACGGACGAAATAAGAGCATTCTATTGGATATCATGGCGTGACGTTACTCTTTGTTGTTTTTTGACTCAGTTGGATTTATATAATCGATAATTTTAACTATATCAATTATCGTCACCGGTGGGATTCGATCTGGTTACCTCTTGTACATGAGTACTCCATTAACTACACCACGAACACAGACGGCTGCTCTGCGTATAGTTGCGGTATGGTGTTCTCTCAAGATAACAATAGTGACGTCATGCCATGACAGCCAATAGAATGCTCTAATTTCTTCCGTATTGAAAAACCACATCTGAAATAAAAATGTTGCCTTCAGCATTGGTTTTTGAGGTTATTGATAACGGAGGAGCTTATAACCAGCTTTTACACGACAAAAGTCAGGAAATCGCTGCCTGGTATTCGATTTTTTTAATAAAACATTTTGAATTTGAATTCGTGTTGTATTTTTATGTATAGACGATGATAATGTGTTGCAATGATTTTGTAGAGGAAACAGTTTGTTTCCAAATTAGAATTTACGTAAAATCTGTATAAATCGGGAGATCTTCCCACTTGTAAGTAATCACCTCCAACAAATACAGATTATTGGATTTATTTGAATAATTATAATTGAAGTATTAATTATACAAAAATACTACCATTATATTAAAATACAACCTCCATTGTATTACATACGCATGCATTTAGAGAGATATAATAGAAATATTTCTATTCTGTGCTCTCTGCATGCATTACATATATTTACTGACGCAAACAATCATAACGTCACTGTTATTATATTGTTGCAATTTTTTTCTTCTTTTTTTCTTGTCTGTCAAATATATTTATATTTTTGCTTGTTATTGTTATTATATTGAAATATTTATCAATTGTTATCTAGTTTTGGTAATCGTTATTTTTCTCTAAAAATGTTTATGCTTGTTAACTAGGAT
Organism: Macrosteles quadrilineatus; assembly: GCF_028750875.1. Taxonomy (NCBI): domain Eukaryota; kingdom Metazoa; phylum Arthropoda; class Insecta; order Hemiptera; family Cicadellidae; genus Macrosteles; species Macrosteles quadrilineatus. The sequence continues at coordinate 104,752,635 of NW_026542601.1, forward strand.
TTATAATACGAATGATCCAATCTTTGTTAATGCATTTTTGGACAATCCTGTTCGTGTCATTTTTCATGTTAGCAATCTTTTTTTTCAGCAAGATGAATCTGAATCTGGCTTATATATATTTATAAATATTTTATTGTAACTTGCCCTCATGTATTATCGATTGTAAAAATGGTGTTTACCGTATGATAAATAAACAAATAAATAAATAAATAAATAAATCATAGTTTGTGATTATAAACGATGATTTTTTAATATTTAAGCTGGTAACTTACATTTATAATGAATAACAGCTGGTGTCAGTACCTGAAAAAGAATAAAAACTTTACTGTAAGGGTTTAACACTTGAAATAATTCACTATTGGATACTCTAGTAGACGTCTCATCTATATGGACCAGCTGTCGCTAGTTTTTATTGAAAAAAAAAAGAACATAGTTCAGTGAGCCAGTCACAGAATGCACTTGTGTCAAAAATTTTATCTTCTGCCTTATTTGTTGTTACAATCTATGAAAACTAATTTGTAATTTCATCTCAGTATAAATATTGGCATCCAAATTCCATCAACTCAAGAACGCATAACTTTGGAGCAAACAAGTAACCTACATAATTTATCCATCTTGTAACTAAACAGCTGTTGACGACGCTAATGAAATATTAGCGCAGTTTCACTTCTGTATCTGATGTTTCCTGAAAGGGGGGCTACAAAATAATTATATTTGTTTAACTTCGTTTTCTAAACTAACGTATATTTTCTCTTTTATCTATAAAGATTTAATTATTTTGCTAAACGAGCATTGTTATTGTTATTGTTGTAGCATGATTACAAGTATAAAACGAATATAAGTAAAATATTCAATATAAGTCAAATCAAAAAGATGTATTGAATTGCAAATCCAGGTTCTTATTTTTTTTCTAGCAAATATTCACGATTACTCTTTGTTTTTCAGACCTGTAAAAACATTGAACATTTAATGCAGGAATTTGAAGCATAATCTTTGGAATTATATAAAAAAAATCATTGGTTAACTTGCATGCATTGCTAACTTGGTAACCAATAGAAGCCAATAGTTACCTGCCTCAAGTTTGCCTGAAATCTAAAGGAAACTTTTAAGACGCTTACGTTGTCGATTTTGAACATGAACATTAACGATCTGACGTCTTAATTTAAAAGTTATGTCGTTACGAAGAGTGAGCATATTGTTACATCGAAATTTCTTAAACATATAACGCTGAACATTTTATTACGGGTATTCACTATATTTATAATCGTTAATTATATCGTCTAACAGATACGATCATCCTAGTTAGAAAGTCATTATAGTAAACAAATCGCTTTCGTTTTCATTTTAATTTCCTCTGGCATAGGCATGGATTTTTTTTTAAAGGAAAAATTATTTTTTTCTATGCTACTTAAATTTAGGTTTTTATTTTTGCATTATATATAACCATGTTTGCCTTTGTACATGTATATACTCGTACAGTTATGTGTTTTTAACAGACATTTTATTTTTATTTTAAGACACATCGAGTTTTTGTTTTACTTATTATTTTACATATGTAATAATTGTTTATTACGGAAATAAAACATAGGTGCATTATCTCATATCCAAACGTCGTGTCAATCTTATTAATATAGATAAGCTAGATTTACTATACATACTCAACTTTTTAATTTATATTTACTAGGTGTTACCCACGGGCTTCAACCCGTTTGACTGCATAAGTATTATGAAAAACTATTGATTGGTTATAAAATAATACAGCATTACAAACAAATAATCACAACAGATTTTAATGAGGTAATAAATTGAAAGAATAACATACGAATAAGAACAGCTGAGGTATTTTTAACATTAAGTATATGGAAAGTTCCCTTTGGAAAGCAATTATAACCTTAAAGGGCAATTTATGAAAAAAATGGATAATTTTGCGCAAGGTTTCTCGCCATGACGAACATTTTTTAAGTATATGGTTTACGGGGGTGAGACTTGTAGTTTTCTCAAAGGTTCATAGGTACTTTTGGCTTTATATATAGATATCAGTTAAATATTAAACGACTATTGCACATATTTTTATATCGACTTTCATTTTAGAAAATAATATTCCTTTCATAAACCGAGGCTCATTTTAGAAAATAATATTCCTTTCATAAACCGAGGCTCATTTTAGATCAGCGAAGCTACTTTGCTACTAAACAGGAACTCTTGGTTCTAAATTGGCAGTCGTAACATTTTGTGCTCAGCAAGGCGTTCTTAACTTTATTGCTCTTGTTATATCTGATGTTAGTAAAAGTTTTATTGGAGATTGGGTGAAGATCAAACAAATTAGGCTGTGTCTAAACTACGTTTTAGACTAGCGTCGTTTGATTACTTCCTCCAAACTATATAGTAAAACAACTATATAATAGTTTTTACTTAACAAACAGCTTCAAATCACTACTTTAAAAAATGTTCATAGATTTATAAAATTATATTTACTGATTGCATTTATCAATCACACATATTGAAGTAAAAACTCATTATACCAACAAAATATGTTTCTTCCAATACGTGGTAAAAACGTGAATACATTTAATAGTCTACTGAAAGTAAAAAAATCTAAACGTTTACCTAAACCTAAAAAACATTGAATAGCAATATGATGAACAGTATTTTTTTTGTAAATTCTAGTGTAAAAAAAACTGTACAGTAAGAATAAAAACATCGACGCTTAAAAACCAAGCAGGCAATGAACATTCGTCCCCAAAACGACTGTCAATCCAATATTGAAATCCACTTGTTCCCGAAGGCATTGTGAGGACATTATCAGCTGGTGGGAACAATTCCATTGGGGTAATTTGAGCTACTGTTATTATTATTATTATATTGTTATTGTTACTGTTATTTTACTTTACAATTAATTGTCCAACAACAATTGTGTGTAGTTTGTTAGAAAAAAATGGATATACCGAGTATATAACACATCAGTAATATAAACCTTTAGAATCGAAAGCATTGCATACTTATTTGGTTCAAAATATGAAATTGATAGTAACATATCTACAATGAACCTGTTTTGTTCTACATTGGACTTAGTAGATTTGTTTTATGCACAAAGCTTTGCATTGCTGTCAACCTACTTTGGTTCATACGAAGCTATTTAGACATAACTGTTTCCTTCCTAACTTGGCAGGATATCAAACTATCTTAAGAAAAGCTGATTCGTTTTGCTGGTGAAATTGGTTTATACACTTAAATATTACTGAAAAAATCTTATTGGTAAACAAAGTTCCTGAAAATTGGTTAAAACAAATGTAACGTAATTTAATCTTATAAAAGCTTTACGTTGGTAAAAAAATTATAATTTACTAACATAATAACTAATATTTAATCATTGTAATCTGTAAAGCTAGTGGCACTCCGTTTTAAGATTAGTTTTATGAAACATTTTTTTACCTACGACCGTTTTTTTTAAGTAGCCATATCAGTTCTTAGAATTGAAAGTTTCACTTAACAGCTGTTTACTTTCATATCAGCATAGTTTCATTTCATATCAGCATAGTTTTTCTCATATCAACACGGGCAACGGACCAATGAGGTTCAAGGATTAAGGCAAAAGAAGTACAATTGTAATAATTCGAACGTCAACTAATCAGCTGATCAGCTGATCAGTTGACAATTTTAATTGTTGATCCGGCTTGTTCCTGTTGATACTCGCGTATTCTTAACCTAAGTTGGTGGAAGTTAAATGAAGGTTGATTTTAAAATATCAGTTATATTAGTAAAAGTGATGTTAACGAGATAGAAATGAGACCACAAACTGTTTGTGCTAATCTTTTGCCACCAAAATCAAAACAGAGGTGACATATGCAATTACATACCAGCAATTCTTTAAATGGACGAAACAAAATAAGGTTAAATTGATAAATGAAAATGTTCTTCTGGTTTATTTTGAAAACCTCTTAACCACTTTTTCACCCAACTCGTTGTGGACCACATATTCGATGCTGAGATCTAACTGTAAATAAACTGTTTCACTATATTATTCAGTTGTCCAAAAATATATGCAATATTTTCCTAATTGTACCTGATACAGTATTTATGGTAAGAATGCTGCTAGCAGAACCTATTGCCTAAAAAAGTAACGTAACAAAGTTTTACAAACACGTAATTACATGAAATCAGCTGATTATACAATAAGTCGTTGCATCACTTTCAGTGACAATGACAATAAACGAAAACATAACCTCTCTAGGAAGCTGTGAGTAGTGATTGTTAGGAATAAAAAACCAGATCTTTAGTAATTAAAAAACGGTCGTAGGTAAAGTAATGTAAGCAGCTCGCGTTAATAGTCTTTACGACACTCGTAGAAGTTTTTAAGGCACTCGCCAAAAGGCTCGTGCCTTAAATTTTCTACTCGTGTCGTAAAGACTAACTTAACGCAATCTCTGCGTAAACTACTATTTTGAAACCTTTTTTTAAATACCTATAACTTAGCGTATCTTTATTAATGTCACATATATTCCATTCCATACATAATATGAATAAATACGTTGGCAAGGAAATTTAAGAATTACATAAGCCATTCAACAATATTCACCCTTAAAATGATCTCCATTATATATATAGGTAAAAAACTATAACCAAAATTGAAAAGAATTTTGTAAAAATTAAGGTATATAATCAGCTTCAAAATGAGAAAAATTTCAATTTAACACGAAGTATCCATGTAGCCAAATGACTTTATTATATGTTATAAACTTGCTTCTTAGTTGATAAAGCTTCTAACTTTGATATATCGGCTGTTGTCTTGTCTGAGAAGCTTTTCATTTATCAAGTCTGTCCACAAAGTTCATATTTCCAGTTTAAATATATTATACAGGATGTCCCGGAGCTCTCTACCAATATTTTAGAGAATATTTCCCGGGTAAGAAACATATCTCAATATAATATTTAAACTGTCCGGAAGTCCTCAGTTACTCACACAGCCACCATTTTGTATTTTCACTTATTAACTATTTTCTAAAAAGTGGTTAAACATGCGAAATACAAACTTTGTGAAAACATTTATGACAATTAAAAAATCTAAAAAAAATTTTGACAATTTTCCAAACTCCTAAAACAAAATGGCGGCCTGGCCATTTCGTATTTTGTTTTTTAAATAACTAAAAAACGTAGATTTTACAAGAATACCTTTTATACGGAAATTTAAATACAAAACGATTGACACCTTATTTGATTGGACAAATATTAACAGAGACAGCTTTAGTGACACATTACCTCATGCCTTGGTATGCACTGCAACTAACCTCCAGCGGCCTTGCACGTCTTCGTCCCCGGGTCTCAAAGAAATTTCGTACTCAAGCGTGTACAGATTGGCGAAACTGGAAAGTATTGTTACTATGACTCTGACTGCCTGTGAAAGCTGTTTTATAAAAATTTTTATTTTTCCGGTTAAAATGGTACTTTAAACAATTGATAACTTAAATCTGATGATATTATATAGCTTATATTAGCAATTTAAATTTCAATTAAAACATGCAAATTATTTGATGAACTGCCAATCCATTGGGAACAACCCTATAAAACACAGTCCGTATAAACTGAATCAATTAGTCAATCTAGTTATCGTTCCATTAGGAGTGTCCAATTATTCACCATCTGTTACTAACAGATGTTCAACTCGATCATTTGGATTCTCTTTGATTATCCGATCGTTTTGATTCTCTATGATTATCCGATAGTTTGGATTCTCTATGATTATCCGATAGTTTGGATTCTCTATGATTATCCGATAGTTTGGATTATCTTTTATTATCCAATAGTTTGGATTCTCTATGATTATCCGATAGTTTGGATTCTCTTTGATTATCCGATAGTTTGGATTCTCTATGATTATCCGATAGTTTGGATTCTCTTTGATTATCCGATAGTTTGGATTCTCTTTGATTATCCGATAGTTTGGATTCTCTATGATTATCCGATAGTTTGGATTCTCTTTGATTATCCGATATTTTGCATTCTCTTTGATTATCCGATAGTTTGGATTCTCTTTGATTATCAGATAGTTTGGATTATCTTTTATTATCCAATAGTTTGGATTCTCTATGATTATCCGATAGTTTGGATTCTCTTTGATTATCCGATAGTTTGGATTCTCTATGATTATCCGATAGTTTGGATTCTCTTTGATTATCCGATAGTTTGGATTCTCTTTGATTATCCGATAGTTTGGATTCTCTATGATTATCCGATAGTTTGGATTCTCTTTGATTATCCGATATTTTGCATTCTCTTTGATTATCCGATAGTTTGGATTCTCTATGATTATCAGATAGTTTGGATTCTCTTTGATTAACCGATAGTTTGGATTCTCTATGATTATCCGATATTTTGGATTCTCTATGATTATCCGATAGTTTGGATTCTCTATGATTATCCGATAGTTTGGATTCTCTATGATTATCTGATAGTTTAGATTATCTTTGATTAATTATAAACGAATTAGGCCAAAGCCTACATTAAACGAATACAGGTGACGGAAAGTAAACAATATCGTAAATACTTAACACAAAACACATACCTACTAAATTACTGCATAGCTTATAACTTATAGCTTATAGCGTACATAACTAATGAGTTTATCCCATATTATTGCAATTACAGATTTTTGTTATTACCAACGCTAAAGTTATTGATTATTTACTTGTTATGCACGTTACTGTACTTTCCACGGGAAGCGAGCTGGTCTGGTGGTTAAAACGCGGGACTTCGGATCCAGGGGTCCCGGGTTCAGATCCCGCCAATACACCAATGGATCTTTTTAAAGTGATGATGTGCAACCCCTAGTTCTAGCCTGAAGTAATGTGAAAAAAATCCCGGGCTCGTACCTAGCGTTCTAGGAAAAAAAACTGTACTTTCAATGTTTGTCTGTGTCTAGCGGCTAGTAATTTTAAGGTTTTTTTCCTGCAATGAAGGGTAAGTGCACCAGTAAATGACCATTATTAATTTACTTTGAATTTGTACTTGATTCTGACATGGGATTGAACAGACTACAACGCCAAAGTTTTGTTTAAACATTTTGCCCGTATTCTGCTGCACTTTCTAATTCAAATATTGTCACCCATATTTACATGAAAAGTACATAATCTTGTGATAAATGCAAACGTAACTCAATTAAATTCTAGCCTCGAGAGGGTTTGTTTAACTGAATGGACCAAATCCCTTTAGACCTCTTGAGCTATCATTTGAATATCATAGCCCCGTATTATCATCCTGAGCCGATAGTTATTTTAACTCAACCCTAGCGAAATGTATGCATTATAAGTAAGTAGTAAGAAGTTTTCCTTCCCAGCTACTTTGAAATGTATGGAATGCTAGGGATTTTATGTATTCAATGCAGACTGCGTCTATTAATAAACAAGTTTTGTTTTTCTGACTATTGTATTTTATTTTATTGATGTGAGTTGAATATTTTTTTTCATATATTTACTTTAAATTCCTGAATACATTAATTGGGCAAAACCGATACAACCAATTCAAGGAATTGGATACTTCACGGTTTCTTAAAAATGAACATGAAAAGATTGAACGCATGGCTATTTTATAAATGTTGTAAAATATGAAAATGTTTGTCTAAACAATAGTTACACAAATCTAGGTCTTTATGATAATATTGTTAACTTACCCACGTATTCGCAACTTATAAAATATTCTATTCGTCTTTATGTCTTATATATGAACAATACTTGTTTGTTCCCCTTTATGACTTAGATTTTCATGAATTAAAACTGAAATATATGAAGCGAGCATTTTACCAATGCAAAAAGAACAAGCCTTAAACATAAAACATGTTTCCCATACTCGGGTTTAGTTGGAGATGAATGAAAGTCTGTTTATACTCTGTAAAGGGCCTCGTCAAATTCACATGCCTCGATGGTTTACGTTTTGCGTTTGGGTTTCTTTTCTATGTTCACCATTCGCTTGGTGGAAAAATAGCATACACATAGTTTATTACATATTAACAGTGGCTAATAAAATCTGCACGAATTGTATTTTGCGAATGCCACAACCCCTAGGTCTAGCCAGAAGTAATGTGAAATACAATCCCGGTTTCGTGACAAAAAAAAATTACTGAAATAACTAAAAAAACATCCGATGGTTGATAATGTCGCCAACCAAATCTTACACTTGGCCCCAGTAACATATTTAATAAACAAATTAATTAATACATTCTACAATATTTATTAATGTTTAATATTTTTATTAGGTAAATGATATGGTTTTATGTAAGTATGGTTCTTACTTCATTTATAAACCAGCATTAGTAAATTTCTTTTACAATACTACATTACAGTATTCGAAAAAAAGGTAACAACACTAAAACATTCTGTATGTTAGAAAAAAAATTAAATCTTTGAGGATAAGCCACTTACTTTAGAATAAAAAAAAAACCACTGCGATGCATGAAAATATACTTACCTACATACATTGGTGTTTAACTAAAAGGAGATGTCAAGGCTTTGTGAAGAAATTCGTACGCATATTTAACGATGCATAATACTGCATAAATCATATGTGCATAAATATGAAAAACACAAAGTTCTGGGGTGGTACTTCAGATTTTTCTTCGTATCTCAAAACAGGTACACATAAGTAACTTTAAAAACTACTTCACTTTTCATACGTAACAAGATTTGAGTATCACTGATTAACATGTTTTCTTTTTTAGTACGTAATGTACATATGAATTCAACTCGATTTTGAAATGCGTCGTTAATAAGAAATTAGTCACATAACTTTAATAACAACAACTATAAATTAAAAAGACAATTAAAACGATGGAATTAGTATTCATATTGCACATCCCTTTATTCTTTTCTTCCAGGCATTATATTTAAATTAAAATAATTTAACTAACTGTTGTTTGTTGTAAACTCAATCAAAGGGTTTAGTTTCCAAGGATGTAGGAAAAGCCCTTCCTAATGATTCCCTTCTTTAGAGGGAAGTTCAGTTGATTGGATTTTCAAAATAAAACAGCGTTCTCTTCTCCACTGGAAACGCCATAAAAAATACATTCTATGGCAGTTTATTATTATGGACAAAATATTCATACTGTAAAAATACTTCGCTTAAACAAGTTCTTGAAACTTGCACAATTGTATTTTGAACTATTAAAAATTCATCTAGATATATATTTTATTTAGACTAGCACCCTAACATGAAAAGAAAATTACGTTGGACTACGACTCAAGTAGCTACATAATGTAGATGGACAAAATTTGTCAATTATTTATTAGTTTATAAACACTACTTTAGGAAAATATATTCCACTGAAATACGAGGTTTACTAAATTACAGGGGTAAATAATGTGGTGTATTGATAACCAAAATACCGGGTTTCAAATGTATCGATTTATTACGGAATAGTTGAGGATTAGTTGAAATGACGATAACTTCAGTCCTACTTGACATGACTATGCAATTAACCGTATGTAATTAAACTAAGAGCATCTCAATGTTGTTTGAGTAAAATATTCGATGTAGAACGGAAAAGACAAACACAAGCTGTCTTAGTGTTACACACCCAATCTTATGAAATTACTTTAAAACTTCATAACAGTTGCTTAATTTATTAAATAATACTTCATTATGAATGAACTTTGTTCTGAATTAATGGCAAATTGAAATAAAAAAAATGCTAATGAAGGCTAGGGTTATGAATTCTAAATTAAGGTTCACAAACTGCACACAAATTCAGATTGCATTTTATTGATCTTTGCTAGCAGAACACGATGATAGTTTATTTTAATTATTACTGCATTTTTGTGCCAGTTACAAAAGTGTTTATTCTTTATACTTCCAACAATAATGTGAATTGAATTGTTGCTCTTTCTGAATTGTTGAAAGCTGTAAGAAACACGTTCGTAAATCACACAAAAATGCAATAACAATCAAAATAAACGATTATTTTGTTCTGTTAGCAAAGACCATTACATTGCAATTATTGTTGCTAGAAATAGATATTAGCAGTTAATATATCTAAGGTCAACAGTAAGAACTATAATGTTTAAATATCATACCAAGTATTTTGAGATGTTCGAGTTTGGGTAGTCAACAAAAAAGGTAAGATTAAACATGAGTAAAAATGTGATATAGTCATTTCGATTCGTTCTATAGTAATATCCTTGACCTTTTCTCTAAAATGTAAATAGCTTAAATTCATAGCATTCCATTGTATTATGTAAAATATTATACAGGGTGATCAACTCAAGGAGGCCACCATTGGGATATCGGAAACGGTAAGAATTAGAGAAAACTTTAAAGGGGGCCTTTAATTCCTTTATTTTTTGTGGCAGTTAAAAATATGATTTTATTTTTTCAAAATTCAGCCACCATTTTCCAAAATGGTGGCCAACTTTGAAATTTCTTACGGAACACCCTATATTTTATCATGTTTTCGGATAGAACAGGCAATTTAAAAACCTTTTTACTTTGAATTTTTTTTCAATAAACCCACTCGTTTAGGAGTTACAGCCTATGGAAAAATGACTTCCGGTGTACATTTTACATCATGTAGCCCCTAAACAAGTAGGTTCATAGCGAAAATGCGAAGAGTAAATAAGTCAAAGAAGTCTTAATACTGCATCCACATTCCATAAAGACCATAAAATACACAGTTTTCCACTTTTCAAGTTTGCCGCCATTTTGGAAAATGGCCGCCATTTTTGAAATAATAGATTTAATAGTTTTAACGAACTTTATGGTCTTTTTGGAATGTGGATGCAATTTTAAGACTTATTTGACTTATTTACTTTTCGCATTTTCGCTATAAACTTACTTGTTTAGGAGCTACATGATGTAAAATGTACACCGGAAGTCATTTTTCCATTGGCTGTAACTCCTAAACGAGTGGGTCTATCGACAAAATTCAAAAATAATTAGGTTTTTAAATTGCTTGTTCTATCCGAAAACATGATAAAATATAGGGTGATCCGTAAGAAATTTCAAAGTTGGCCGCCATTTTTGCGAATGGCGGCTGAATTTCGAAAAAGTAAAATCATATTTTTAACTGCCACAAAAAATAAAGGAATGTCCCCCATTTAAAGTTTTCTCTAATTCTTACCGTTTCCGATATCCCAATGGTGGCCTCCTTGAGTTGATCACCCTGTATAGATCTTATTTAAAATACCAAGTAAGCTCCAGCTAACAAAACTAAGTTAAAACTCTTTTATGTCAAAAGTATGCTTTTTTTACAATAACGATAAACGTTTTTTGCGTTTTTGATAAATCATTTAGCGACATAATAATTGTAGCCGTAGCGAGGTATAAATTGTCTTTTATAAAAATTATAAAGTTCAAAGCAATATTTTATAATTCCATCTCATACTTCACGTTAAAAGTAGTTTCATCGATATTAAATTGCATACCTGAAGACCCCTTAAAACCTTCAGCGTTCCTCCGCGTCCGAGAATTTCATTACTTAGATGATTTAATATTCCGAATGACAACGTCTGTCTTGATGAAATATCACGGACTTGTCATTATTAAACTAAAGTCAAGATTTAACTTAACAATATTTATACAAACTTTTAATGTTATTGTTAGACATGTTTTTACTTATAGTGTTTGCAATACAATTTTATTAATATGAAATTGTAAACCCTTACTAGGTTAAGCTTCATGAAGTGTTTACCCAAATCGTTTGAAACAGAAAAGTATAAATTGAGTTTACCAATTTTTAGACCACAATGCACATAAATTCACGATGGATTTTCGTTTTGAAAATCCTTAATATAACAATAATTGTAGTCAGCATTAACAAAATTTGTTAAATAAACAAAGAGTATGTAGAGACATATGTAGTAGACTATAAAGATCCTATCAATAAAATATGTATATTTTATTCTAGATCTATATCGTTATTCAATTTCTGTAGACCCTTCCCGGGAAATAACAGTTAAAACAGATGTCAAAGACGATCTGTCAGAAATTTATCGTGGTTAACCAAGAAGTAAGAAATTCATCATAAAAATAAATATGGTAATTTTAAACACAGATTAAGGAGTATTCAAGACAAAAGTAGGTCTTATGCATTAAACTAATCCCATTAAGTTTTTAGGGCAATGCAGAGTCAGTATAGGTGGATTATTAAGATATTTCTAATCCAATTTTATATTGATTACATTAATATTCAATTCAGTTTCATCCTTTTGAACCTCTAAATGTTTGATAATTTAATTATCATACAAAGGTAGCATGTAAGATCATAAAAAAATCATTAAATGGCATGTTTTACAGAGTAAAAAACACACAAAACGCTAAAATATAATTTGCTGTGCAAACTGCAGGAGTTTACGTTAGACTATATATAAAAGTAGAATAGAGGAAATTAAATATCTCTGATGGTGATTTTAGCTCAAAATAGGGTTTTGCTGGTAAATAAGTGCTAGACATCTGTCCTTACATACTGGTTTCAATTTTCAGGGCTACCAAACAAAACTAGCTAAATTATATGACTTGTTCTGGTCGAGCCCACTATTAACAAACCAAACTATAACATAGGAGATGATCATTTAAAGATATTTTGAGTTTTACCGATAACTTTTAAAGTTTTTAAACCCAAATTTGAATGAAGTTAGAGGTTTTCACAATATCATTACATCGAGCCTACGACAGCGTGGCGTGTTGGTTCCCAGGCAACGAAACTCCGATATTCTGAATATAAACCTGATTATTTATTCAGATGTTGTCTCAGTCATTGTTTTCATTGCAATACAAATCTGCCGATATGTCTCTTGTATCTTGAAATTGGCCCTTTCGAGGTGTTTGAATCTTTGGGTTTTAGAGTTATAATGTTTTTGAACTTACAGTACTAAATAGCGTAAAACTTTACTTGATTGCTTGTTTGTGAAATTGATGGATTTACTATTTTATAGTAGAAAAAAAACGGTTGTTTGCACAAAATAAAATGATAGAGTATTTTTGAGAACAATTCTAGTGAAATGCGTAAGTAAATGAGCAAAATTAATTGAATTGCACTAGTCATAGTACTTAATAAGCATGGTTTGACAAAATATTTAAAATCCTTGATTTCTCCTTAGAAGTAGCCTACAATTTAATAATAGAACAAACAATTTTGAATTGCTATCAACTAACGTTTTTCTCTACTCATCACCTCGAAGGTGCAGCAGACAAAGATAATAAAACACATTAATGGTAGCACGTACTCATGAAAAACGACTAAAACTGTATTTTTAAAAAAAGTATTTGGTTTATTTGTTACCTTAAAATAAAATTCCAAACTTTAATAAGTATTTATTGATTAAAAATAAAGTACCCGTTTAAAGCCATATTTGGCAATAAAATTAATTCCCCTACTGTTTCATAGCAATTCACAATCAGTTAAACACAAAGTATAATGATTCTAATACAGATTTTTCCATTCAGGATGGGACATTTCGTATATTTTACAAAAATATGTTTTTGAACTCATTTTATCCTGTAAAATCAAGTAATGAATGTTCAGCACATGAACAATGTTGAAAACCGAACGTCATTAGTTTGGTGAAGAGAAGTTTGTCAAGTTATTTGTCATCTCATTTGTATTCATTATGATGTTTCATGCGACAGATGCATAACCATTGCCGCATCATATCAGGGTTCATATTTGAACAGCACTGATTACCATCTGTTTATATTAAATTCATCGATTCTATGATCGTGCGTATTATTAGTTTAGCTAATGATGTGGGTGATTTAGTTGTGAAGGCACGTGGCATCAGGCCAGAGGCCGCAGGTTCAAGTCTCACCAATCATTAATGTTTCCGTCTGAGAGTTCCAAGTCCTAGTGGTATGGTATGGTATCGTAAATTGTGTGTTTCATTTTGTGAGAGAGAGGAGCAATTGTGTAAATCTTAAGCAAATAAAGGTGTTCAAAATAAACATCATATACGAAATTCATATTATTATTTAGGTTAGTTTAATTAGAGATATGTATTGAAAAACAAGTATCAATTTAGAAACAATATTAGACTCAATGCATGGTGTGGCAAAGTAAATGGTACCAGAATTAGTGATTGTAAAACATCATTGGAAATATTAAGTTCCATTTGTAGTGGAAACACGACATTTTGCATGCAATCAATAATCAAACAATATCTTTATGACGCAATCTTGCATAAAATTATGTTTAATAAAGGTTAAAAAATTATTGACGACATCCTTACAGCAGAAAATCAGCAGTATAAGAAAATTACCATTTCCATAGTTAATTTGCACTAAAAACTATTTTCCTAATTTTTCACTAAAACTCATCAATATTATATTATTGCAAGTTATTTAAATTAAAATATTATATTTCAATAAAGGTTATAATAACAGTACTAAGTGCAGCAATTAAATATTTAAAATATATTTTGTTGGTTTAAAATTAAAAGTGTGTGTTGTAATGTTAAACCTATCTGAACAGTTTTTAGTCAAGATATCCCGCAAAAACTATTGTAATTAACCTAGCCACAAAACATCCTCACATCTAGAAACTTTGTGTTGACTACAATAATTAACTACACAGTGTAATATATGTAGTGATTAAAATATTAATTACATTATAAACATGAATAATTATTACGATCAATATCTCTTGCGATATTGTAATATCATGAATAATCCAATAGTTGATGATTATCTCATTTTCATAAACAACGTGCGATTTCCTAATTAAAAAGATTTTGTAGCAATAAAAGGTATTAGCTATTCAATAACAGTACCGTGAAATATAAATGGATGTAAATTATTATTCATATACGATAAAAATCGACAATAATTTACTAATGAATCACTGGCATTAATATAATTATACTAAAGTTATTAATATTTTATATTCCGTCATTAATATGACTGTCAATTAATCCACCATCAATATTTCATAACGATAATTTCAGATTGAAAACTCGTTTGTAAAATTTTCACAGCCCGGTAGATACTCTACAATGAATATAGAAGTTTGAATATATTTTAAAACAAATTTATTAGCTCGCTTTCTTGTCTGTTCGGTACAAATTTTGCAATACATTTTAAACTAACTTACCGACGAGCTAGAGACTTGAAACTTGAAACATAACTCACAAACGGATGACAATGCAATATTAAATCATTTTATTATCATATTTCCTTTGGGCTACGCCCCATGGGCTTCTATAAATTCAATGTTTACATTTTGGAAGAATGTAAATATATCAATTGAAGTCAGCTTTACTTTAATTTGACAGTTTGTTCAAAGAGCAGAGGTTAAGAGGTGCAGGTTCTGCGCCTGAGAGATTCTTAAGTTTTATGATGATGAGAATAGTAGCAACAGCATCTGATTACAGTAAAACGGGTTTGTTTATGTATTAACAGGCCATATAAAATATATTTAACATATTTTCACATTAAAGACTAAAGGGTAGAAAATAATGTAAGTTGTAATAAAAAAAACTGTTTGAAATAACACGTTTTTAAACGCACTAAAATTTTGACATTAGTTTATAAATATGTGGAGAGAATAAATACTTGTAAGATTTAAAACTAAAAACGTGGTGAGCATGCAATAGTTAATATCAATTCAATAGGTGAAGATAATTGTAAATTAGCTATTGCATACGCCCCAGGTTTTTTGTTTTAAATCTTTATTTATTCGTAAGTATTCTTTTTTATTATTATTCTTTATTTATCTTAAAGTATTAATTCTCTTTACATATTTATAAATTATCGTCTACTTTTAGTGCATGTAAAAAGGTAATCTTTTAAAAACTTTTTTTTACTATACATTATTATTACATAAAACATAAATCATATACTGTATAAATATAATACAGGTATTATTATTATTGTATTTTACAAATATTTTCCAATGGCAATAAACCCTGAGTAAAGATATTGATCTGTTTTATATAAGATTATTTTATACCTTGCCTAATGTTTTTCAGTATGAATTCTGTGAATGCGTCACGTTGAGCTCTTATCGAATCTGAGAAGATAAGTCACTGAAAGCTTTTTGACGTCAGAAGCCAGCGTGGATAAAACTGAATATATATTTACACTTTAGCAAAATAAATAATTGACTAATTTCAAAAAGATTAATATCAAAGTATTATCTATATATTCCCTTACAAAAATTCTTTACATTTAAGATATTAAGAAGAATAAAGATATTTTCTTTATTAATTTTATAAAAACTCAGCAGATTAATTTGCGTTTGAAATCGTTCAGAGAAACAGCTCTAAGTGTCCCAAAAGGTTTTAAAATTAGTATTTTAGGAGTTAAAAAAAAGTCAATCAGTTTAGGAAATAGTGATTTTTTTAATCACTTCACAATTTTTTTTAAAATTTATTAACCATGTTACTATACAACCGATTCCCCATGATAAAAACAAAACAATTAACTATTACCTTTTTTTAAACATAATATTAATTTTGTAATTTTCATAATACGTATTGTTTTGGGGAACAGTTCTGCAAAAACCCTGCGATATTTGATCGGTTTAAATATAGATATACAGCGATTAAAATTCGGTTCGATATATCACTTCTAAATATTTTCCCACGATGTAAACATGAAATTGAGTTATGATCTATTTACGATTATATTGGTGTTTAATAAATAAAAACCTAAAACTGAGTAATTTAATTGTCTGTTTAAGTTTTTATTAGCGTTTAGTAGAATAAATTGACATTTAAAAAAGCCAAATATATTCTATGAACATAAAAAAAAAACTAAAAATATCAAAAACTTGCCGCATTGGATTGAAAAATGTATAGTTTCTTCTAATTTTAGTCGTATAGATTTAGATTAAAACCAAATTAAAAACTACTTTATTAATGTTTTTTTTTATTTGTATCATATAGTAACATTAAATTCGTGCAATATCGAACCGAATCCGATAGTATATCGTAGATTCTCTACGGAAATATACCCGTATTTTGTTCATTATACTTGGATAAGCCTGTTATCTTCTGATCCTGAAGTTAAGTGTATTAGCTACAGATGTTGTGTGCTCTGAAATGGTCAAAGGAAGGTAATACTCATTCGGCGAATGGAGCTATGACAATAACCTTAATGGCTCACAGTGTTGGTCTGACTTGACTTTTATATTTGTACGTTTTTCCAAAGTCAGATGAAACAGTTAGACACTTTCTGATTGAAATGTAAGAATCTTATTAGAGCAAAAATGTTTTTACTCAAGTAAATAATAATTCCTCTCTAGATGAAAGAGAAAAGCGTGTTCAAGCAAACGGGTAAGGAGAAATCATAATATACGTTTGGTATGAAAACATTGTAATCCTGCATAAGGTAACAGTCGTTTACGATGATTCCGTGAACTAGAGCAACCGGGTTTCGGGTCTTGTTGACGACATATTAATTGTCAAAATAGTTTTGCACCATTTAATTCTGATTAAGAATATTTCCGTACGTTGCTTTACTCCACGCTTAAATATCAAACTCATAATGCAGTAATTTTCCTCTCGTGTTATTCCTATGTAACATCGAAGAATTTCCTGATTGACATTCATATCAATATTGATTGATACTCATGACTAATTAGATGTAATTATTTCATAGTTGGTTACCAGTAATATCAAAATAATTCATGTTCTATGTAGCAGTAAATCTGAATTCACAATGAGAAAATACAGTTTATACTTTGAATTGATCTAAGTGTACGAGTTCCCTTTATTTTGAATAAATTGTAGTAGAATTCTGGAGTTAAAATGGGGATTTGCATAGGATGCAGGTTTGCTGTGACGGGGGTGTTTTCAATATAGGACAAACGTGGTCAGAGGAGCCTTCACCAATATTGGCAGATCCTCGATAGTAAGATACATTAGCCAACGCTCAGCACAAATCCCTTCACAAACTTCCTAATGAAGAGGGTAGTTTTTTTCTACTATTTTAACTCAAAATGTTTATCATTGCATCAGAAAATAATGAATTTACTATTGCAACGCAATAGCTTTTTGTTGATGAATACATTAACAATTTTATTGGTTGTCTCATAATGTTTTTATAGTGTTTTGTTTGGTTTTTAATATTGGTTAAAGCAATGTTATCACACATATATAAATCGTATTTTATTATTTTTTACAGAAATAATTTTATTTTCCGTTTTTACAGATAAGGGGTTATGCTTTTAATTCAAGACAAGATTAAAGGTTGTTTAATATTTTTTTAATATATTCCAGGGTTTTTTTACACCCAGTGTTTAACTAATTAAAATATAATTTAAATATACAATCTGCTAGTTTTCCCTTTCACGCAGAATGGCATCCAATTGTACATAGAAAGGTGCTTACTCATTTATGTTCCTAAAATGAAAATTTTGCATTACAAAATTACGATAGTTTTTTCCCTACTTATATTAGTATAAACAACTCATAACTTTAGCGAGCTTATCTAGTTGTAGAGATTGAGGCTTTGGAGCCCAAAGTCCTGGTTCAAACCTCACCAATGGGTTTTATCTAACTGATAAGAATAAGAATAAGAATAAGAATAAGAATCGTTTATTGCCATAATAATACAGAAATGTACAGGGCAAAAGTCACTAAAACTAAACACATAAAATCAGACCCATAAAAATAAAGATACAAACTTCAAGAGGTACATACTATTTACATTTTAAAAACGAAGAAACACTGTAAAATTCCTTATCCACTAAATATTTCCTCAAACCATGCTTAAATTTTTTTAAATCATGTTCGCCCTTGATTGAATTGGGGAGAGAATTGAAAAGATGGATACACATGGAGAATGACTGTTTTTTATAAAAAGCGGTACGGGATTTTGGAATAGTTTAATGCTACTATCATCTAGGACTAGCCTGGAGTAATGTGTAAAACAGTTCTGGGCTTGAACATAGTGTTCTAAGGATGTACGAGTGGGAAATAAAAGAAGGAAAAAGTAAAACTTTGGCAACTAAGGATTTTTTTAATTTTTGTAAACTTATTACACTAGAAAAAATTATATAATGGGTTTTTAACCTGCCCCCACCCCTCTAAGGTCAAAGACTATCCATCAACATTAACTCTTGTTTTGCCAAGTCGTTTAACAAATTATTTTTACAGAAGTTTACAGTCCCTGGTGTGGTTGAATACTGTTAAAATTTAGTCTCTTTCTGTGTAAACAAACACCAAAGATAATTACTTACATTTATAATAAAAATGTCAATACCTAAAACAGAAAATAAAAAGATATTATATTGGCTTAACACATTAAACATTTTATAATGCTAATTTAAATTAAGCTAACTTTTTGTAGCTAGTGGTTACAAAACGATTACAATTTTGTTGGTGTTTACTTTTCTTCCTGAACCTAGATATTTTCCTTCCTTTTATGCAAATAGATTTAGAGTTTTGATTGGCACATATAACCATCTTTTACAAATTTATATACAAATATACAACAATCGCATTATTATAATTATTTAAAATATAATAACCTAAATTTAATAATTGTCATACGTAACTTTATGGGCTTTACTTGACTACATATTTCCATTTTATGAGGTTTTTTCATTTTTTTTATCATGTAGCCTAGCATAATATTTAAGAATGAATGTCTGTAACACCTACATAATACGAATAAATACGTAAATTGATAAATTATTTGGTAAATACTTTTATTTAACTCCATACCAAATTGTAAAACGTCACTGACATTTCCATTTCAAATTGTGTTTAAATACCGAAATTAAGTATTGCATCGTAAAAATTAAGTTAAATTTGTTTTAAAATAAGAAAAGTTATAATTTAAAAAGAAGTAACACTGTGGCCAAACAACCTTATCATACATTAAAAAGCTGGCTTCTTTCCGATGATAAAGCCTCTAACTTTGATATATCGGCTGCTGTCTCGGCTAAGAAGCTTTTCATTTATCAAGACTGTCCACAAAGTTTGTATTTCCCGTTAAAGTTATGTTATATATCATTTCTTTGACATATTAGATTGAGCAAAAATTTGATTGGGTAAAATAGCAACCATTTCTCCATTTCACCAATTCAAAATTTTAAATACCTGCCATTTTGGGGGTGAAATTTCGACTTCAGATTTGCACCATTGCTTATGTCTTGACAAACACTTAAAAATGAGGGGTCACTCAAATAGGGGTTTTTATTTGAGGACATAAGTCATCCCTACACCTACCCTGTTAAGGGAGTTAAAATATATTTTTTCTGTAGAAAATTGAGGAACCTTTGTTTACAATCAATACCACAAACAAAATATTTTTATCTATTTTAATTTAAAAGTTCCAGATTTGTTTCCAAATTCGTGAAATTGGTGCTTTTTCACATAAATACAATTTTCGAATACCTGCCGTTTTGGCAAGGGGTGAGATTTCCACCTGGGGTTTGCGTCATTGTGTTTCTTTTGACAAACCCTTCGAAATGAGGGTCCACTCAATAGGGGTATGCTATTTGAAACAATTCCACAAACAGAATTTTTATAACTATTTCGGGTTAAAAAAATTAAGATTTGATTTAATACTTAATTTACACGGTGTATTTCATTCTTCTATAACTTGGAAGTTTGAATGGTTGAAGTTATCTATCAATTCGAATGATTTCATAAACTTAATAAATGTGGCAAATATATACCAAATTAATACATTTATAGCTTGTAATTTGTTAATGCTTCATTAAACAAATAAAAATAACCATTCAATATTTTCACCTCGTCAATATAAACAACACTGTTATTAACAGCTATAAACAGTACAGGTATTATATTTGTTTATAATTCGTCATAAAATGAACCAGTTTAGTCAAATAATGATGTAGAACGAAAAAAATAATCAATATTACAAAAAATATTTACCTTATCCTTTTCGTACCGAATCTAATATTATATAAATATTTTTATAGCTGAATTGATTTTCAAGCAATAAGACATGGCCAAATAATACCCAAATAATAAGAGTAGACATGAAAAGCTATATTTGGTCCGATTACACAGTAGCGTTGGTCTACTGCAAAGTTGCAGGCCTTCACAGGGCTAGCCATGTCTGTTGGCCTACACATGTTATGGTCCCCATGTCTCAAAGCAATTTCGTACTCGAGGTAGCATATATAGGCTAGATCAACAAAGCAAACTGAAAACTCAAACCGACTATTCTAAAAAATAGTTGTATCATGTTTTTGATTCCTTCAATTAAATTACTAACTGTGTTCAAATTGTAATACCTAATATGGTTATCTTCTTTACCTACTACTTTATTTACTTTGAAAGTTAATTATTTGTTTCTTTCAATTGTTAAAGTTCATATTATACAATAGATGAAAACATTATCATGTACGGTAATTTTATTCTTAAATAGCTATGTAATCAACCTTAAAGTTAAGAATACAATGGAAACTCCACGTACAGTATCGAAACTTAAATTTATTTAATTAAAATACAAAATTGATGGTAAAAGAAAATAAGGGGTTCACAATAAAGTTTACAATGAGTGGGGAATGAATTTACTAATGAAAGCTTTAGGCTAAGCCTATTACAATAGTTCTAATTTAGGTTCAGGTGTTATAACCTATTGCATGGATCTTTATCGTAGGTGGGGCATTTGAATTTAATCTTGTGATTTTATATAGCCTAATTAAAATTTTGTTTTAAAATATAAAATAGGTTCAAATTATTTTCTGATTGGTTGATTTAATGTCTTGATTAGTGTTTCTTGACTTTTAAATTCTGGCACAAATGTTCAAAAGTTATGCCTAAAATGTTTTAATGGCTTCAAGGACAGAAAATGTCTACTGGAGTGACCTCACCAAAAATTGATGTCTTCTTTAAGGTAAATTTCTTGATGTAGTAATTAATAATGTTCTTACCAAGGATGGTTCTTCTTTAATAAAATTTCAATAATTTAGGTTCAAATATAGGCACTTTTTTATAAATTTTGATATTAAAATATTTAGTATCCAATTTACATCTTCATACTAGCTCAGCTCTCTTGAAAGTGATGCAGGTTTGATGCATTGTTGCACTCACATATGTCAATGCTGACTTAATCACATAAAATTGTAGGCCACTGTTCACACATATATTATAACAAATTTTATTTGCTATAGAGCTATATTTGAATTTTGAAAAGTTATTTAAATAAAATTATATTGAATTTGAAGCAATTTCGTTACAAAAGTTATAGGCTATTATATATTTACATGAAATTAGGTTATTTGAAAATTTTCTATATTATATTGTATTAAATTGGTTATATAATTGGTTGTATAAATTAATTATTATATATGGTTTGAAAAGGGAGATGGATTTACATATTAATAAAAGAAAAACTTATGATGAAAATTAAATTATTCTATAATAAATAGCAGTGAAAATATTGAATTGTTGCAGCAGTTTAAACTAATTTGTCACTATTTATGAAATAATAATGGTTTAAATAATTACTCAAATTACATTATCAATTATTAATCCTGTAAAAGTACTTTACACACCAGATACATCTTACAGCTGCATATATCTATATTATCTTACGAAACCTATCCTCAAACATATGAAAGGAAATTACAAATATTGGATCAAAGAGTCTTTAATTAATTAGAAATATAATTAAAATTGATATGCACCATTTTAAACATTCAAGGCCACAATTATTTTTGTCAGTTTTGCTAAAAACTAAAAAGGAACATTTGTAAATATAGTTGAAAACAACAAAACTTTGATAGTTCACAGGTATAAAAGTTTGATTGAATATGCAATTAAAATAAGATTATATATTAACCACCATAAAACCCGTTGTAAATTATAAAACTTAATTCTCCTGATAAAGTCATAAAAACGATTCGATGAATTGTCAATCTAAAATCCATTGGGAACAACCCTATAAAACGTAGTCAGTATAAACTCAATCAGTTTAATTAACTTTCCATTAGGAGTGTCCAATATTTCATCCTCTGTGGCTGTTAAACTTGATCGTTTAGATTTCCTTTGATCACACGATCGTTTAATGATAAACTAATTAAATATAACGATGTAAAGAGGCATGGAATTGTTTTACAATGCAGTTATACAATCAATACAAACATAATAGTATACAATAGTAAAATTCGTACCTAGGGCCAAAAATGAGGTTTTGCCGGCTCGAGATAGTTTTTAAGTTTGACATATAGTCGATAACTTTAAACGACCGAGAGCTACAAAACCATTTCGGTTCGTGGTACAAAAACTATTTTTCACCACACTACACCCTATACCACTATTCACCACAATAATAATACACACTTGATAGTCAACACAAGTACTACTTTAAGGTAATGTGAAAAAATAATTTAAAGAATCAGCACAAATAATAATAAATAGTTGCTAGGCAGCAGGGACAGTAAAACAATTATATTGCAATGCTATGGATACTGATTGTTTATTTAATATGCATTGATGGTTTAAGAAAGTAAGCGGGCAGCTGATTTTGCGGCCCTGGGGAAGTTAAAACCTGATCGGTCCCCAAATGAAGATGACAGCTGGCATTGATAGCAAAACGCATCTTTCAGCCACCAATTAACGTATGTAAAACAGCTAAAAACCTCATAGTGTGGTGAAAAACATATAACACAATGATTTTATAGCTTTTATAGACAGTTAAATAACATACAATGGCAGTTATAGTTTTCTCAAATCATTGAATTTTAATGAAAAGATTTTAAATAACAGTAAGCCGATGAAATGTTTAATTCTCTACCCAAATAATGAATAATGAATAATGAATTTTATTTCCCACAAAAAACCACAATGTAACAATACATCAGATGTAGAGAAATATGACTGGCTACTTGATCCAGTAGTGTAACCAGTTTGCTTATACTAACTTATCGGCTAACATGACGTTGTAATTTATGGTCTAGCATCTGTTATAAAACATTGAATTCCGCCTGAACTGTGCATCTGATGGACAAAACAAGAACTGTTTAAATGAACAATGAAAGTTATTACAACAGGATATTATTGATATAATTTATGTCCTGCTGAGAAGAAAGCCAAATTATCGTTGCTTTGCTGAACTGCTTTAAATTTAAACTATTCTTTATTTGAAGTGGTAGATAATTATAGTATTTTGGACCTAGATATTGAAAAGAGTGACGAAAAATAGGTTTATTTACTTTGGGTAGTTCCAGAGTATTATTGGTAATGCTTCTTGTTATGTATGTGTGTGTAATATTTGGTATGACGTTGACTCTGTTTCCACTTCGAACAAAAAACAGTCTAAGAACTTTGAAAACAAAAAGGTGCTGTATGGGCAAAATTTTTAACTGTTGGTAGAGTGGAAATGAACTTGTTCTTTTAGGTTGTTTTAAAATTATCCGCATAAAAAGTTTTGTGTTGTTCTTAATCTATTTATCAAGGTTTTATAAGTTCCTCCCCAACATTGCAATCTTGAGTTGATTAGTGCAAAGTATAATGTTCTCAAAAGTGATTCGTTACAAAAGTTTCTTAAAAAATAAAATTTTCTTATTTGTGTTCGTATCTTAGCATGTAAATTTAATATATGAGGTTCGAAGGTGACTTTTTCATCGAGTAGAACTCCTAAATATTTTATAGATTTTACTTTTTCTAACGGCTGGCAATTACATAGTTGTGGACTGCAATTTGAGGAGTGAAAAATTAAAGGAGATGGCAATTCAAAACCGGTTGAGTGGAAATTAACAAATTTGGTTTTGTTTACATTTACCTGCATTCTATTGATCAAACACCAATTTCTTAAAAGTAAAAGATCATCGTTTATTAAATTTTCCATCAACATCAAATCGTTTTGTGTGTAAAAAAGAGCAATGTCATAAGCAAAGATATTTCCTTTAAAAGGTAGATTTAATAAATCGTTGATGAACACTAAAAATAAAATACCTGAGGTCGTTGACCCTTGGGGTACACTCGTTTGTACAATGAGAGGATTACTGTAGTCATTGTTTATTTTTACTTGTTGCCTCCTATTTGTGATGAAACTCTTAAACCACTCAAAAGCTGTACCTCTTATCCCTACGTTTTGCAATTTATTTAAAAGAATGTTGTGATTTACCATGTCAAAAGCTTTTTTAAAATTAATAAATAGACCTGTTGTTTTCAGTTTTGAGTTTAATCCTTGGAAGATGTGATCGGTTACTGCCAATAAAGCACTTTCTGTAGACCTGCCTTTCATAAAACCAAACTGCTTATTACTGAAAAAATGTGTTTTATTTAAAAAATGTTCAACTCTAATCATCATGAGCTTCTCGAGTATTTTATAAAAAACTGAAAGTAAGCTAATAATCGAGGTCTTAAGTGATAGTGGGGCGAATGAAGCTTTAATTTGAAATGGGTATGTCCAACATGATTTAACACAATTAGAAATGAGATTAGGACGACACCATGTGTTATAGTTTAATTCTCGTACATGTAAGAAATTACCGTTGCTTAAAGAGACATTTTATTTTGGGGTAGATTGTGTTAGAAATTCTTAATAATTAATAAAAATTTTTTACGCTAAAGAGCAAAAGTTTACGACTCATACTCATCTGTTCAAATGTAGATTAAAATGTTTGGGTAATGATATGAAAGAAATCGGGTTAGCCGGGAAAATGTATCTTACCCAGATTATAATAACTTTATTTATTATTTTAAAATTATTAAAATTAAATTATAATAATTATAAAAAACTTATATACAACCTGCAAAATAAACACTTTTGTAATTCATGTAAACTGAACTCAATTATATTCTAGCCTCAAGAGGATCAGCGTTTAATTGAATGAACCAAATCCCTTTAGACCTCTTAAGCTATCGTTTGAATATCTTAGCCCCTTATAATAATATCTTGAGCCGATAGTTAAACTAAGCCCTAGCAAGTGCAACCCCTATAAGTAAGCCATTATAATATTATGAAAATTCTATATATGTTTAATCCCTTCAAAGTTGTATACTTTTAGTATTATTATTATTATTTGTATTATCATTATAATTTTTATTATTATTATTATTTTTAATTAGTATTGAATACCAGGGGGTTAGGCATTTAGTGTAGAATACAGAGAGGGGAAGAAGTCTGTTCTTGAACAAGAATTAAGTTTTTCTCATCAACATTTTTTTTTAATTAATCTGTATTGAACAATACATTATTTTTTTATAATTAGTTTTGGTTCTTATCTACACCAGAGGCATTTTGTCATCAGTTCGCTATAGCTTATAACACATTTGAAAATCTATACATTTAATTCAAGCAGTTAGATACTGCGATGCTTAAAATAATAAACAAAAACACATTGCACAGTTACATATTTAATATACGTTGATTAAATATTTCAATTAGTTTATAGCCTGAACAATATTTTTACATGCTTGCTCAACCTAGGTTTGCACCAGGAAGTCCTATACACACTGGACTGAATGAATGCCCGAAAGGAATAAATTATTTTTTTAAAGCGTTACATTACATTTAGAGCTTTATGATAACTATATAAAGCCAAACTCCATTTGTATTCGTAATTTAAAACGATGTTCAATTATTTCTAGTTGCTTCTATACAAACAATACTTAAATTTTACTCTTTAATACTTTAATTTCCATAAACCACCCTTGCAATATATGGAACAAGTATTTTCTTTTTACGAAATGAACAAACTCAAAACATAAAAATGTTTCCCATATTCAGGTTTTGTTGGAGATGAATGAAAGTCTGTTTAAACTCTGTAAAGATTCTCGTCAAATTCACAGTCTTCGTAAAATATTGCGCTTGGTTCTCTTTTATACCTCCTTCTAGATTCGTGTGATAGGGACCTCAACCTAACCTAACCTAATGTACTAATTAGTGGTACTGAATTGACGGAAAAGGTACGGATAAAAATAAAACCGTGGGACTAGTAAAAATATTGTTATTTATCTTCTTTCTACTCTGTAAGGCTTTATATACAAATTAGAATACATAAACTACTTTTTGTTGTAGGACTCAATTAAAGGGTTAGTATCCGGGGATTTGAGGGAAATTCCTACTAAATGATTCCCTTCATTAAAGGGAGCTTCAGTTAATTGCATTTTAAAAATACAACATCGTTTCCTACCAGAATGACACAATTAATTCTATAGTAGTTCATTCAAAAAAACTTTACAAACAAAGGCTATATCCATTCACAAAATAGTTCATTTCAACAAAATCCTGAGAAAGAAATAGCAAAGTGGATTGGTGACATAGTTTTTTAGAAATATTTTCATAATGAAGGGCTTATAAACACGTTACATTATTCAGTATTAGGCCTACTTAAAAAATTATTTTAGAAGGGAATGTCTATATCTCTTTAGCTTGTTTATATAATTTCAAAACCTGTTTAGGATTTGACTTCATAAGTATTAATAAAGCTATTGATTGGTTGAGTTACGCTGAAATAAACAAAACAGAATACGGTATTACAAACAAATAATAACACCTGATTTTAATACATTGAAAGAATAACATACAAATAAATACAGCTGATTTATTTTTAACATTAGGTATATGGAAAGCTCCCTTTAGAGAGGAATGAAATAATGGATAGTTTTTCGCAAGGTTTCTCGTCATGTCGAACATTTTTAAGTAAAGTTTATGGGGGTGTGACTTGCAGTTTTCTGAAAACTTATCGGGTACTTTGGGATTTATGTATGGATGACCCCTAATAATGTATATATTTAAATAATTATATCCTAATAAAATAAACTTTGTTGGCCAGTCAGTAATTTTGATACTGTATATCACAAGTAAACCTAAGAATTTTATTGCCTTACCTAAAAGAGAACTTAAAATATTATCATAACACTGGCCCATGCTTTACATATTTACTTAACTATACAGTATTTAAAATACAACTATATACAATCGGCTACTGTAAGTAGTATAAGTTGAAATTGTAATATTAGTCAAACTTAAGAGCTACTATACATGCAAATTTATTACGACTTTAAATCCTAACTTGTAAGCCTGTGACTTAATATTGAACGTAAAATGTAATAAAAACTAACCTTGTGATATCACTACCTATATAAAAATTAAACTATATGGATTTAACAAATAAACAATACATTTCACAAGAGTAATAAACTGTTTGTATAAACTGTTAGTTTCTTTAAAATTAGCTTATTCTTTGCAAAATATTACTAAATGCACTAAAAACATTAAAATCAATTTAGGTGATGGATTTGTTCGGACTAGTAACGTCTATTAAATATCGGATTGTATTTAATCCTACTTGTACATAGGGAATGGCAAATTGAATGCTTGAAAATAACAGAATCATCACAATAGTTTATAAGATGATTACATACGTACATGCATTATTTTTTTATTGAGAAATAGAAAGCCGGTATCAATTTTGGATATGTTTTATATGATAAACTTAAAATAATGTTTTTTCGAAAGTATATGTTCAGTAACGATCTTAGCACTCTATGTGATTTATTAAATATAAAAAAAATAAGAACCCACTGTTAATGAAAACCGTTATCTGCATATTAAAGAGCCTAAGTACTTGGTGGAGAGGCTTGTGGCACGTGGGGAGGTGACTCAACGTGTGACCCGGCAAAACGCCTTGCTCCATATTCCAAAAGTAAGCCTAGAAGTGGGTAGAAAAGGGTTTTCTTAATTTGGCCCAAATATTTACAATGATCTCCCCTTGGACCTAAAACAGCTGGGGGTCCTGACTTTCAAAAAAAAAGTGAAGAAGATGTAAAATATTGTGTATAGCTTATAATTTTGTTTTGTCATACACATTGTTTTGTATAATAATTTTTGTATATTTTTAAGTTTGTTATATTGACACGAGTTACTTTGTAAAACAGTTCTTGTACTGAAAGACGCTCGTAAATAAAGGCATTTTTATTTATTTATTTATTTTAATAGTTAAGCAAATTGTTACTGAAACATTGAATGTAAACTAGACAGAAATATTGAAATAAATGGTACATTTGTACAACTATGAGTCATGTAGGATATGCAGATAAATTAATGAACCTTAACCAAATCAAAATAAACTACTTATTTGTCGGATCTAATTTAATAAGCAAGCAGGTGTTTTGTGACAAATTACTCCTCCGAAACTACTGAACCGATTGACATGTTTTTGGTGTCATTGGAAAGAGCGTAACGTGAAATCGTGCAAGTAACTTTTTTGGAGAAATAATTAGAGAGTGAGGCCTGAGCCCTTTAAAATTTCGTATTTCTCCATAAGATTGACATTGGAAACAAACATTGTTATGAAACTCCAGCTGTTGTCAGAAATTAAAAGTGAGAAGAAGAACATATGTCAATTTTAAACAGTCTAGTTTGCCAATTTAACAGTTTGCTACAAACATTTACTGACTATTTTGAAATGAAATATTTACTATTTGAATCTGGGTTGGCGTAAATATTACAATATAAAAAAGCGAGAGAGCCTAGATAATTTGATATACTAAAAAGAAAACGGAATTAACACTGCATTTGTTAGTAATCATTGAAATTGCCGATTTGCAAAATAAGGAAACATAGGAAAGTCATAGAACACCACCAAGGAGAAGAAATATGATTAATATATATATTTTTTATTTATAATCGATATTATAGAAAACCTAATGCAGCTATGAGTAAGGCTATTTGTAGAAAACACTAAAAAACAAGGTCAGCTTATGAAAAATTATAACATATTTACAAGAAATGTTGATTATATCGATCTGTTATGTACATTTTGAGTACTTCCATAATCTTTGAGTGGAATCTTTTAAAGTCATCATAAATTATGACTGTTATTCGTCTTAAAATAACGCCTGTAATACTTATCAATTGCTTGAATTCGAGCAACAGGTACACTAGCAGTTTATAACTGTACTAACAACATTGTAATTTGTAGCAATATTCAGAGCTCATGGAGTTTGTGACATTTTGTATATGGTGTTCGTTGAGTGAAGAAATTAGTGAATCAGTGAGTAAAAAAGTTGGGTTCGGCTTACGTAGACGTGTTGTGGGTCTAGGTTCTAAACACGAGGTAATAAATATTGTTTTACACAAAGAATTAAAAAACAAAACAAAAATAAATAAAAAATAAATAAATAAAATAAATAATAATCTATAGATGTATGACATTATTTAGTTTTTTTTACCAACGATTTCACCTCGTCAGATGATCTGTAGGGTTAAAAATCTACCTTTTAAATTGAGGAATCCATAAAACTATGAAAAATGCTGAAGAGATAGATTTTTCACAGCAACCAGTAATTACAATTTTAAGTACTGTGTTTAATCGTTGATTAAGTAGACAGTGCGTTTAATGAGGTAAACATTTCCTGCCCTCTAATTGGTTGGCTAATAACAGTTGGATTGCAACGCTATTGCTAAGTATATTGTGTTTTTGCATCATTAAACCGGCAGCAGTTGTATAAACATGTGATATATGTGTTCAAGCGTGTAATGCTACAGTTAATTAAATTTATTAAGTGGGATGTGCTGTGTATTAAGTAATGTGTTGCATTTACAGGTGATTACAAAGCAATAAGAGATCCTAAATGTTGAGGATTGTACTAAATCTTATCTTATTAATATTATAAATGAAGCACGTATTTTCAAAACGCTGTAAATGCCAAAATTGCAAAATATCAGTTTCCATACAAATTCAGGTTGTAAACCTATCGATAGCAATGCACCTTGTTTGGATCGATAGTGGGAAAAAATTAAACTTCAAGTAGGAGTGAAAGTAAAAACGTTTTAAGGACCATGATGCATGGCAATGACATTTCCCAAGAGTGATTTTAGAGAATTGCATAGCATTTACGTTAAGGAATTTCAATCAATTTTCATTCAGAAATTTTTACTAGAGCTAACTAAGATAGCTATTTTTAAAACAACGAACATGTTTTAAACATTATAAGCTATAACATTAAATTCTTTATTGTTCATCAATAAACATGTTACCATGGAAATGTGTTTTTCTCCCCCCCCCCGTAAGATTTCATTTTTGGCATTTACAACGTTTCGGAAATGCACGCTTCAAATGTGAACGTTTGTGTTTGTTTGTTGTAGTCATACGTACGTTTGTCACGTAGGCCGTTTTAAATCTACCTCCATTTTCCTTAATAAATAATTATGTTTACTAAACTATGCTTTCATTGATCGAAGCCATAAACTATTCGTAATCAATCTCATTTTATTAAATATTATAAAATTACCCGGCACAGATGTTAGAATTCATAGTCAAAATCCACTCATTAAAAGCGCTAGACATAGTTTTATTAGAATATTGTTTTTTTTTTTTTTTTTTTTTACTTAACTACGTCTTTAAAACATTCAACATCAAGCAATCCAAAAAATCATAAGCATAATATTTTATTTATTATTTAGCATAGTATTTTTAAACGACAACGACAAACAACAAAAGATTTTTAAATTGAATGCAATGTTATTTCCCAAACCAGCATCTACCACAAAAGGCATAACCTTTTCTTTAGGGTTTTGAAACAATAAATGTTTGTTTCAACAAGACAATAAATGTCCTCCAGATGAGCTTTCCTCTGAAGAGTTCAGTTGCTTAGCAACAGTGACGTAAAGTTTAGGTTTTCTAATTCTGCATGGTTTTACACGCTTACTACTTTAATCAACACTGTAGTCACAGGGGAAAATGTAGTTAATTCACAAAAAAATATGTTCTTTTATTATAACTGAAGCTTGTAACAGCCAAAGAAAATACATCGATGAAGGTTAAATTTTATTCTTAGTTATTAGTAGGTCTACATATTTTTTTTCTAATGTTATTCTAAATCAAATAAATGATTGTCATTGTTTGAGTTTTAAAATTGTGGATTACATGTTAATAAAACATGCGGTGTAGGCAATAAGTAAGCCTACTATTAAGCCTACACTGGATATACAATGGTTATAGAATACAATTCCCCCACCACAGCAAACCTGCAGACTAAGCAATGATAAAAGCCGTCAGCCCTTATGTCATTGATGCAATAACTCACCTTATGAATATGTCTCTTGTAAACAGTGAATTTCCACACGCGTGGAAGAAAAGTATGGTACATCCATTGCCCAAAAAACAGATTCCTTCAAACTTTAATGATTTAAGGCCAATATCGGTCTTGCCTGCTATGTCTAAAGTGCTGGAAAAATTAGTAATACGCCAAATAACAGAATTTTTAGATGCAGAGAATCTGCTTCCCAAACTGCAATCAGGGTTCAGAAAGAACCATAGCACCTGTACTGCATTGATGAATATGTTTGCAGACTTGTTTGGGGCGAGGAGCGAGGGCAGGTGTAGCTCTGTAGTCATGCTTGATTTTTCACAGGCCTTTGATTCCATAAGCCATGGTTTACTCCAAGCAAAATTGAAACATTTTGGTTTTCATTGCAATGCGGTTGCTTGGTTTAGATCTTACCTGGAAAACAGACTGCAAGTTACCAGGGTGGGTACCGATATCTCACCTCCTCTAGAGAAATCAAGGGGAGTGCCTCAGGGGAGCTGTCTGGGGCCCATTTTGTTTACCCTGTACACTGCAGATCTGTCCAGATGTGTGAGTCACTGCAATGTGCATTCATATGCCGATGACTGCCAATTGCATTTCTCCTATGAGATTCAGGCTGCTGATCAAGCTTTTGCAGGAGTGAACTCTGATCTGGTGAGAATAAGTGAGTGGTCACGCAAACATGGTTTGAAATTGAACTCTGAAAAATGCATGATTCTTCATATTGCTACACCCACTACTCTTCACAGAGTTGCAAATGGAGACATGCACGTTCAAATCGCAGGAAAACCTCTAATGGTGAGGGATACCGTCAAGACCTTGGGTGTGGTACTTGACAGTGGCCTCACTTTCTCGGACCACATCACTTATGTTTCCCAGGTGGCTTTGGGAAGGCTGCGTGGTCTGTACCGGTACAAAAACATCCTGCCAGAGACAGCCAAGCTGCTGCTGGTACAGTCACTAGTGTTGTCAGTGCTCCATTACTGTTTTCCTGCATACGGCAACAGCATCTCAAGGGAAGAGATGTCCCGATTGCAAAAAGTGCAGAACTCCGCCATTCGTTTCGTTTACGGTATCCGTAAGCGTGAACGCGTATCCCCATTCCGGGATGCTGCGGGGTTGCTGTCAATGGGTGCCGTGTGCAGGGCGCAGACTTGTAGCCTCATCCACCGGGTCTTGGTTCAGCAAGAGCCTAAGTACTTGGTGGAGAGGCTTGTGGCACGTGGGGAGGTGACTCAACGTGTGACCCGGCAGAACGCCTTGCTCCACATTCCAAAAGTAAGACTAGAAGTGGGTAGAAAAGGGTTTTCTTACTTTGGCCCAAAGATATATAATGATCTCCCCTTGGACCTAAAACAGCTGGGGGTCCTGGCTTTCAAAAGAAAAGTAAAGAAGATGTAAAGTATTGTATATAGCATATAATTTTGTATTGTTTTGTTTTGTCATACACATTGTTTTTGTATCATAATTTTTGTATATTTTTAAGTTAGTTATATTGACATGAGTTACTTTGTAAAACAGTTATTGTACTGAAAGACGCTCGCAAATAAAGGCATTTTTATTTATTTATTTATTTATTTAAGTGAATTTGCATTTGCCTGAATTGATTTTATATTAAATATATTTAAATAACATTGGGTTTGTCGAGTACGTAGGTTTGCTGCTACAAGGAGGCTAATAAAGTGTGTTTTAGTAGAATATTAGTAGCTTAGTATAAAATAAATACATTTGCCAAGTTTGATCAAAACATTTCCATAAAAAAAAACTGCAACATTTGACAACTAAATTTTAAATTTGCGATTTTTAACATTTTCCCCGTAACCAATAACCGTAAAAAATATTTGGCATCCACAATTATTAGTTTTTAAGCTCTTTTAAATGGTCTAAAGAGAAATTAAGAAATTTTGTGTTTTGAGGGTCAAATATGGGAAAAACCAATTCTTACCCCATAAAACCCCCCGTAAAATCCTATTCCCATGGTCCGATCATGCTGGTTCGCGAACTCGTTCAAGTTTATCCCGCCTTACACCTTCAAACTAAATTTCATCAAAATCGGACAAAAAATAATCAAGTTCACGGTCATATATACACATTTTAATGAATTTTTTTTGCTAAAATTGAAAAATAATTAAATATGATACATTTATTTTGTTTGACTGGGAGTTTTAACAGAAGAAAAATACTTAAACGTTTTTGGACAACAGTTTTAATAAAATATAAATTGATGCACGAATTAGGACACACGTTTTATTCAAGCAAAGTCTATACAGATTAACACTTTATTTACGTAAAAACTAACATACATATGACATAGGCCTACAATTTGAAAATATTTTCTTTTAAACAGAGACAAAGTATAAGCGTGTAACGATTTTCTGCAAACACACAAACGAAAGGCGTAACAACGTTATACTCATAATAAAACCATTAAACAACACGAAAATCATCTCTAATACATTTTCCTTCTTTTTCCATTTATTCCTAACCAACTGAAATACAAAATGGAATTTTCTAAAGCCAATATAATCTGCATGTTCAAATTGAACAAAACTGCATATAAAAGCCTTGCAAATTGAACCCAAACGATACTATCTTCTATTGACATTTGCGAAACTATGTCATACAGGTGTATTGCAAGTTCGATGTATTTCATTCCGGCAAGCTAGTGGTTATTGGCACCAACATGACCATATTATCACTAAAAGCCGCCAAGGGACGCATCACCGTAGCCAATACAGTTTACCGCACTGCGTTGCAGCTAACCCATCATGCTCTGGAGACAATAATGTGATTGCTACTAAAACAGTCTGCTGATAATACTTTAAAAATACAGTTTGAAACTGCTTAGAGTACCTTTTAAACCTGTATTTGTCAGCAAGCTCAGTAATCCTTTGATTAAAAGGAGTGTTTTATTGAAATAGATGAAAGGTATGTGTTTAAAAATCAATCCATGTGTATATTTGTCTAAACAAATTTAAATTATTGTTGAATATGAGACCCAATGAAAACATTTGCAAATATAGATTCAAAAAGAATTTTGTAAAGTTTGTCAAGAGTTATACTAAAGGCATTGATTTATTTTAAGGACAGCCAACGCTTTTATTATTTTTTTATTTAATTTTTACTTCAAATATTTGTTAAAAATTTTATTGTGAAATATTTATTTTATAGGTTGGATCAAATCATGTGAATAATTAAAACTAAAAGTAAACCTTGTGTCATCAATAATAATAGGGGTTTTCTATTTTCTTGGATTTCAGTTTTATGTTTTCTTAGCTATGTTTGTAATATGTTATATTTATAATATAACTTAAGATAGTTCATAGCGTATTATGTGAAACCTGTCGAAATCGACGTTTACTGCAGAGGTTTCAAGCGAAATCGTTGAACTAACAATCGATAATAAATAACTTCATTTTTGGATCAATTTGTGTTGTTCGTGATTCAGCGGCGTGCATTCGGTTCGTCAGATCTTTATAATCAATAACTCAAATTAAAGCTGGTATTTCACTGAAGGTCCTTAGTTACAAAACATATGGGATTTGAGAAAAATCTAATTTATGTGTTTTGGTCGAGTAATAAAGTAGGTAAATGATGAGCTTGATTGGAAAATCTGTGCGTGAATACCTTTAATTTCCAAAATTATGAAAATTGGCCAGGTATAAGAGCCAAACCGACTCGGAAAAGCCAATATTTGTTAATATATAAAAAACTTACAATGTATATTGATCTGCAATAGACATTTAATTTATTTTAAATCCCTTAGCACCGTAAACAGTAGAAATTTACCAGCGATTGAGTAGGGAACAAGCTGTTCACACGGTGGACAATGGTACTTCCGACTCCAAGGTCCTGGGTTAAAATCCGGCCAATCGTAAAGTAGTTTAGCTACGTGAGATGCCGCGACCCATTACGCTTAGTCTGAAGTAAGGTGTAAATGTTTCTGTGCAAGAGCCAAGTTGTGTGACACATAAAACATCATAAACTAGTACTAGTAGTAATTTAAAATAAATCATACACACCATAAAGTCAGAATTACTGATGTTACATAATATAGTATAATATCTGTAGTTACAAATTGGATAAAACCACGTATTTAAGCCATTCCTGGACCACACAAATGAGAAGTGAACTGTTCAACGTCATGGTTGCTATAGAGTTAAATGCCTGCGGCAAGACAGAGACAAGCGGGTAATGGGATACGCGCAGATTGAAAACACTGTCATTTGAAAACGAAAACACGCTTGCATACGTTTCTGCTAATTAAAAGCTTGGTCTTGTTTGTTTAGTACATTAGGTATGTAATCCCTTTAAGTCGGGAATATGTAACTGTTATACAAAGACGATTTGTGCCAGAATACAAGTAGGGGATACAAGTAGGGGGTAGGGGATTTTACTGATTTTATATATTTTAATAACATTTTGACTTATATGGTTTTTCTACAGTAATATTTCCAATATTGGTACTGTTCTTTTCTCCTATGAAATCAATTTTTTTCTGCGTGATTGGTGAATTCCAAGGCATTTAAGGTAGAACTATTGTTCTCATATGAACATACAATTACGATAGCAAAATATGTATACACAGCACTTATTAAATTGGAAGCCTTAAGTAAAAAAACGACGTTTAAATAAATTTGACATAACACTCTACAATATGTTTTAAGGTCACTAGGAATATAAATAGTCATTGCTTACCTTAACAGTGCAAAGTGTGATCGACTCACCTTCTGAAAAAATAACACAAATTAATAGTGTCATTATACGGGTTGGGTTTTCCATCACTGATATTTTTGTTTTAATTTATTTATCAATCTTTCAAACATTCAATATAGAGTAAATTTGCATAGTTTCAAAAGGTTAATGTTCGGTTGCAAATTTATGTATACATTTTACTGACAACCTTTTTTGTGATTACCATGCATTTTGTTTTATAAAATAAAAATGGAACAATGCATGTAAAAATAAATCACATTGATAAACTGTACTAAAAAACTTCGTTTCTAAATACATGGTTTTTACTGATATAAATAAAATGTTATCAAATAATAGTAGCGACATGTTAATTAAGTGTCTACAGAGTGTCTTAATTAAGGGACGAAACGTTTTTATGATTCACATCTCCTAATGTAACAAATCTTTAAGCACATTGCTATTAAACGTAGTAAAACGTTTTATATGTGGAAAGGCTGCGCAACATATAGTCCCCGTATATAATTATTCAAACAAAACTTGTATTTGAATACCGATGTTTATTTTGAGTTGGCTGGAAGGCGGAGAGAGACGCAATTTCCTAAGCCATTTCACTATCTCCTTTGTATTTCCTTGGTTTCACATAAGCAAAGACAAGGAAGCCGTAGAATAGATTGATATTACAACACTTCATTTTAAACTAGAAATTAAAATGGCTTGTGGAAATTGTGTATCATGTTTTGTATCTGCTCAGGGGAAGACATCGTACATTATAATAAGAAATGTGTTATTATTGATTATTAGTAATGAGATGGGGACGTCACCTAGGTGCGTATTTTAATATAATAGCATACGCACCTTAGTCCGTCTTCTTTCACGTCTTTTAAAAGTATTTAAATTGTGTTTTTATTGTGAACTTTATGTGTTGAACTGTATTTACGTTTTGATGAAGACTTCTTTTGGATTTACGAATAACTCAAATTTGATTTTGACGAGGATTTGATGGGTCTTTAACCCGAAACTAGTCATCCCTAGACTAACTGAAGACTAAAGACGGACTAAGGTACGTAACCTATTATGTATATAAAAATTCAGTATAAGTGGCAAAGATGTTTAGCGTATTCCAACTCAAATATAAGTGAAGGATGAGTGTAGAATAGAGTGGGATTCCGTGGGTAACTTGTTTACTGATTAATACCAGCTGTTTCATTAGTCAGGACTATTGATTCAAAGACCAATGATCAATGATACCTGGGTCCAGTTTTGAATCATCAAAAAGCTATACACTTTTCTCAGGATCGAACCGGCGACCATATGATTACTAGGTGAGCACTATAACCACTGACTCATAAAGCAGTTTGTAATTAAATTAATTTTTATGACTTTTTTGCTATATTTAAGTTACGTTCCATGAACAAATCCATATACAGTTTTATTTTGTTTATTTTATTTGTCCGTTACATAAAGAAAGGATTAAGCAAATAATAATCACCAAAGTAGGGAACGAGCTGGCGTCGTGGTTAGAGCGCGAGACTTCAGCCCCTGAGATCCCGGGTTGGATACCCGCCAAGTAACCAATGGATTTTATCTAAGTGATAATGCCGCAACCCCTACGTCT
The DNA here is from genome assembly GCF_028750875.1 of Macrosteles quadrilineatus. NCBI lineage: Eukaryota > Metazoa > Arthropoda > Insecta > Hemiptera > Cicadellidae > Macrosteles > Macrosteles quadrilineatus. Next base: position 104,790,888 of record NW_026542601.1, read on the forward strand.
AGCCTGAAGTAATATGAAAAACAATCACAGGCTCGTGCCTAGTGTCCTAGGACAAAATAAAAATCACCAAAGAGAATTTTCTATGAACAAGATGTTTAAGTTGTAGGGTACGTGGCTTCGGTCCCAGAGGTCCCGGGTTTAAATCCTCCAAACATCAACATATTCATCCATGTAATAATGTCATGACCCTTCAAGACTATACTAAGTTAAGGGGTAAATAATATACATTCTAGAGCCTGTGTTGAGTCCTAGGATGTGAAGTTAAATGAATGAATGAAAATCCTTTATTTCAACAGGCAAAGTTAGGGCCACATTCCCTTTCTAACATCTAGCCTGCATACATAGTTATAAATATAAAATAGAATAAACAATTTAACACATTTTTTATACAAAAACAATACTTTTTTTATATAACGGAAACAAAATGTCTAACAAAAAAAAGTCTCACACCCAGTCAGCAATTACGCAAGTGCAAAAACAGTCCTAGGACGCACCAGCCGAGGCCATACGCTCAAAGTACATTTTTTCAGTACCGCCACGAACCGAGGACGATTATCAAGCATTTTGATGGATAAAGGTAAGTTGTTCCAAAGACGGCAGGCAGTTACAACAAAGGCCCTGTCATATGCTCTACTCCTATGATGAGGTATGCGTAACGTGAAAGATGCAGTGCGTGAACTCCTCAAACTACCTTCGGCTACAAAGCTAAAGTCCCCTTCAAAATATTTTGGCAACTATTTTTTTAAATAAAAAATTCTAACATGTGATTTTATGTAGCCTCTGATCGTTCAACTTTAATATTTTTGATTCAATGTAGAAAGGTGTAATGTGCTCAAAGCGTCTTAAATCAAATGTAAATCGCAAGCAATGATTCTGTGAGTGTTGCGGCACACCAGTAAGTTACAGTCATGTCATTGATCACAGAGTTGCAGTAAGTGAAGTATGGAAATACGAGTGATTTGACAAGGTGGAGCTTTATGTGCAATGGCAAGAAAGTTTGTAATTTCTTTAATGAATGTATTTATATTGATGAGAACACTTTTTTACGAATGTCAATCACTGCATCTCCCCAAGTGAGTGTAGTGTTGAGAGTCAGTCCCAAGTTTTTCACTTTGTCACAGTATGGTAGTTCAGTTCTGTTAACAGTGATTGGATTTGTAGCATGAAAGTAAATTGAGCCTTGCAGTCGTTGATGGCAGATTATGATGGGCTTGGTTTTGTCATGATTGATTTTAAGTCCATGTTTAGTTTAGTAAGTCCATGTGAAGTTGTGGTATAAAATGAAGATTTTAAGCTATACACCCGAATTCACAATTTAATCAAGCAATTATGAAGAAGTGTGATTTTTTGACCTAGTTTCAAATAAGTATTAAACACGATATGTTTTTATATATAAAAAACATAAAATATAAGTAATCAACTCATGATTAGTCAACTTATCTAAAAGCTATTACTGCGTCTTGTTGCCACAAGCTAGGATTAAGTGTCTTTCTTAGCAATTTATTTTCCCTCAGGCTTGCTCTTGGCAGAGACTGATGTTGACTGAAATTGATGGAGATTCCATGATGAATTATCTATAAATACAGAGTGAAATATTCCCCGAATATGTGTATTCTACATAAAACTGAGGAAAATGTTTGAGAATATTTTGTGACCCTTAAAACTATTTTACCCACACCATTGCGAATTCAGAGTCCTCTTCAACTCAAAACTGCTAATGATAAATTACTTCACCATATGTACATCAATGTGTCATCGTTCAATTTTATAGTTTATTAGTTACTGTTTCGTCCGGCCAATTTGTTTTCCTCGGACAATTTAATTTAATTTAATTATTGTTATATTTTTTATTAATTTAATTCATTTTTGTTAATTTATATTAATTTTGATTAATTATTAATCATTTATTTATTTATATTACTTTTATTATAATTTATTTTATTTATAATTTAATTTTTATTTAATTTTATTTTGTTGTGTCAATATCCTCTTAACAATTATCCTCTATTGGTTGTAGTTTGAATAAAATCCATCTCTAGAAAATTATTCTAAGTTTAAACGCTAGTTGTAATGTTCATTTTTGAAATAGGCCTAAAATTATACGTACTCAGTATGAGTTAAGTTACAGGATATTACAGTTTAAAATGTTTGGAGAGAGGGAGAAAAGGTGTAGGTTTACAATACAGTTAACAAAATATTGTTTAAAAAAATACTCTTCTGTAATTGATTGTAGTGTCTAAACATAGTGTACCCACTCTCCACCCTCTTTACAAAGGGTACCAGGTTACAAATGCTACTTGGTAAAAATATACCCAAAATCATCATAATATTTTTCTACTCCTAGCAGACAATAATCTTATGTATTCCTGCTAAGCATTGTATATTTGGAAACGCCATCGAATGGTTAGACACGGTCAGAAGGAAAGAGGACATTTTATAGGCTAAGGAAAAATACATCTCCGGGTTTGTTCCGGAGTTAATGACTTCACAGTAATACCTGCACAAATCAAGCTGACGTAATCTAATAGCTTCTACGTCATTAAACAAAACGGCAATGGAACACCATGAACGGTAAATTGAAGGAGATTCAGTTAAATGTATTGTAATTGAATGACCAAATGTATTGGACAAGGCTTACAAGTAAAACAATATCTTACCATCTTTGTATTTATGTTCTTTGTAGTATTTGTAGAATTTACATATTATTCGGATGTTATTGTTTATTTGTGTGTAACATATAAAACTAGTAAGTGAAAATCAATCACGATTTATTTTTTTAATTACGATATCTTAGAGTTAAAAACTCAAAAGCTAGGTGATCATTTTCTTAATAAAAAAATCCCTACCATAAAATTAAAACATAATTAGTTAACTTATCTAAAAGCTAAGATAAAAAACATAAAATAAATCAATGACTGATAAATTTATCAATGACTGATTTATGTCATTCTTGACATAAATCTATCAATATCTATGGTATTATAAAATTGAGGTCGTGTCTGTCTGGGTAGCTTCCACGACTAAAATACTAAACCGATACAGCCAAAATTAAGCACAAAGATAGTCCACATATCTAGGAATATCATAGGTCTATTCACTTCCCTGAGTTCCTCTCGGGCTACGCCCCTAAAGTTGTGAGGTGAGGTTTTCAAAAGAAATATTAACTAGTTAATATTAAATCAAATATTTTACAAAACTACGTGGTAAGTTTATTTATTCTAAAACTATGTCATTGATTATTTTATTTTAAGCTAATTTATTTTATTTTATTTTGTCCTAGGACGCTAGGCACGAGCCCGGAATTGTTTTTCACATTACTTCAGGCTAGACCTAGGGATTTCGGCATTATCACATGGATAAAATCCATTAGTAATTTGGCGGGATTTGAACCCGGGACCTCTGGAACCGAAGTCTCGCACTATAACCACGAGACCAGTTTACTCCCCCATGTCATTGATTAAGGAAATAAAAAAAGTCTATACCCCTTGCTGTATACCCTGGCTCTGCGTTCAAGTTATTAAAATGTCTAAGTTATGAAAATAATGTTACTGGTAAATTTTCATTTAAACAGTAAAACGATTACAATGTAAATTTTTCGTATACGTTTTGTGGATCTTTTATAAATTTGAACTACTTAACAAGTGTTTTGATTAGGTGGTATAGTACATCTTCCCGTTGCGAAGCACGGGTACATCAGCTAGTTTAGATATATATCCGTTTTCCGTATGTGCAACATATACAATAAAACTTTAAATAAGAAACGTAATCTACATAAAATAATAGGTGAGCTGAGATAATCATAGTGAAGTTTTTGGTCCCGGTGGAGTGGGAAAGCAATGAATTACAATTTGTTATGAGTTTCAACTTCATAACTTATTTTTGAGGAGTTTGAAAACTTTATGCATATTAAGAGAACTTATTGCCTTGTTGTTCATGCATTTCTATTTCTGTAGGGAATACTCAATATTCAGCTCACTTCTATTTGTCATAAAAGTATTTTTTATTCTTAGAGTTTGTTTTCCGATTTTATTGTCGAGAGAAAATTAAAAAATATTATATTTCGCACTGTAATTTAAGAGAACAGTAGAAAATTGTAATGCAATAACACCATAGTAAGATTAATTATTAGGGCAAATTGTTGCGCTTGGGTTTACAGGTAAGTATATGTTATAATAAATTTGGATGGGTTAAAAACGTATTAAATTTTAGCCGTCGGAACAAAAATAACTTTATTTAACAAAAATAACTTTCCATGGAAACATAAAATTAAGACATACATTTCACATGAGGCAGGTTAGATAAGTTATACGTATTAATTTTAAACCCTTTAATATCTAAAAGAGTTATTGTTTGGTTGCCAAGTTAGTCATAAACATCAATTTATATCTTGATGGTTTCAATTCCAATGGTTATCGTTTTTGACTAAAATACCATTTGCTACCTATCAAATAATTAATGGTTACAAAAATACTAGTGTTAGATTGTAGAAAAACCACTTTTTCCTTACAAAAGTGGAAAATATTAACGGCATAGGAACACAAAAGAATTAAAAAAATATTTAAACGTTATTTTTGTGGAAACGTAAAATTGTTGACAAATAGTGCATATAACTTATAAATCATAACACTATACAACATTACTAAATACAAACAAATTGTCTAATAATGTTTAGTTTAATTTTGTGACTCGTCCACACGTGAACCACTTTGCGAGTTCTCTCTGGCGGATTTAAATCAGCAATCAGAATTCGTCCGATTTCCCATTCCATTTCAATAATCCGATATCCATTCAGCCTTGTATTGGCGGATCCGTAATTTGCCATATGACGGATTTATTGGTTTCCTATAAATATCCTCGAGGGTTGATTGTATGTAGGGTTTAAAAATAGTATGTTTTCAAAATCAACACATATTAACAGTATTATGTAAATGTAAATTAAAAATAAATTAGTAATAGTAATAGTACTAATAAATTAGTAATGTAACGATTAGCAATCAGAATAGAATTAGTAATCATCTCATATACAGTATTTAAACAAACTTTTCCTGAAAAAAAAACATTCGCCTATTGGGTATGATGTTGATTAATAGTCCTATTATTTATGGACTGTGGTCCAATCGAAATCGATCACCACTTACCAACTTTCATATGTGTTTACCGTCTTGTGAATCAACAGTATAAGTGTAAATATTGTATTACTAGTGTTATTAGTCGTATATATTTTTCAGGCAATTTAATAGCACGTACGATGCTGATGAAGAAGTTATTAAAAAAAGTTTTGGAAAAGTTATGACAGCTAGCTTGATCATACTACTGGACCGAATTGCAGGCGAGTTGTACTAAAAGAAAGGTTATTGGTCCTATATACGCACTATGTACAGGTTTTATTTGTTTTTTTGAGAATATTTATGTTATTTGGGTCAAAAATATAAATTAAACTTTTCTTATGGAGATTATACAAGGGCAATTTTTTTTAACTTACAACAGAAACCTTCACCATATTACTGGACCGATTTACACGCTGGCTGTACAAAAAGACAGGTAATCAGTCCTATGTGTGGAGGTTTTATTTGTGCTTTGAGAATATTTATGTTAGTTGGGTCAAAAATATATATTTAAACTTTTCTTATGGAGATTTTACAAGGGGTAAATTTTTTTTAAGCTTACAACAGCCACCTTGACCATATTAATGGACCGATTTACACGCGGGTTGTACCGAAAGAAAGGTTATAAGTCCTATATGTGCAGATTATATTTGTGTTTTCTATTCTATATTTAAATATTCCTATTTTCTTAACTCCTGTGTGTCGTTGCAGGAAAAATATACACACACTGTTAGAAAGATATTTTTTTCAGAATTCCTTTATAAATTAAAATAGGCTCAAAAATAAGTAGAAAAAATAAATTTTAATAAAAAAAATAACATGGGCTTTATAAGTTGCCATGTTGGTGAATAAACTCACAAAAAAATATAAACAGAAAAAAACAAATGGAGGAAATTCCAATCACATGATTTATTTACAGCGTGGTGTGAAAATAAAGATGTTTGCTCCATACATACTTTTGGTCGAGTTTTAAACCACATGGCGAGCTCTAGTGTGATAAGTAATATTTTTACAGTAGCTAGTATTCAGATAAGCAAGGAAAGGGTACTTGTTTACTTACATGGCTTAAGTGTGTCTCAAAAATAGTCTGTTAAGACCCTAAAAGATAGACAAATTATTTTTATTTGTTATTAATTAGTTTTGCGACAGAATAATGGAAGCAAAAAATTTCTGTTTAAAATTGGCCTCGTTTAGTTTAGGAGACTTAATTAAGTTTTGTAGGAATATATTTTATTTGAATAGACCGACAATGTTTGGAATATTTGTGACATTTTGTTTTGACTCCTCTGAAGAAGAACACAAGAATCTGGAATAAACTTAACAACAAGTTATTTAGTATCACTACAGTATTTGTTTCAATATAATTGTGTTGTTAGCAATTTAATTGTGTTTGCAATTTTTCAAAAAAATCCTACGAAATAAGAAAAGATGGACAGATAGTTATCTTTAAACTTACATTGTATCGTTTGTGTATTTTGTGAGGTAATAGCAGGATCTTTTCCTGTTACTCCACAGGTCAAACGATTGGCAAAGGCGAGATAAATCATTAGGGTTACTGAACGTTGAAGAACAGAAACTTGTAAGAATCTCGAGAGCTACTTGAACGCGGCGCTCTCGGAAATATCAATACTTTTACTGGTTGTTACAATGTGCTGTTCATCCTCCCATTTGTTCTCTGTGCGTTGAATCTATATAAACGACCTATGAAAAAACTGTGTAAATTATGTAATTAAAAAAAATATTTTAACATGATTTTTGTATTAGTTAAATATTAATTAATGAGACTGAATGTTCACCAAAGTAAGGTTCATTGGCTTCAAAATGGCATCTTTAAAAGTATGAAAGAGAATACAACGAGAATTGATTATGTATGTTATATATTGGCACAGGGTTGCTAGTCTACATATTTATGGTAAAATAAAAATGTGCGTATTTATATCAGTAGCCATTTCCTGTTAAATATTAAATTTGTATGTTGATTTTAAATAAATAAATTGGAAGGAATCGATTTTAAACTAAAAATTAAAGCTGCACTGATATTTGCAAGTAACAATATAAGTGGATCCTTGCAACATATATTCTTACCTTCTGTTATCAGCAATGTTGGCAACAATGACTGTGAAATGATGGTTTGTTGGAGCAAGAGACGAAGTAAGCAATATCCGGGCATATCCGGTCTTACAAACAAGACTTCATTGGAGTTCCCTTGGTTAGACTTTTCGAGCATAAAAAAACATGTTGTAGGTAAATTCCATTTAACCAACAAATCTGAATTCTGTGTTTTTCTCACAAACGTTATTATGGTCACAGTAGTTCATAAAAATTGTTTAATCATATCTTTTCTTTATGAAATGATGAATCACATAATTATTTTCTTTTCTAATGAATTCTGTATTTAAATAATCAAGCTTTATTAAAAACATTCATAGTTTAAACTAACCACTCTAAATCCAATTTCTAAGAAAATTCATTTATTTTATTTTCTCTCGACTAAAGTGCAAGGTATAGTTGACAGTCATTGTATTATGTCAAAACTGAAATGCATACAGGATTAGAATTTTCACACGTTTTTCTGTTTAGCACCTAAGCTCTCTTGAGACAAATGTCCTTTTAAACTGCAATATTAAAAATAGGAGTGCAACATTTTAAGAAGTGAAATCAATTTACTATCAAACTGAATAAGGTACTAGACCAGGATTATATTTGAGCAAGTTAATTTACTACATACAATACAGGATTTAGAAGTCACGGTCGCGGAGGAACTTTTGTTATTGGAAAACCCCAGCATTCCTGTGCGTGTGACCCGTTTGTTAGTGAGAACCTTAGGGACTTAACACTCTCGTCAACTAGATTGGAATTCAGAAAAAATAGTCTCAGATATACTTTTAATTAAAAATTACTTGTACGTTCTGGCTGCTTCTACGAGTACAGTATCATAAACTTGATTAAACCTCTATAGGCAGAATAAATTGTATGTTACAGCAACAAGCATTACAGACGTTAAATTCATAATTATCATAGTAAATATGTGAATACCTTATGTATTGTACAATGGCCCTACGCTTTTCTTAAACAGGAATCAAACCACTCCAAGTTGAAGAGATGATAAAAAACAACAAATTAATATTTTGTTTTACGGCAAGAAATTTTGGACAAAATAAATTAGAATACGGTAACCCTTAACATGTAAGCCTGACATAACGTGTAAAACATTTCCGGACTAGAACTAGTGTCCTAGGGAGGATGTGAAGGTAGGACATAAGACTGTAAAATATAGTTTACAGAACTATGCATTTTTGATTTGGTATTTTTATGATAGGATTCCATCTTGCAAAACTCATCTACAGATTGCACGTGGCGCAACCTCCCAGATACTGTACTACTCTAATATTCCAAAATCTGGTCGTTGGCAAAACAAAAAAAAGACAGGATCAACATTTTAGATATTAACTTAATATTTTTTGTAATCATAACCAAATTCAAGTGGCAAGACTTGGGAAATCACTATTCGTACTTGTGTTCAAGTTTTTTAATCCGGAAATGTTATTAAAAACATTATTAAATAATGTTTTTAATAAACTTAAAATTTAGGTTATAAATAAGTATAAGCCAAATAATTTACATTTATCAACAGCACTATTCATTGTTAACTTTGGCTGACAAACATATTTTGTTAAATGACTTTATTTTATTCAGACTGTCTTATCTGTCATATAATCGATGTATTATATATTTAATTGCGTTTTCATCAAAAGATATAAAATATCATTTTACTGAAAACATAACCATTACAATATAGAAACTCCGAAAAACATACAATCTACTTAAAGTTACTTTAAACAGATTATGTAAGTATTTTCTCATAAATGTAAGGATGTCAGGGCTGACAAGTAACCTACAAATGTCTGCTTGTCAACAAGATTTACTGAAATTTCCTTCGCTCTTGTATTGATCAATGTCTGTATGCAAGCAAAACAGCTTAGCAAATATTTATTTAGAATATTTAGTTGTAAATTTATATTATCATTGTTTTGTATTATCAATTATTTAGATAAACTGTCATTTGCGAAAGTGTAATACAAATTTTCTTTTTAAGTTAATTTTCTTTTGTTATTTTTACATTAAATCTGCTATTATTAGATTCATATTACTTTTGATTTCCAAAAAGAAACTAATCTATTTAAATATTTGTTTAGTGGACTGAAGAAACTGTAGATTGTAGAGTGATAATTGTTATAAGCCGAATATCAAATGCCATAGGTACCATGTTAGTGAAGTTAATATACTTCAAATATCTTACTATGATTGGTTTCTTCTAAAATAATATATTAAAGTTAATATTAAAGTTGGACTACCAGAAGTCAAGTGCAATTTTGTTTATAGATACATTAAATTTATCGAAAAAACCCATTGAATAAAGAGAGAGTATCATCACAATGGAGGTCAGACTCAATACGAGTTCAGGATAAAGGAAGGCATAAATCAATTAGCTTTAATGTTCTCAAAGATTGTTTTCTACCTGCTATCATTTTAGAACTTTTTTGTGACACATTTGATTTCTAGATATTACTATTTAACTACTGTGTAAACTCTACATGTTTTGATTGGTTTTTTGTGCAACTAAAGGGTGAAGTTGCACTTTGCTGCACACGAGAGAAATGCTTACGCATGAGCCGTAGGCGAGTGTGGAAAGTTTATCGAGTGCAGCAATGGGAATTTGCACTCGTGTTACACATTATATTTTCTAACAGTTACTATAAATCATATAAATAATTAGTTTTTCAAACACTGTACATGTTTTTCGGTTAGGTTAAATCCAAACATTGAACGAAATGGGAAACGCTGCACCAGCTGATCGTAGTTGTAGTCGTAATAAAAGCTCACTGTTTTGTGTTGTTTGGTTGGAATACAGGTGTGCGCCAAAGTAAAAACTGCGTCGGGTGACTGTAGGAAAAATAAATAAAATTTTCAGCAGCATACGATACCAACAACCATTATATCTAAAATTTTAAATCAATTTTTTAATTTCATTTTTCAGTCACTCAGGCAGATGCCACGACGCTCAATTTGATTAGAAACTTTTATTCAATTATAAAAAATATTGTTGTAAGTAAAACAAAAGTAAAAGCTGTCATTTATGTTAAAATACGTGGAACTGCCTAGTGATTCCTTTGCTTCTAGAGTTTAGTCAACATGATGGGATAAACAACACATCAAGAAGCCATGTATATCGAGCCTTGATACACATATAACCTTTAAATGAACATAATCTATGATTTTATGTTATTATCTTGACTTATATAGCGTTACCATTGTGTTACCCAGTTTCAAAAACTTACTATAATTAAGTTACCTTATTGTTTGGTAGTTACCTTTTGTTTTGCTTGTTCTTCTGGGTACACTAGTTGGTATTGGTGGATTAACAAATAACAACATAAAAACTATAGGAAACAACCAAACACAAAGGTAGCAGTTATTATTTTAAGTAAAGGTTATAAATCACCAAAGTGATTAAAAATTAAGTGCAGGAAATATAAAATGTAAAATTATATAAACATAGAAATATTTGTGTAGTGAAATATTGGAAGTGAGTTGAGTTAATTGATGATTAATAATTGTTAAAGTTAAATTAACCATAGGAGGAATTAAAAACTAACAAAACAATATACGAAATATTGATCGTAATACATGATTTCGATTGCAGATAACTGAGCTATCATGAGGCTAACCATTTTACCTCATAAAAAAGCCCAATTAAAAGTGATATTCGTATAAATTAATGGCAATGGAGTATGTTTTGTTTAATTTCCCGGGTATGGGAAAACGATGTAGGGAAACCAATTCCAGCTGAGAAAATATTGTTCTTTATTTTTCAACCCAATGAGTATTTGATGGTTAATCAGGCTAAGAATATTTGTATAGATTAAACCTTCACTTCCTTGAATATTTTTATCAGTAGTTAGTATCATTTTAGAAAGTTATGTAGCCTAAATTTTACACACACATATTTAAGAAAAATATTTCAAAATAAACTCACTATTAAAGTCTCTATTGAGAATACAATAACTTTATTGTCAAACAGAAATAAATCTAATTTTATATATTTTTTTTAGATTATATAAATGTCACAAAGTATATACATATTAAGTAAATTACTTTATAATAACATACATGCAAAATATATATTATCATTGAAAATAGTTTTGTTTATACAGGGCGTTTATAAAAGAATCATCAGGTTTTAATGGCGTGTACCTCACCCAATTCATGTCCCACATTAATATTTAAAACATGTGCTTAATAAGCATGTTTCCAAGTTTTATAATCGGCTGTTCAATAACAAGTCTTGGTTTTTTCTTGGACGTTTACATCATTTACAAAATGATTAAAATTCCAGAAAAAAACATTTTGTGTTTTTCATTATGACTCAAGTTTATCTTTAATAACTGCCCAGCGTGGGTTTCGGGGGCATTTTAGACAGACTCTTCCTATCGCCAGTTTAAGAACTCTGGAAGTGTATTAAAAAGTAAAATCAGTGGCCGTGCAAGAGTTTTCTTAAAAACTGAGTTGGATTGGCAAATGTAACGATAATGACTTTACCCTTCTCAAATGCCCCTCTAGATCCCCTGATCTTTTGGCGTGTGATTTTTTCCATGGGGCTGTGTAAAAGACAAAGTTTATATACCGCCAATGCCTCAAACACTTCAAGAACTCCGTGGACGAATTCGCAATGCCGTGTAGAATCAATCAACCTAGCAATGCTAGCCAGGGTATAGGACAATTTACAGCATAGATTGGAAACTTGCTCCACGGCTAATGGACGGCACGTTGACAAGTTGTAGGGGTATCTATGAAAAATTTAAGAGTTCTCCTTAATGTTGATATGTTTTATAACCTTATTTGTTTAACATTAGCGTCAATAAAATGTTTTAAAACCTGATGACTCTTTTATAAACACCCTGTATTTTTATGACAAAATTAAAATTGTGTTAAAATCGTTCTACTGTTTTATTACAACTTCCAGAATGGGACTTATTTTATAGAAAATGATCACCATTTTGTTTCTGTGAAAATAATTGTGAACAAAAACTATATTTTCTTATTCTATAGTACGAATCAAGTTTCAAGCGCTTGTTATAAGTTGAAGTGTGCCTTGCTTTCAAGTGGTTCGTCAGAATTTCATCTAAAGTGTAGCTGAATATTTCTTACGGAAAGTAAACTAGTTCTTTGGCGGTAAGTAGTTTTTTTACAGAATAATTCTTTTCAAATAATATTTTAAATCAAAACAAAATCTTAAATGTTTTTAAATCGTCCCAAAAACGACTAAACAAAGTGGCGTCTACTTAATTTAATTTATAATATATATCATATATATCAAAACGTGACAGGGTTTTTTTATTTCACGATTCTGAATCAACCACTTGACGTATTTTCATGATTTTTGTTTTGAAAGAAAGATAGTTTTGAGAACTAGGGAATGTCGAAGTCTTAATTATAGTTTAGGGTTCAAGTTTTTTTTAGAAATTAAGTTTATTTTTTTTTGTCTCGTAGCCGACGCTAAGATTGACGCTAGAGCATTGACTATTGGATACAGAAAATAGTCAAAGATTCTAGACTAGCTTTTGTTATAATACCATTTGCTTAACGTAACAGCTGTAAACATTCAGCGTTTGCGACATAAATTCAGCATTTGGATAAAAATTAAATAGCATACGTAGGGTTGACCTATTTATACTATGTGTAATGTATGATCATTGATACGTTCATTTATTTGTTAAGAGGATGACAGATTATTTAAATATACATAGTAATATACTAGATGTTCTAATATACTTGTTAGAGCAGTCATTAAAATCTTGGGTTAGTTTTAGTGCAATATAAAGTAATTCCTTTTAACTATCAGCTGATTGAATACAAAATATTCTATAGAAAGTTAGTACACCAAGGTTAGTTATTTACTTTGTGATTTTGTCACTGATTATAGGAAATAAGTAAGATTTTATGACCGTTGATGTATACAAATAGAGGCTCTAAATATAAAGAATTACCACTTATACACTGTAATGGCTGCTTAGGAAGCTGAAACTCCTTATCTAAATAAGAAAAGTATTTTACTTTACTAAGAAGTAAAATTGAGTTTTTATTCTAAAATGATTTTAGACGGCATATTAAATTAAAGAGAAACATTATTCTTTTTGCGAAGCACGGCTATAGCAGCTCGCATATATATATACATTTTAAAATGTTTATGTTAAACCCTCTTGAGTTTGGTTTGTGTTAGTAAGTCTTCATTTGATACGCCTTTTTCTATTTAATATGAACTTAGTTGTTTTCACTATCACTGATATTATTACTTTAAGCCATACATTTAGTCGACTACTAGTTAAATCACTAGTCAACGCTATCTTATGTGAAACTCCCTTTCTATAAAACCCTAAACCGTTACAGCAAAAAAAAATAAAAATAGAAATGGGTCTAATACAAATTAAACTAAGAGCTTCAAGTGTTATTAGACGTAATTTCACTCACATTTTGGAAAATTAAAAACTTGCATGCTTTTTAAGAAGTTATTTAAGAAGGCACCAACATTTTGTTAAATTTGACTTTAAGCTCATTATCTCCAGAACATGACACTTTTTAAAGACTTCACTCCACAATTATCATAACAAGGAAACCTTGAAGAAAGACTTTGTTACTCTTAGTTTAATTATAACTAATCTTATGCAATTTATAAAGTTTTGAGACATGATAAGGAGAGAAACATGTTTATAAAACTAGGTTAGAACTTATTTGCATAGCCGTATACTTAAAAAAAAATCCTTTCAGAAGTCCAACCATATAACCCGTTATAATAAAATATTGTATCCAAACAAACAAGCAGTTTACCGCTCTAGAGCCGCTTCAACAATAGTCACATCACGTTTCGTATAAAATCCAATTTCAGTTTTATTGCTATCTTGTGTACTTGTATTAGACCCACGTTAACTGCAAACTTTAGATTTATTCATGCATTAAACATTTTCCTGAAAAAAGATTATTCATAGCATTACACTAGTTTATCCCACCTTTGTATGGCCTTGAAAAAATTTACTCCCCTTAGCATTTTAAAAATATCACTAAATATAGTATGATTACTAACTCGAAACACTTTGAGCAGTTTACAAACTAAATATAATATAGTAGAATACGCAACAATCACGTAAAGATAGTCTTTATGACACTAAGTAGTATAAGGTTTTAGGTTTAAACTACTACGGTCTACTTCTACGAGTTGCGTACATTACTCTATGTACGACAGTTTTTTTTTATTACAAACTTTCACTACTACTCGTAACATATTAAAAAGGTTATATATTTGTATAACCTCTCACCGCCACTGATTTTGATGCAACGACTCATTGTCCCAAACACTCACTCATTGTACAACCAATTAACTTGGCCTTAACAGCTGATAAAATAGGCATTATAATTATACTTCTTTTCTCTCAATCCTTGAACCTCATTGGTCCAAACTTGTACTGATAAGTAACAAAACGATGCTGTAATGTAAGTAAACATTACTGTTAAGTGAATCTTTTTAATTCCAAAAACTGAATTGAAAAGACTTGTTTGAAAAATGGTCGTAGGAAAAGGCATTTTAAGCAATACCTTAGATGCATAAACAACTGTTCTTTCCATTTATTTGTTGCTCATTGTATATTGCAAATCAACTGCCAATATGTCTTAAACATAACTCAACATGTTAAACATCGTATCTAAGCCTTTATTTATGATTATTGAGCACTACTGAGTTGATTTTTTAAGGTATTTTACAATGTTCTACAATATACATAACTATTTAGGGGTAAATATAAAATTAATTATCACAGAGTTTCGTAGCTACAATTATACAATCTATAAACGAATAACAAGAGTATTTGAAAACAAAATAGAAAAAAACTAATCAGGCAAGTACAAACATATTATAAACTATAAAAAAATATGTTGAAAAGAAAAAAAGAAGCAAGTGAACAAACCAGCTGAATCGCAATGTAAAGTAGATCATTTCGGAACGAAAGCTTCTCCAAACGTAGCCAGTGATTTACCTGATACACTTCAGAATGAATGAAATGTTCAAGTGGAATGTTTTTAAGTGCCTTTTCACTAAGTCCACGTAAAAGTAATTTTATTTTTACTTTAAATACTTATAAGTCCTGAATAAGTAATGTAACAAATTAAGCAAATAAACAAATGTTTGTTAATTAATAATTTAAAAACAACTGTTATGTCTTGAATGTAGTAAATTAAAATTTATTACATAAAAAATATTGATTGATTACAAAAAATATGGATACTTGTTTTTTAATACTTACTTTTGAATAATATACTTTTATTGATACAGGGCTATCAATAGTTTTGACAAACAAGGTTCTTTATTTTTTTGCTAAGAATTACAGGGCATTTTAAGATATGTCTTTCTATGATTGAGTTTAAATGGCGATTATTTTAGATTAATATGTATTGTAATAGGTAGCAGATAAGCTTAAACACATATTAAAACATTTATTAGAGAATGACATGTTTTCTTATATTTTTTGTAAATCATTACAGGACTTAGTACCCATAGTAGGCCTAAACACATTAGTTAAAGGGTTGATTTAAGAATTTATGATCTTAATATCAAACCTAATTAATTGACTTCATTATCTTAAATAGCAAAAAATTATGCTCACTGTATTTCGGTATAATAATTAAATTATAAAGTCTGTTTTTTTGTGATGGTTGAATGATTGTACATTTTTGCAAATTTTGCACAAAGCAAATCTTTAATGTTGCGTTATAGTAAATAAAAAAATAAGGAACAGAAGCATATTTTGAACAGTTTATTATAACGGTTCCAATTTAAAACCTCAGCTATGATTTAAATGTTATTACCGATATATTGTAAAATTTTACTAAATATTTAGTTTTAACTTTTTTTCTAGTGATAAATAATAATTACTGTTTTTACTGGGCCAAATTATTGTTAAGCTGAATATTTTATGAAAAAATATAGATTTTAGTAACTTAAATTAATTATACGTCCCCCAATGTTGATAAGTATAAAATCTATGTTGAAGGGTGTACAATGTTTGATGACACCTGAGCTAGTTAACAACTTTAGTAGAGTAATAGCTTTAAAATTTATCACTTTTTTCCATTTGTAAATAAGTCGAGACACAGGTTAAACAAAACGAATATCTATATACTCATCCAAGTGTTACGGGACATAACAATATTTGAAAATTGCCTAAATTATATTATCAATTGTCAGTAAAGTACAATATTTGGTACAAACACTGAACTGTTTTCGATCAAGATCAAGAAAGACGTCTTTTGATAACTAATTACCATTAAATCCTTAATTAATATATTGGTTACAAATTAAC
This sequence comes from Macrosteles quadrilineatus, assembly GCF_028750875.1. NCBI lineage: Eukaryota > Metazoa > Arthropoda > Insecta > Hemiptera > Cicadellidae > Macrosteles > Macrosteles quadrilineatus. The sequence goes on from NW_026542601.1 coordinate 104,807,401, forward strand.
TTAAGTCTCTCATCTCCTATGAACAACTTCGTTATCAGAGTCTAGAGGATATACGACATCAGAAGTATTGGGAACAGCTTATGCCTGTACATGATTGGACAACAGGGACTTGGTCTTCACTTCAGACGATGCTGCTTTACTTTCCTTGCATTGATCTGCTTTGTTGTTCTGATTTTATATTTCATAGCTTTTTTTAGCTATTTAAAAAATCACTGTTAACTTGAGAATAGTTCGAAAACCTACAAAAAACGAGATTATCAATTATTGTTGTGTTGACGCAATTTGTATTATTTATATCACGTTTTAGTAAGTTTTTTTATTGTGTATAATGAATTTCCCACTGTATCCCGATAGTTTTTGCGAATTTCACCTATAGGGAATAAACTATTACCGAAGTACTCATAATAAGACCTGGACCCGGGACCAATTTACTTTTTCGTTTTGAGGTCCCTAGAGACTAAAAACACAATCCGTTCAAATTCATATGTATTTTTAAATGTGTCCGTTAGCGCGATAACTCGAGCAAAAATCATCCGATTTTGATGAAATTTGGTACAAACGTGTAAACCTACGTTTATTCGAACAAGTTCGCGAACCAGCATGATCGGACTACGGAACAGGGGTTTATGGGGGATTTAATGGGGTAAAGATTGGTTTTTCCCATTTTTACCTTAAAATCTCATTTTTAGCAGTTTCTTTCCAAACCATTTTGTAGAGCTTAATAAAACAAATAATTTATTATATTGTAACATTATTATACGCCTAATGGTTACGGAGAAAATTCCAAAAATCTGTAAATGTAAAATTCCCATGTTACTCTTATGGAGAATAAGTAAACTGTTATAGTTTGCTTGTTTATGAAAATATTTTGATCACATTTGGAAAATGCATTCATTTCATACTAAACTATTAGATTTAAAAAAATACCTTTTTACCCTCCCTGTTGCAGCAAACCTAAGTACTCGTTAAACTAATGATATTTAAATAGGGAATAAATGTGATATTTTTAAGGAGACATTTAAGTGTAAATCCAGTCAGGCAAATTGAAATTCGCTTAGTCCGCAGGTTTGCCGAGGTGGGGGTATTTTTCTGTTGAAGTAATTAGAATAATCCATCTGTGCCTTATTAGGTTATTTGAAAATAGTAAACCAACGTAAAGTTTATGATACGTTCTAGTTACAATTTATTTTACTATAACAAATATACTGAGAGTCAAACGTAAAATACATTTTTAGGTCAAAACACTTTAAGAATAACTAGGCTACAATAAATAATTAGGCTCCATATGAACATGAACAATCATAATAACTTGTGCTTAACTTTTAAAATTTATTTTACAAATTAAACTACCAAATACATGACAAATTCAAGCTTAATACAAACGTACAGGTCATTATTTTTAAGAAAATTCTACATATTTGTATTTTTCTAAATTATAAATCTTTTTACATATATTTTAATGACGATGCCCCAGTTTTAGCCTGCAAAACGTAGTTAAAATATGTTTAGAATGCAAGTTATTTGTGGCCACACTTTACACACTAATTATTGAATTGTTCATAGGAGTTTATTTAACTTACATAAATACTAAATAAAATTAAACCTTTATCAGTGGCGCAGTTTATTAAATAATCAGAAACATTAATTAATTACTGTTTGGTTAATATACATCATACGGTGACAATATCTTCAATTACGTTTTATTTATTAAATTGTTTAGTTACTAGCTATATTTTTTACTCACTAACACCTCTACTACCTAAGCTACATGTATGGTATACAGTAATATTTTTAAAAATGTTAAGATATTTTGAAATTGTTGGAAAACACAGCAATTGACTAAGATATTTTAAAAATCAAAGTAAACAATGAAAACTTAAATATTTACACGAGAGTGAATTTTAAAAGTGAAGCAATGCACAACTCAATTACAAATACATATTCATTAAACAGCTGTACAAAAACATGGAACGTGAATATGTGTAAAGCACCAGCTATAGGCCTACTTATAATATTTCAAAAATTTTGCTGAAAATTGATAATAGATTTCAAATTAAAATTATATAATCTAAAGTATCAAACAATTTTTTAACACTTTTTTCCATAAAGTTATATTAAATTTAGTGTACGATTTTCTAATACTCGTTCAAAATTAAATAACCAACTGTACTTTTTTTACTCGATTATATTTTAAATTTTACATTAGTGACTTAACCAATAAATTAGGCAATTTAACCAATACATTGTCAAAGTTTGGAGAGTTAAAGTTTTATGGCCAAGCTTACCTTAACAATGGAAGGTAACAAAGACCAACTCACATCCTTAAGGCTAAATGATTTATGCCTTCCTTTATTCTCTCAGCCAATGTAAAGTTGCACTCCTCATCATATTAGCTATCTTTCTCGGAAATTCAACATTGAAAATATTAAAGATAATTTAATAAAAGACATATCACAGTCTAAATTAAAATTATCATAGTTCGTGCAACTGATTTAATTAGGCGTACAAATCATTTAAGTAAAAAAATGTGTACTTTAGATGTTTTGTAAATCAAAGTAACTTTATAACGTTTATTTTAGTTTAAACAATTATCTCACAAGTGGGTATTGATTACCTAACAATATTTAACGCGAAATAGGGATGCTTTGTTAAATGGTTAAGACCAGAATTTTTTTGGTTTAGTTGATTTAGTATAACAGATTATCTGACACAACCATCAATATAAATATTGGTAGAAATATCAGTAAATCATGTTGATGGGACAATTGTAGGTTAACGTTCCGTTGTGTCGTCCTCACCGCTAACATTGTGGGTCAAAAACTAATTTTTATCCGGCAGGCCTATAATTCAATTTTATGTAATATTTACCTGAATAAGGCCAATATAATTAGAGTAGTATAAAAACAATTCTTATTGTCAAAGAACGTTCAAGTATTGTTTTTACTACTCATCACCCCCCTTATTAATTTAACATGTGTATGCCCCTCCCCATTTTCATTCCTTTGTTAGGACGCGTTGTATTTTAAATTTGTGTTTATATTTAAATCATTAGCCACACAAGTGGATTTATTTATTGTATTTCCTAGGACTGGTGTGTTGAAATTGGGCATTTTGTAAAACCATGGAACTTTTTTCTACATACTATTTTTCACACTTCTGACTATGTAAATTATACATAACACCCTTTTCTATTATTTGGCGACATAACGAAAATGTTTTGTTACATCTGTTAGGTCAGAAATAATTGCAGATATGTTGGTGGTATAATTTATTAAGATTTATCTTTCTTTTGGTTATACTATCGAATTGATAAGCTAATTAGTACAGTTAACGGCATTTCAAAGAAATCAAAATACCTTTAATTTGAAATTGCAAAGGTTAAGAGTACTATTAATTGACGTAGCTTTTCATGTAGAATTGGTATTTTTCGTTTTCATGAGTAAAAAGGAAAAACAACCTAAACTAAAGATCGAAGTAGTTAGTAAACAAGACAGTTAATCTGAATGTAAATTTGACTGTTTGGCACAAACATTCTCTCCAAATGTAACCAGTATTTTACCAAAACCACTTTGCTATGTATGAGGCTTTATTATTTCGTCAATATCAACGATTCTAATCAAAATTTTTATTTTTATTTATAACCAACTATTATAACAAATACTTCACTTTGAAATTTTTTTTTATGAAACCATTGTTTAGTTAAATTGTCTACTAAACAGATTTTCTCTAATAAAATATTCACTTGGGAAGAGATGCTTTAGAATTAGATAGCTTAAAAGTTAGTAAGGCTTTGGAAGGAAAACTAAATTCTAAAATAAGTATTAGTTTTAGCTATAAAATCCAAGACAATGGGCAAAGCCATGACAATGGCTCTATAAAACTTTAGCGTTTGACCAAGTTACACAGGTCAGAAACTTGAATGTGTATGTTTGCTCCTATTCCATATAAAATAGAATATACTTCTTCTGTTTTAGAGTTAAGCAACTCTAAGAGAAACCATCTACATAATCAACTTACTAATTGATTAAAAGTCTAATTTTGTAGTATGTTGAAAGCAAAAATAAAGTTTTATGTTAAGCAACAATAAACTTAATATCCAAAATATTGAGTCGGTTTCACGTCACTAGTTACGCAATAAAATCGGGTAATAATACAATACTAGTGTACATGTTGCTCGAATTCGAGCAATTGTAGAGTATTACAGAAGTTATTTCAAAACTAATAACAGTAATATTTACAATGAGTTTAAAACAGTCAACTCAAAGATTACCGATGTGTAGCTCATGGAAATACTCACGATGTATATAACAGTTCAATACTGTAATCAACATTTCCTGTAAATATTTTATCTTGTTTCATAAGCTGATAAAAAATGCAATAACTTGTAAAACTTATGCCATTAAACACAAACCAACATCCAAAACTATACACATTTTTAATGCAACATAGATAGTTTATACATTGACTGTTTACAATTAACATGTGTTCTTCTTCTCACTTTTAATTTCTGACAACAGCTGGAGTTTAATAACAATTTTTGTTTCCCATGTTAATCCTATGGAGAAATACAAAACTTTAAGGGGCCCAGGCCTCACTCTCTAATTATTTCCTTAAAAATAAAGTTTCCTGCACAACTTCAAGTTAAGCTCTTTCCAATGACACCAAAAACATATAAATCGGTTCAGTAGTTTCGGAGGAGTAATTAAAAAACCTGCTTGCGTATTAAATAAGTATAGATTCGAATAGTAAACAGAGGGATCAAGTGGAAAGAAAGCAAAAGTAGTTTTCAAAGAAATTGCGAAGACTTTTTTCCAAGAACGTAGTTTTTTTTTTACCACTTAAAACAAGAAAAATATTCTTCTGATTCAACAATATAATACACCTAATCCCAGATAAGCCACCTATAATGCGGTTGGATTCCCTCTTACGCTTCTAAGGCAAGTTCAATATTATTTTCAACGTAATGCCAATAACAATGGAATAATTCAATCTGATATTTTACATTTCAGAGTAAGTATTAATTCAGAGTATTGATATGATAAGGGTTTAGTATTGTTTTATTATTTATTTGCGTGTGTTTTCGCGAGCTTAAAAACTACGAATATCAGAAGAGTAAAAAGAATAATGATAACAAGAAAAGGCGCTTTGCAGAGAATATTCTTTAAACTATGATTATGTTTAGGGCCTAATATCGGTTAAATAAGTAGCAAAATACGCCGACCCAGTCGATTCCTGGTAACACACTTTATTCGGATCCTTTTTACCCGTAATGACATAGTACTTATTATAATATAAATTTCTACGATATAATAGCAATAAAGTATTAATAACAAATTGTTCTTACTTATAAAGGATATAAATAAATGAATAAATGAATTCATTCATTAATGCATGATGAGATTGCATTTTAATACAAACAGAATAATTTAAAAAAACTATATTATCTCGACCTCTTGTGCAATGCCATTGGCATAAAAATAAGAAAAGTACAGATATATATATATATATTTTTTTTTAGGTTGGTGGAATCTTTTAACCTTGCATTTGCCCGTCCACATAGACTAACCGCCCGTGCGTGGATCGTTTACAGCAAAGCAAGGAGTGAGCCGGTACAGTACAAAGGTGAACTGTACTGATAAATTTTAGTAGCAGTGACCGGGATCCGAACCCACGACATCGCTGCCTTGGGCCCAAAGTCCGTGACGCTACCAACTGAGCTACCGACTCACTTTCAAATATGAACTGGCAACTCATATTTAAAAACATTGAGATCAACATCTGCATCTTAAGTTAGTTTCATACATGCAAATCAAATTTCAACCAATGATGAAGGAATAAATTAAAAGTCAATGCTAAGTTAAATAGGTTTTGTTACATTCGGTGGAAAAAATAATTGATTTCAAAGCTGCTATGCTATGAGTTATTGGATATATTGCAGTTGAAGTTAGACTTTCCAGTACGAAAATTTTAATTTAGCTTACTGCAGCTATACAACACTAGTGACAACGGACGCGGAGGAACTAAAGTTATTGGAAAAGTCCAATATTGCAGCCTGTAGACCTGCTTTTTAAAAAAGCTTTAAGATAAAAAAAAAAAACTGTATATTTACATTTAACTGAAAACTTGTTCATAACTTAGACCAACTATGTTTTTACTGGTATACATGCTTCGACATTCATATGGTTGTAATAATGTGATTAGGAATGGTTCCGTTTATCACAGTTCTTTAACACACAAATCCGTTGAGATGACGTAATTACGATTTTTATAATGATTTTGCAATTTTGCGATGCTTAAAGCATTTACTTTTAGAGAAATAAATAAGAAAATGATAAACAAAAGAGATGTCTCTAACAAAGAACGGAAGATTGAGTTTTTGAGCATTAGTTAACTTATAGAACATTAAAGAGTTTATAAAACTTTCTCTTGACTTAAGTAAGACAGAGTGGACAAGAATACGGTCTTCTTGTCAAAACTATATACTTTTCTTGTCATATTTTACTATCGATCAGGAACTGTTTGCTAGAAAACAATACGATATTCGTGGTTTTTGGTAAAAGGAATGTCGAATTGCATGGGCCTCATAATGCAATTAAACACTATATTACAATTAACTATTTAACTTTACCATAATAAATAAAGGCATGGATTTCAGACCGTAAAAATATTCGTATTCTTATACCAAACATTCTTTATTATATCTTTTTTAACTTCTAAATCTGTATTTTAAGGCATTTTTTGTTTTTATAAATAATCTAAAAGTGTATTATTACTATTAATTTTAATTTCTTGAAAAAGATTATCAAATATCGTATCTACCCAAAAAGATAGATTTACAGTCCTGTTGTTCCATTTAGTATTAAAACCAAAGAATTTGGTGCTAAAGAGTAGGTCGTACCTTAGAAATGATGCAAAGGTTAAGCAATTATCAGCTAAGGCAATTAAAAAGTTATGAAACTAAAACTGTCAACGAGGAAGGCCTAAATTTTAGGTGCGCATTTATTATTATTTAATTAAAAGCCACACAAATAAGTTGACAGAACACTAAGTAAAGAAGGATGACATCAGTATGGAGGTCAGAATCACTGTTGGCGATGATAAAGGAAGGCATAAATCACACAGCCTTAAGGGTCTGAGAGATTACTTCTCTACAATTATTTATATATTTTTACAATAACTTTATCAGTAGAAATGGTAATAAATAGTTAAATTACTGTTAAATAATCTAATTAATCGGTGAATAATAATACACTTGCCTTACAGTATTTTAAATGCCAAAAGCCACATTTTTACCATTATTTGTTTACTGTTATAGTACTATCAATTTAATTTATAAGAATATGGCTTTTAAGAAGTAAGGAAATAATTCGCATTAATGTGAATTTATTTAACAATTTGACACTCTAAAATGGCTAATTATGAAAACATAAAATGGTTAATAATAGTGGAAGTACTGTAATTTAATTTTTTGGCTGATTAGTCACGTACATAATATTATTTTAGAACGACATTTTTAGCAACCGTTTACAAACGTATAACTAAGTTTACACACATGCATTTTTATAGTTCTTTGTTTTTAGCGAATTCCACTATAGGAAAGTAGCCGCTACCATAGGTGGCAGAGTATGACCTTTGACTATTAATACAACAACTATGACCTAGGCCCAGGACAGATTATCTTGATGTCCCCAGAGACCGAAAACACCATTGGTTCAAATTTTTATAAATAAAAAAAAAATAGTTAACAAAGTACCTTTTTTAATAACTATTTTATTTTGAAAAAACATTTTTTTGTCCTAAACATGCTTGAAAATATAAATATATAGCGAGTTATATATGTGTCCGTGAACGCGATAACTTGGGGAATTCTTTTCCGATTTTGATGAAATTCGGTGTAAGGTGGGATCAACTTTTTGAGTTCGTGAACCAGCATAATTGGACCATAGGACCGAGTTTTAACGGGGGGTCATATGGATAAAAGTTAGTTTTCCCATTTTTAACCCTCAAACACAAAATTTCCCAATTCATTTTCATTAATTTAATTTAATTTAAAACACAAAATTTCCCAATTTCTCTCTAGATCTTTTTAAAGAGCTTAAAAAACAAATAATTTAGTATATCAAAGTATTTTTGTATGACTATTGGTAACGGAGAAAATTCAAAATAATTTTAAATGAAAAATGCCCATGTTATTCTTATGTTATTGTAAATTGCTGTAGTCTGATTGTTTACGGATACATTTTGATCAAACTTAACAAATTTATTTATATTATAGACCCTACTAAGCTATTAATATTTTACAAAAAAAAACAAAATTTATTATTTTACCTGTTAGGTACCCATTAAAACTACTGTTATTTAAATAGATTTCATTGACATCAATTCAGGAAATGTAAATTCCCTTGGACGGCAGTTTTGCTGCGGCAGGGGGTATTTTCCAATGTATTAGCTGGCTTGAATATGGTTTTAATGTTCTGTTTCTTTTTAAGAATAGTTTTAAAGACTATTTTAAGAATATTCGTTTAAGAAAATTTTTTGATTGATAAATAAAGTGCTTAACTTAAAATATTAATAATGTGTTTTATACAGGATTAAATAAATGGAAATAAATCATGCATAGCTAACAGTATTGTCAGCATATAAAGCAGTGACATCCACATCTTAACACTGTAGTAATACAAATATTAGCGGAATCACATTTTTAGAATATAAATAAAGGTGAGAACGTTGTTGCAACGACCAGGAGCTCATTACCTACAGAACATGACACTTTGTAAAGACCTTCCTCCACGATTAGCATAACAAAGAACCGTTGGAGATAGATAAGTTTTTTTCTTAGTTGAACTATATCTACCTCTTTGTTTCCCTAAGCTATTCAATACAACTAATAAACTTATGTACTTATGTACACCAAATGTAACTTATCTTGTTATTTTTTTGTTATCTTTTCATTCTGCATTTGTGCTTAAAACACATATTTTGTAAATGGTGTATCCGTTGATGTGAATAAATGAAACGAATGAATAAACCACAATATTATAGTCGTGATGAAAAAAAAAACTATGTTATTCAACTACTGTATATCACCCCTAACCTATTCACAATATGCATTAGCTTAATTAATGTTGTAATAATTTGTTAAAATAATTTTGTTTATCATAAGTTGTTGATATAAACAAAAATGTCTAAATACTTTCCCGTAATGAAGCTGCATGAACAATAGTCCCTTTACGTTTCATGTAAAATCCTATTTCAATTTTACTGCTATCTTTAATACAATGTTATTTGACAAACATGCATTTATCAATAGGCTACTAGACAGTATATTGTATAGTATTGTTATAAAAAAACTGCATTTAACACGAAAAAACTGTTGTATAACTGGTTTAAAAATAATTAATCATCATAAATTGAGCGTTGTATAGGTCATAGTTTGGATACTAATGCATTTATTGCGGTAGTTGCATAAAAGTATCAAGGTATAATACGATTACATTGTAAGACGGGTTTTGCATGGTTCAATGTTTTTTGGATTTAAAATTTATGTATTATTCAACAAATTCTTCAATCATCCAAATCTTCATATGTGCTGCATTCTTATTGTGTTGTTACTTTTGCTATTCCAACCAGTATTATTCTAGACTATTCTTTTGTCGTAAATAGCATTCTACACATGCAATTTTCAACGCGCGAAGTTAAGTCGCGTTGGAGGGGATGACACACGCAGTCTTATGAGAGTTGCCACACGATACGGTTCAACCGCGCGGCAGCCGCGCTTATTGGATTTATTCTTCGGACATTTCCAGTGGTTTTTGAGTTTGTTTTGTGTGTTTGTTACCGGTTGTGTGATGTTCAAACAATGTTTGATATAGACAAGCTTATAGAACTGGTCAAAGACAAGCCATGTTTTTGAAACAAGAAACAGAATGACTACTCAGACAGAAGTTGCCGGGAAAAGGCAAGGGTTGAAATGAAGGGATGGGCCCAATGATTTCTGTTAATATTTGGTTCCAGATCACCACACGCTTATAATACACAAATTAACATAATTGTTTTGTCCATGACTAAAAAGAGTGAACTGAACTATGTTTTATATGTTATATGTTCAATGGAGTACTGAGACTGGGAAACCCCAAAAGGAAGCGGTTCATCCGCCCCGTGTGGCCAGGTACTTCGCGTGGCTTAACTTCGCGCGAAGATAAGCCGCGCGGCTTAATTCGCCTCGTGTGGCCGGAGCCAATTTGTTGTGCCAATTTGTTGTTCGAGAAACATACAGAATTTTAACCAAAATCGTTCGCACCGTTTTTTAAATCAGATAACCGTTTATTTTACGGGGTTTTATAGGAAAATCCCCATAAAAAATCTAAAATAAAAAAAAAATATAATGACTCCGGGGTGATACCGTGCATTAGTACTCACGTAACCAAATTTCATCAAAATCAGACCACTAGTGTAGTAGATCTGTACACATCCACACACATCACTTAGAAAACCACTTTTTTGGGTTCAGAGGGGCTCAAAACGGATATACCCACCGGTAACTCAAACTAGAAATATTTTTCTCCCTCTACTATGTATACAGGGTGAAAAAAAGTCCGGAGACGGTTTAATATTTAACAAATTTAATTAAGAAAGAGCTTCAAAACTTGGTACACAGTTACTGGGCATTAAGATCATTTTAACACATTATTCAAAGTTGCACTACCTCCTCAAGGGGACGGCCCGAAAGGAGTCAGAAGAAAATCTGAAAGGTAAGCATAGGTCGATATGCGCATTAAATTAAAATTCGTTGTTGGTAAAATACAATGCCGCAAACCCGAACTCAAACTGACAACCGTATCAAAATGATAGCCAAATGATAGCCAAATGATAGAAAAAATAGAAAAAATGGGGGACACCAGATTCAAAGATTCAAAATGTCAGATTAAAGAAATCTTTGAATGGCTGCCATTTTTGACTTGGTTGTCCGTTTGAGTTGTAATTTGCGGCATTTCATTCTATTAGACCTTTGATGAGTACAGTATATCAACCTATGCTTACTTTTAACTTTTTGGTCTGACTCCTATAGGCCGTCCCCCTGAAGAGGTCATCGAAAGCATGTGTTCAGATTTAAATGCCTAGTTACTGTGTAACAGCTTTCGAAGCTCTATCTATAATAATTTTTCTAATATTTGACCCTTCTGGGACTTTTTTGGTGAGAAAGTAAAAGATCCGGTAATTGTAATCTGTTTTAACTATTAAAACTATTCTACTTTGGCGAAATTTCCTAAGTGCACGATTAATGGAGAATTGGTCTGAACACTCAAAGTAAATAAAGTGCCTTGAGCAATGTCTTGAGAATTAATGAATTGTCAAATGACAACAGCTTTTGTCCGTCCAGCTGTCTGTCGACAAAGTAGATTGATTAGGGGTTTTGTGTGATGGATGATGAATTGTAGGTTTAATTAACCCAACAAATCTGCCTTATACCAAGTATTTCTTATGGGTCCGAACTATTCTAGTGATTATTTTTATTTAAAATCGTTTATATCACCTGCATATAGTAAACCTTGGTTGCTGCAGTTGCAACTAGTTTTAGTCCTTAATCTCAATAAGCGTTAGGCCTAGGTATCAAGGAATCCCTTCATAAAAAAAGTCATTGAAAATTGTATGAACCCTTGTTTTCTATTTTATAAAATTAAATATTTAGAGAATAACTTTTTTATTAATGCTATTTTAAAAATATATCGTGATACCTATTACTTTTCTTAGTACCTTTGGGTTATTTTCACAATACTGCATTACGATAATTATTCTATCTAATAAATGTTGTGAATGTATAGGTTCTCTGCGTTTTACTATATACGGGGCACACAGCGAAGATCTATATAATTAAAACTGCTTGTTTAGAGAACTTGCAACAAAAAAAAAACTTGCATTTAAATAAACGCGATACTTGTTAAAGGCCATGAATAAAATATAGGAAATGAGTAATCTTTCCATTTTCTTAACTGTCAAACCTTAAAAAAAATTTTGGAACTTTTTTGAAAGCCAGTGATAAGTTGATAATTATTACACAATTTTTTCATCCAAAACTGGACACAAACGTTATTTGGGGCAAAATTGTATCGTGTATCAGTTAAATAAACAGTATTTATTTCAAAACAATTAACCAACAATATAATTAGTCCCTGTTATTACGCTTCAAAGATTAATTTGCACTAAACAAGAATTTGTAGATTGCTACTTATGAACACACTAGACCCTAATATTAATAATAATAATAATAATAACAGAGTAGTTGCAATAATCCGAGTAAAGGGTTAAATTGGATTTATTGTAATTCAATAAGTAATTAAATCTACCTAATTAGTTTGGAATTCCAGCTTAGTCCAGATACGTATTAGCTGGTAGCTGTGGTATTGCAATATTTCATATTTTTATTGCACAAGTTAATTTTTCCTTTTTCTGTTACCTAAGCAAAATGTAACTGTTTTATCAGAGTTTTTTAATCTTTTTTAAAAATCAAATATTCATTTAGTATTTAAATGCATTTTACAATTTGGACAATTTTTCATTTAGAATCTTGGTATATATAAAACAAGTTTTTCATATTAACTAAACAAATGAGAGTTTCTATTTAAAAAGGTTGACTTATTGGACATGCAATATAATAAATAAACAACAGAACACTCAGCAAGAATTCTGTAGATATTACATTTCTGATGGTTAAACAACCACAATAAAAAAGAACGTGAATCCGTGCGGTCATCTGATTTAAATAAACCTCCTATGGATACAGAAATCAGATCATAGCATGCAAATTAAAAACTCAATATAAAACCCAATATCCAAACATTATTTTACCGAAATCATAATTGTTCAAATTATTATTTTTGTGTCATTTCCCATTACGTATCATATATGAAAATCTTAACTTGAATTCAGTGTATTTAAAAAAATCATCAAAGTTTCAAAAGTAAAATGTCTATAATCTATCTCATCCGTACAAAGAACTGTAACAAAGACAAACTTTATACACCTAAGAATTAATTATTCATGCCTTCCTTTATGCTCTATTATAATTAAGAATTCCAACTAATAGTGTCAAACTTTACTATATCCCTCATCGTAGTCATTATTTATTTTAATTAATATTAGTCTACAATTTATTTGAAAATTGTTTTGGCAAGCTACGATTATGACAGGCAATTTTCCCACAAAAGTCCACTTGAAATGTTATTGGATAAAATAACTTATGGCAGTGAGTTATTTTGACGTTATCAAACGACATATTGGTTTATTTTATTTTAGGCACACTCTACTAGTTAAGCCGGATAATTGGTCTCAGTATTTATACTGTGTTTTAGCTTACAAAACAAGCGTGCGTACACGGCAACATATTATCACCAGTTAATGATGCTACCTACTAATTAAAGATTGATGGGGTACTATGACACATTGGTGTTCACTACGAATACCCCTTCTGAAGCTAATAACAGCTTATTGCTTTGGCATTATTGGCCATCGGTAAATTACAAAATGTAATATGTTTGTAGGAAATCACAATGCTATAGCTACTTTTATTGTTCTTAATTAAACTATAGTTGGAGGTTGTATTATATAAAATTAAGGTGTAATCATTTTGTCTCAAAATGAAATTAATTAACCATAAAATGATCATTACCATCAATACAAATATTATTGGTTTATTTGCAGAATTTAGGTCCAAAATAAAAATTTTTGCATATTCATCGGGGGAAAATAGGATGATTTTGTAGTTGATGTAAAAACTCGGTGCAAAGACTACCAATATATTAATATATATATTAAGGCAAATAAAATTTATTTTAATTCTAGAAGCTTTCACATATTCGCTTTAATTCATAACTTAAACCTTTCTTGAAGCGTCATTTTACAGTCTTGTAATTTCTAGGTCACGTGAAGGTCGTGAAGGATTACGAGTTGTCTAGAAATTAATCTGGCGCCGAGCAGCGCTGGAGATGTTACTTTTACAGTTATTGCTGTTGGTTGTCGTTTGGTGCTTTTCTGTTGTCAAATATTGAATGTGAACATGGTTGCTCATGGGTGTACTGGTTAAACATTTAGTTATATAACGTGGTTTGAATTCTGCCCGTAAAGGAGTTACCGATTAATTATATTTCACTAAACTTCAAATGCCCGACACTTTTTAACTAATTGATATTTTAAAGTACTTGACATGAACACTTTACAATTTTACTTACGACTGTTTTAAACTAGCCTTTACAGCTCAGTTCATAGAATTGAAAAGATTCACTTAACAGTATCGTTTACTTACTAGACAGCATTGTTTTGTTACTTCACAGCACAAATGAACCAATGAGGTTCAAAATAATAAGAAAAAATGAGAATGAAGAATGAGATAAGTACAATTTTAATACTTCAAAGGTTAGTCTATCAGCTGTTATGGCAAATTCATTAATTATATATTATATAGGGTGTCCCAAAAAAACTGAACAATTTTGTTGCAGTGTAAATTTGCATATATAATAACAATATAATATATAATAACAGACTTATAAAAAGTTTATTAAATGTAAAGTAACACACACGTTTTTTAAGATTTTCTCGTTATAAGTTTAATTAAAAAATTTCAACATGGCTTCCATTGTTGGCAAAAAGACAGTCAATACTTTGATTATGGTTATCTAACTCTGATCTCACTCCATGTCTTGTTTCATCAGTGATGATGCTGAAGGCTGCATTGATTTTAAATGTCAATTCTCAAACTTGGTCTTTGACAATACCCCAGACGGAAAAATTACATTGTGTTAGATTTTGTCTCAATGTGATATTCAACACACTGAGCTTTCTCTTGCGTGTTCATTATTACAAACTATGTGATGAAGGTTTAAGACATAAAATAGAGGTAATACTACCAAGTTACAATCTTATCAATATGAAAAAAAGGTGTTTAATTCATAACATAATTCAATTTCATGTTATTACCATAATATAGAATAACATGAGATAAGACATGATCATTATTTTTATTAATAGGATATGAATGCAGCATCACATTATATCTAACTTATCTAAAAGCAGAAAAATGTTACTACCTACATTCTCCAAAAATAACTTTTTTATCTGTTTCATAGGTAAAATACATAATGGTTACCATTTAATTTTAACAAGTTTAGTCTTAAAGATCTGTGGTATTACCAGTTTAAGGGAAAGAGGTTAGGGTGTTTTAACTATTTATGGAAGCCGGTATTTTTACTTTTACATTTGAGCAATAAAATATAATAACAATCTCCTCACAAACACATCTAGCAGTTTTAATAAACTCGAGATCTAATATAATCGTGCTGTAGATGCATAATTTAATCCTCTACTTTTATGCACCTTCCGTGTTTTAGTACCTCCCTTGCAGTTATAATTAAACCCTCAACATGGTAGGTCTACTGACAACCAATGAGTAAACCAGAACATACAAATATTATCTAATATAAAAAGCAGAAATGTTGTTCTCTAACCTTATTAACTGTTGTGTGTTTAAAACCAAAACTGGAAACTGGCCAAACCTCACCACTCTAAATGTCTGAGCGATTCCAAGAAATAAAAGAAAACTTAAGAAATGTGTCTTGGCAAGTAGTGCAAGGCATGTGAATGTTCTGCTAACATTCTGTAATGGAAGATCTTTGACACAAACAAGACAATATTGAAATTCCAACAACCCCTTATGAATATGTATTAAAAGATAAGTTGAATGTTATAGGAAAATATTTTACGTGATTTACCACTTATTTTACATCAAGTTTTGCTTCTTTATTGGTTTAGGATTATAAATACATTTTACTAAAATAAATTGTTATTTTTATTTACCTGAAACATTGCAACTTTCAAAATACAAGTTCCCAATTCGGCTTTTGTAAAGTGAATTGTAGCTGCCTACTATTTATGCTTTAAGTTTCAATATCAATTTTGGGCTGTATGATTAGAATAGGGTTATAATAAACCAATTCTATTGAAGTTAAGTATTGCGTTACGGGATACGTGTATTGTTACAAATTAGTTCTAACATATACAGAACTAAGGAAATTACGATAAATACGTTAAAATAATCGTCATAGATATAACTTGCTTACCCTTCCACCATGTTTAAAGCCATCAAGTGTACAGATGCTCACCTGAAAACAATAGAAAATGTCAAGCATTTGAAAACTCAAGGGGTTAATTAATGAATTGCCTATAAAATGTTGGCTACCCACACATTTGTAGTAAAATTGACTGCACAACCTTCGCACACTACCCTATACATATCTAAGATTTCAACAATTAATAAAAACTAGTGGTCGTCCAGTGGTCAAAAACTCGACCAAAAATGTGTACAGGCTTCTTTATTTCACCCAACGCTGTAAATAAAACATGTGGTTCGAATTTCTTCCATTTGTTTTGATTTTCCGTTTATATTTCGTTGTTATTATGTCACCAGCATGGTAACCCATAAGGTCCCCAAGTTATTTTTTTATTTAAAACAGTTTTTTGTGCTTATTTTTAGCTTATTTTAAGGTATTCTGCTTGCCTATAGATGTTTTATAAAGGCGAAAAATAAAAATAAAATATCATACAATTGTTTTTTTTTATCTTAGTATTATTTGGTGGATTGAATGTTAGGTAATAAATATAACTAACTAATTAAAAGCTGAGTGGTATAGTGTTTGGTAGGAATGGATACTGATTTACATTATCTACAGTAGTTTTCTTATTTTTAAAATTTTAGTTTTTAATAGCGATTTTCTAATAAAAACCCATAAAAACGTAAAATTTAATTTTTACAACGACGACTCAAAGATCTTAGTTAATATCCAAAGAGTATAGTACACTACTAAAAGCTGTAAAATTTACGGTTTGAAAGCTACTGTGGTTTTTGTGATTTTCCGCTTACCAATTATAGGGTTTGTTGACTAGCTAAGGAGAAACTAGGTGTCAGATTGCTGATACCTACCTAAACATCTATAGGATTAGCTTTGAAATCAGATAATACAAGAGTATAATGGTTGGGTAAGTTTTAGCGTATTCTGAGTCAGGCTAGAGATATAGGATTAACTTTGATTGCAGCAGGTCACGCTAGCATTTTTAAACTTGCGTCATGCACGCAGCGGAAACCAGCGGAGTTACACCAACATATTATAATATATAATATCCTAAAGTAATAATTTGTTCAATACGCATAGCAAGAACATGTTCAATAAACTGTACTGTATGGATCAGTATTTTGAATAACGTATAGGGTAAACGTAAAACGTATAGGACTATAAGCTGTACAACATAGATCTTGTTACCGACGACAGTTTTTCATAATATCCTTTCTTTTAATGAGAAAGATTACGCATTTTCTTAGAGTAAACTATGTCTATGACGTATATAAGAAAAAATTACATGGAGTTAGATCTGGTCTTCTAAACCAAACTTTCTTACGTTTTTAATTGTTACCACTGATGCAGGTGGTCTCCCAGAAGTTTACCTTTTTGGTACTGATCCCGTTTTACGAACTGTTTACTGCAACGTCTGAAGCAATTTTTATGAGGCGATTTGATACATAATCTTCTTAAAGTTGTCTTTACTAAAACAGCTGACTAATTTACTTACCAATGCATTTTTCTTTCTCCTTATTCGGAAACATGTTTCCGATCAAAATTTATCTTTTTCTGTTTATATGTGTATTAAAAAAATAAGACATAAAAACATTTATCATATATTTTTAATTAAAATGTGACAGGTAATTTCTTATTATACTGTCAGAAAGGAAACTTTATAATACTTAATTTTTACAAATGGTTGAAGAAAGATGGCCGAATTTATGCCATTTATATAGTTTTAAATATATGAAAACTGTATACATTACATAATTTTAGCTTATTAGGTGCTTTTATCTTAAATCACCTTAAATGAAACCCATATTTACTTTTTTATGAAACTACAAGTGTAGTACAAGTGTTTTGAAAAGTGTAGTAAAAACAACAATTAATGAAAGTTCATAGTTGTTTTAGTTAGCAAACAAAATTGATAAAACAAGAATAGTTGACAAAGTCTAGTAGTCGTTTGGCAGAAGACTTTACAAACAAAGTATTTAAAAGCTCGGTTGAAATTCAAAATCAACACTACAACACGTTTGTTTGTCAAACTTTAAATGAGAAGGAACAAAACCCTTGATTATTGCGACGTCTTTAACTCGATAAAGAGCTTTTGAAACTTAGTTGGTTGATTTCAAAATGGTATTCAGTATAGATATTTGTGTGAAATAATAAATAACTACGCGATTTTATAATATCATTCAATGTACAATTATGTATTTACATTATTCACATACACTACCAGGTATCACAAGGGACCTTTTACAGAGGAATACGATGGCAGGTAGGCAAAATGTTAAAAGGCTATAACATAAGGTATTATAAATATAGTTTTAGCTAGGGTTGCAACATAAAATCATGCCACAAGTTTCCGACAATGTTTGCACAACCATACAACAACATTCAAGACATTTCATGTAACTAGTGAAGACTAGTTATAATCTACGTTTTGTTAGCTGAGCGAGACAAAGCTAACCAAGTTAACTAAAGTGAGGTTAACTTTAATTGGGATCTGTGAAGTAAGATGTAACTAACTTACTCTGCTATTTTAATTGATAATTGATTAATTGAAACTATTAAAAATCATTTATAATCTATATTATTTTTAATTATACACAGGAACTAGCAATATCGCATTTTTTGTACATGAGAATTGAAACGATTATTAACTTTGATTTTTGTGGTTATCTCTAATATATGTTGGTACATACCGACTCCACCTATAAATCAACTTCTACATAAGATTTTAATTGGTTTAAATAACAAAATCTTCATAACCTAACCTAAAATATAGTCCACCCTTATAGTCATTAGGTTAGGTTATAGTTATGGGGTGCGGTTGGTATAGTACCAAAGTAGCTACATATTTATTGCATTTAAATATTGTTTAAAAACTATAATGTAGCTTAGTCAAAATTAAAATTACATTTTATAAAATTCATCCTGAGATAATAGAGATTTGTGAATAGTCCATGCAATTGAATATATTGTATTTGCATTTTATATAATTGTTATTTTTGATATCCAATTAACTCACTAAAACTAGTATTTTTTATTAATCTTCGTTAAGCTTTTTTGAATTGGAGTGAACTTTTTTATGCACAAAGATGAGACTGTTATTTAGTACTTCTGTTAAACCCAGTAGGTATAAAAAGCATCTAAATAATGTATTGATAAATTAATCAAGTAATGTATTGATTAATTTGTTCAAAGTTAAATTTAATATAAAGTGTAATTTTATAAAATAACCCCTATGTAATTATAAATAATAGAATCACACAATGTAAAAATGCTACACAATGTAAAAATTGTAAAGAGCAATAAATAAATAAATAAATAAATCTAGTTTACATATTATTCATCTAAGGTCTAATCCAGTGACCTACCTTTAGTTAATATTTTACAGACAAAAGAGTTAGTTTAAATAACACACGCGTCATTATTAGGAATATAATTATTGTTTATGAGTCGGTTTAGTTAAACATCGCTAAAAAGTTACTTTGACACTCAAGGTGTCTTATCTGGACTACACACAAGGTCCATAATATCGGAAAAAGCTTACAGCCTAGACTGGGTTGGACATCGGTGACTCAGCCTTTACCTCGTGTGCGACATATTTTCTGTGGATTTTCAGCGGATATTTAATATGGATTTATCAGTCTACCATCGCTTTATTCGTTAAATTTGTAACAGTTTCCTGCTAAGAAAAGAAATATTGTTTTATTAAATCAACGACGAAAACTGTTGAAGAAATATTTCTTAATTATAATTGTCGTAACCTAACGTTACGCTAGAAAAGTGGACAGTAATGATAAAAGAACCACTTACGATCGCTGTTGGACATAGAAGAAGGAGCCGTGACGAATCATCCCACTTCAGGGCTCAGTGCACAGTGCAGCCACCCCGCAAAACATAATAACTCTTCCGTTACTAATAATTATGACTGTTCATATATGAAACTATAATGACTTCTACTACACTCGTCTTCCCCATAAAAAAAGTCAATATCATAAATTCAAAATTAACTCAACTTTCAAAATAAAATAAATTCACTTTCAATAAAATGCAACCAAAATTTCTTCTTCCCATTATTCATTAATAATTTTACAAGTCCAGCCTGTGAGGCTTTCGCATAGTCCGTGCAGACTTCCTCAGCGAGGGTGGTGGGCTGCACTGTGCTAGCGGCGACGCAGGAGTTGGCTGAGGCTGGGCTTGCCCTAGGCTCTCCCTGGGACTGGTAGTAGGCCTAGGTACAGGTGACATCATCATGGGACTAAGTTGGTCGATCCTCCGGCGGGGGTGAATTCTTGGGTACTTGGGGTGATACAACGGGATCCTTGGGTGATACAAAAATCTCCTCCTCTTCTGCATACCGAGCTCTCAAGTGATCCGCATGACAAAATCGGGGTTTTCCACCAATAACACTCACCAGATAGGTGACCGGACTTCTCTTTAGAATTATTTTGCCAGGAACCCAAGATATCTTTTCATTTCGGACAGTTTTGACATAGACTGCCTGACCTTCTGAGAAAAATCTGCTTCTTCCCCTAAACCTATCAGCTGCATCTTTTTGTTCCCTGTGTTTTTGATCAATGGATGACTGGAGATTGGGTTTTAACATAACCAACTGAGTACGAGGCTTCCAAGACAGGAACATTTCTGCAGGGGTTAAGCCAGTAACTGTATTTGGAGTGTTGCGGTACGCAAACAAGAAATTATCTAATTTCATTTGAAGAGTGGTACGCTGAGAACGCTGATGTTCCTCAATCACTTGACGCAAAAGGTTTTTCTTGACCTCCTGAACACTTCTCTCTGCAGATCCATTTGAAGCCGCATGATACGGGGGAGTTAATGTGAACTTCACATTGTTGTTATGCAAAAAGGTTTTGAACTCTTGACTAGTAAAAGATCTTCCGTTGTCCGACACCAGTTCGACAGGCAATCCATACGATGAAAACAAGGTACGGAGTTTCTCAATAACCTTGGAAGAATTCATGGAACTCATGATAAATACCTCTAACCATTTAGAGTATGTGTCAATCAAAACTAAAAGTTGCTGTCTCGACTCTGGATCCTCCGCAAAGTCAATGTGTATCCTCTGCCATCGAGTTGATGTTGTAGGCCATTGCTGCAACGGTACTTTAGGTACCGAATTCCTAGTTAACTGACAAGCAGAACAAGAAGCCACTACGTCCTCAATCGACTTTTCCATGCCTGGCCACTAGACATAACTTCTCGCCAGCATCTTCATGCGCGTAACTCCCGGGTGTTGATCATGCAACATTTGAAGCACAGATGAATACAGTTTCTTTGGAATCACTACACGAGAACCCCACAGCAAACAACCTTGTTCCACGGACAACTCGTCCTTCTTCCTTAGAAAAATAGCTAGTTCCGGCTCAACAGAGCTCGTCCAGCCGTACATCACAAAATCTCGGACCTTCGAAAGAATCGGATCCTTATCCGTCATTTTACCTATATGCAAGGCAGTAATAGGTGCAATGTCCTTGACAACACAGAAATTGTTCATCACTTCTGTACACACATCTACATGTGAAACAAAATTAGCATCCAGCTCTATAGGTTCCGCTTCTGCTAAGGGTAACCTAGACAACGCATCAGCGTGAGGGACATCCACTCCCTTCCGGTACCTAACCTCCAAATCATATGCTGATAGAATCAAGGCCCATCTCTGCAGCCTAGCTGCCGCCATACTAGGAACGCCCTTTTTAGAGCCAAAAATAGCCGTCAACGGCTGATGATCAGTCTGTAGAATACAGTGTCTTCCATATATATACTTATGAAACTTTTTGACTCCAAAGATCAAAGCCAGAGCCTCCCGATGTAACTGAGAATAATTCCGTTCACTGGAACTTAGCGTTTTCGATGCGAAGGCAATTGGCCTTTCCTGACCATCGATAAGATGAGATAGAACAGCAGCCACCCCTCTGGGACTCGCATCACACGTCAGAACTATGGGCTTTTTAACATCATAGTGAACTAACAAACTTGAGTCCAACACCCATGATTTACTCTCCTGAAAAGTCTTAGAACACACCTCCGACCACACCCATGGATGATCCTTATGTAATAAGTCATAAAAACAGCTTATTCTAGCAGACAGGTTAGGTATAAATGCATGATAATAATTTATTAGACCAATATAGGCTCGTAACTCTTCCTTAGTACTAGGCTCAGGCGCTTTACGCAGCGCAGTTAACAAACTTTCTTGTGGACGGAGACCATCTCGAGTAATCACATGTCCTAAATACTCGATTGAAGATTGCAAAAACTTACACTTTTGTTGGTTTACTCGAACACCAAACTCATCAAGGCGTTGCAGCACCTGCGCCAGACGGGCAAGCCCCTCTTCCTTAGAGCGAGCCGCCACTAAGACGTCATCTAAGTACGCCACCGTTCCTTTAAGACCTGTTAAAATTTGGTCGATGGCTGACTGAAAAATTGCAGGAGCTGAAGACAAACCATATGGCAGCCTTTTTAAACGATACAGACCCTTATGGGTAGCTAGGGTCAACAGATGTTGCGATTCATCCGCTACCGCCAATTGCTGATACGCATTTGAAAGATCAAGGCAGCTAAAAACTGAGCAACCGCCTAGAGTTGCAAAAATATCTTGAGCCTGTGGAAGCGGATAATGTTCCATTTCAATACACTGATTAAGAGTAATCTTATAATCGGCACAAAGCCTAACACCATTAGGCTTAGGGACAACCACAAGTGGAGTGCTCCACTGTGAATTAGTAACTCTGTACGCAACATCCTCTTGAACCATGCGGTCCAACTCACTCTCAACTTTCTCCCTTAACGCAAAAGGCACTGGTCTCGCCTTACAAAACTTAGGGACTGTCCCCTCCTTTAAGACAATATGAGCCTTAACACCCTTAATTTCGCCCGTTCCAGGCTGAAAAACTGACTTAAATTTACTCTTCAATTTAGCAATGTCCAAATCAGAACTGTGATCCACAGTGGCTTTACATGAAAACACATTTTGCCAATCTAACCTCAACTGGCCTAACCAGTTTCGCCCCAACAGAATCGGTTGACTCTTACTTTCTAAACTAACTACTGTCAAAGGCAAACTCGCCTGCTGATTATTATATTTAACATTGACATTCACTTGTCCCAGAACAGGTACATCATGACCTGATTAAGTAGTAAGTTTCACATTTGCTGGCCTAAGTTTGAGGTTAGAAAATTTTTCATAAAATATCTCAGAAGGACATATAGTCAAGGCACTGCCTGTATCTAGAATCATTTCTAAATATACATCATTAGCCACTAGGCCTACCTTATAGCCGTTGTCTGATCCTGATTTAAGATTGTACAGACCTATCTCTGCCATCGGAACTTCTAGGCCTAGGCCTACCTCTTCCTCCACTTGATGGACCCCCATCCTAGGTGTCGACTTTTTACCATGGAAACTAGAAGATTTCTTGGCTTTACACACTTTCTTGAGATGACCTACTCTCTGACAACCGTGACACTTGTAACTGGCGAACGCACACGCACTAGGCCAATGACCCGCAGAACCACACCTCCAACAAGAGTTTCTAGAATTTTGATTTTCACTACTCCTATTCACGAAAGTTTTAGGCCTATTTTGACTTTTCACATTGATTTTCGCAATGTCCCCACGAGGTTGCACAAATAGGCTTGACTGCGATTCGGCCTGTTCCAGCCTGAGCGCTGACGCATAAGCTTCGTCAAAGTCCAATTCCTCCGACAACAATTTCTGCCGGATAGTTTCATTAGAAATGCCGGAAATCACTTTGTCCCTCAAGGCGTCTTTCAAAAAGGTACCAAATTTGCACGAACTAGCCAAATGTTTTATTGAAACCACAAACTCCGCTATGCTTTCGCCCGGCTTTTGCACACGAGAGTAGAATACATATCGCTCCGCCACAACCAACTTCTTGGGCGCATAATGTAATTTCAACAACGCTGCAAGTTCATCATAGGTCTTAGAATCTACCTCTACCGGTGATAATAAATCGGATAGGACCGATAAAACCCTGGGACCAATAACTGTAATTAAAACCGACACCTCGTTCTCCTTCTTGACATTGTTCGCTTTGAAAAAATGTTTCAGGCGCAACAAATAGGGCACAATGTCCTCCTCACTTGGATTAAATTCAGAAATCCTGCCAACGCTAATACTCGCCATTTTTAATCATCTCAACTATAATACGCACTAAAACAACAACTGTTATCGCGTACTACCCTAACTATGATAAAAAGGTTTATTACCGACTGCGCCAAAATGTCGTAACCTAACGTTACGCTAGAAAAGTGGACAGTAATTATAAAAGAACCACTTACGATCGCTGTTGGACATAGAAGACGGAGCCGTGACGAATCATCCCACTTCAGGGCTCAGTGCACAGTGCAGCCACCCCGCAAAACATAATAACTCTTCCGTTACTAATAATTATGACTGTTCATATATGAAACTATAATGACTTCTACTACAATAATTAATTTAGATAGCCCCATGTTTGAGTTTTAAGAAATAATATTTATTAAATATTATTTATTTAGTATTATTTATTTAGTATTTACATAGTATTTTATAAGTCAGGTGTCGCACTGAAACCTATTTTCTTAAGTTTATTTAAACTCATTACTTAATAAACGACACTGTTTCGACTTAACAGTAGACTTTCGGTAATATACCTTTTACTAACTCCTTAAAAACAGTTACTCCAATACCAACAACATTAAAGCCATTATTTGTTTAACAAATAATAGAGTATCTAATAGAGAATATTTAAATAAAAAATAAAAACTTTCAACATTAAATACACAATAATCGTTCAAACGCAGTATTCGTGATGGTCTATATCAAAATTCAAACCATACTTTTAATTAAATTACTTTATTACTCATGTAGTGAACTATAATTAAAACGTAATGACACAAAAGAAATCATGAACCACAATGATTTTGATCCCTTAATGCTTGTATTTGCCTCTATTTTCATAGATGCTTAAAATCTAGGAAAAGTACATTGGCAAAAATTAAAATAGTTAGGCGTATCCTTCAGCATTATGAGCTAAAACACAATAAATCTTGTCACCAAACCTAGACGCGTTCATTTGGATTTCGGTTGTGTTATGATTACTTGAGACGGATCAATAAAGGAACGGAGGAAATTCAGTAAATCATGTTGACAAGAAGACAATTGTAGGTTACTCGTGTGTTCTGTCTTCCTAACATTTGTGTTCTGGTTGGGTAACAATTAATAGGAAGAACACATAGTTTTATATGGATTAATGCGTGATAGTGATATTTTTTTGTTTCCTCCTTACCTAATGTTCAACAATGATCAAAAATGTGTTTTAATTTATTAGTTGGTATTTTTTTTTCTTTAGGCTGCCACACACAAGAAATAGTCTAGTGTTATGATTATATTCATTTATTAGGAAATATTTTTAATAAACAGCAATGAATAACAAAATAGTATGAAAAACGATAACACACTTATATGAATTAGGCGAAATATTACTAGACATTACATCCGCATGTTAAATTTGTCACCAGATTTTAACCAAAATCGTCGTAGTTAATGTGAGCTAGCCGACAGATTGTGCTGATCTAAATTACTAAATTCTGTCCAAACACAACCATAGTTTTTTACCAATCAAAACGAATAGCATCACCTGCGCTGAGCTATAGTAACTCTTACTACCCACCAACGTGGTCAGCATCAAAAGATAAGTTCCAAAATATAATTTTTGACACTAGCACATTCTATGACTGACTCACACAAATATGTTCTTTTTTAATAAAGAATTGGCGACAGATAATATATAAAATTGAGATTTCTACTTCAGTATCTTCTAGTAATATCAGTCAATGATATTATTAATTAGAATTTACTTTACCCCAGATGTCAAAAAGTTTGATCAAAAATAAATTGATGAAATATTACTCTTGAAACCAAACGGTTCTCGTCCCTGCGGTTATTTCAATGTGATTGCAGGGAAAATTAAAATATTGAAGATTTGACATGAAACCCTATGGGTATACGTGAGCGAGGAACATGTTATGATTTTTTGTTCAAATATTGTCAAGAGATTTATTTATTTTTGGCCAAATTACGTGAAATTCGTTTTGTTTTATGTTTATGTGATAAAAAATTATTTACTGTAGTTCATTCCTATTACGAAGAAGTGTTTAAGTAGTCAGAATCGTATGGTGAATGTTTAAGCGTGATATAATTTTTTTTGTTGTTGGTAAATTTTGTATTTTTAAGAAGAAAATACGAGAAAAAGATACACATGAATGCACACTAGGCTTGAATTGCAAAAACATTTGTAGACTTCAACAGAGTCTGGAACAATAAAAAACATAAGAAGAATGCCTATACAACTATATGTTCTTTGAGCCTACACACCTTTTTTGGTAAAGTACAGTAAAGTCAGTAAAACAACCATTATTATCTCCATTCGGTTTGTTCTTGTATCTTCATTTTCGTTTCTCATGATTTATCTATCACATTGCTTTTAACAATTGTTCTCAAATAATGCTGATATTAGGGAAAACACAATTAACGTTCTTTATGAATTAATTATCAAAATTATTCTTTTACTTACAAAACTGCTTTAATCATAAATCAATTTAAGTTTGAACAAACTTCATACACAATAATGTTCCTATTTTACACCGAATGTAAGTTTCTATAGTTTAAAGTATTGAGAAACCTATATCATTAATCTTTGCATAAGCATAAAACAACACACTTCACAGCTCCGAAAAAAAATTAACAATACGATGCATTTTAGTAGAGAAATTTAAAATAAATAACTTTTAAGGCCTTTAGCATGATGGAATTTATAGGCATAAATGCCTACGAGGTTTACTATAAAATAAACAGTGTATATGTTGTAAAAAACTGTTATAAATATTTAAAAATAACTATAAAGACCTGCCTTTATAAAAAGATACATCATGACATTCCTTTAATAAGTTCATGTAAAGATTGCATGAAAAGAGGGTCATATAAGATCTCAGTCCTGTATTTTGTGTGTAAAAACTTTGCCAAGAGCAACGCCTGCATCTCATATTAGGGCTTTTCGTTATTAGGTTCATGCAAGTTTTAACGGAACGAGAGTCATATAAAACATCAGTCATATATTTTTTGTGTAAAAACTTTGCCCAAGAGCCTGGATCTCATATCAGGGTTTTCCAATAACACTGCCTTTCCATATACGAGAGGCCCTGAATTTACAAAATTGTATTTTAAAAACAAACTAACATAAAATATTAAGTTTAAAAATAAATATTTTTATTTATGTTTATAAATTAAACATTTATTGACAGATTTTGCTATATAATTGACTTTCTTAGTATTTAGAAAAGCAAAACGAATAAATATGAGGATTATTTAGCGAAAGTGGTAAAATTATCACCTCCACCATACAATAAATGAGAAAACTAAAAATTTTTATTCTTTTAAATCACTTTTTGTATCACGAATATTTGAACCGACATTTTCTTAAATAATAACCTTTGGATTCAACTGAAACTTTTGTTAGACCTCTAGCAACTTCTTTACATTCATTATAGACAAACCCACCAATAGCTTTATATAATAGGATCCAATTATAAATATATTTACCTCTCATGCTAGTTTATTTTAACTTTAAGTAATTTATTTCAAACATAATTGTTAACAGCGTTGTCAAAGCTCGTATTTTTCGAGTATGAGTATAAACTCATCTTCTGAACAAACTAAGCCTTTTGGTGTTGCCTTTTCGTTATATTTAAGCCGGTTATAAGGATTATTTTACATAACACGCTTTGATTCTGATCCAATATAACTGAAAAATGATTAAAAACTACCATAATGTAGAATTTGTGATGGTTCACGTATTGTCAATTTCTTTTGGTAACTTTATCACGCATCCAGGTAAATAACAATAGTATATTTGAAACGAAAAAACCCCGATATATCAACCGTTCACTCCATTAAGATACAGAGCACTTTATGACATCTTTTTCAATTCAACCCTATGCAAATTCGATCATACATAAAACACATGCTTCGATTTTATATATGATAAGTCTGATTGCGGTAATATTACGTCATATTTGTTTAATTAGTCCGTATGAATTTTGATTAAAAATTTAAAGTATAACCTTAAACAGCCATTAGTATTAATCATTTTTGGAATAAACCTACAAGGTATATAAACAAAATAATGTTTGAAATTGAATTCCAGAATGGTTAGTTTTAACCTTACAAATCTGAAAGTATACCCACAGTAGGGAAATCTTATAACTCAAAATTAAGATAAACCTCCCTTATACAGCGTTTATAAAAACACTGGGAAGTAACGGTAGAACAGCATCATTGATGAGGCTGGTTTATAAAAACGGATATTGTTTACTTTGCGCTCTTTCACTTACGAAAATCCTTCTTTTCCCACACTTAATGATAACAAGCGTGATAAAATGTCTTAAAAATACCCTCCAGTACCGACCAATGTCAATTGTATTTCAGCTTGGTAAAGAGGTGATTATTTATTTAACAGGCATAAAAGTGATTATATGTCAAATTGAAGGTGTTTCATTTAGGTTATTTAAGCCAAAAATTATTCGAGAGATCTTTTCACATCACTCTTAACATTAGAAAATAATTTCAGACCGATTTTAATTTTGTATTTGACGGATGGTCAAAATGATTATTTATTACATATTATGATACTATTACATCAATAGAAATATTTCAGTTTTTTTATGTTCTGTGATACATTTTAAACCATCCTAATTTAATTGCAAAAGGACCGAATATAGATGATAAAAATTATTGAGAGTTAAATATTTTCAGTTTATTTCACAGTCCTGTTCACAAACAGGCTGTGACTTGGTTTTCCGATTATACCGGATCCGCTGCAACAGCTTGCTTATGATCGAGATGTTAAAATTATACAACGAACCATTTACAACCATTTTACATTTAACTAGAAATCATCAAAATTATCGACAGTTGTAATTAAATGCAAACAGTGGTGATAAAGTAATTTTGTATATACTTGACTAAGTAATACCGTGCAATATTTTAAATTACAAACTTCAATCTTATTGGCTTAGCTGCAATTTTGGTTTAATCAAATTATAATTATTGTTTTCAAAGAGCTTAAATGTAAGACTTTTCAACAAAAACTTAGTTATAAAACAAAACAAAGCGTAACCTACTTTAAAACTTTAAGTACCAAAAACCTTAAACTTTCAAACCTTAAGTATAACCATCTATGGAAGATTGTAAAAAAAAATACGCTGAGTTTGTAGGTAGATGATTGCATTTTTTTTAAATTGTCTAATATTTTATTTTTTTAAATGTACTTACTGTTATTACATTTTGAATATAAATATTTTGTAACTTTGTATTATATAAACTACACATTCTAACAGTACTATACTTAATAGTCTTTCAATAAACTCTGGTTTTATCAGAGCTGTTTTTGATAAGCCAAGCAGTTTCGAAAGAAGGTTCAGCAGTCTATGGACTGGCTGTAAAATAGTTTTAATGTTCAGTTATCAGTAGTGGTGACCTGGTGGAAACGCGCGTAACAGCTGTCGGGCAGATGTTAGCAGATGTTACAAAGTTAATTAGTTTAAAGGGCATAATGCGGAAATGACGTAGAGTTGGGTTTTATGCGGGTGGTTGGGGTCCTACGTCACTTGTGACGTATGTGGGTAGTGACGTAGGTTGTTGAGATCATTTGTGGGTGTTTAAAAGAATGGGAAACTACTTTACACTTATAAGTGTAGGATAGCTTCTTTCTTTTGTTTATTGGTTATTTATAGAAAACACAGAACCTTGCAGGAAAAAGTATCAAAGATACGATTTGGATTAGTTTCTCGTAATACACTGTACTAGTAGAAAAGGATTATGCAAGACTTGTAACATATACTTTGGTGAGATTGTAATTACAAGTCAAAACTGCAGACTTTGAATGTATGCTCAACCCAGTGCAGTCTAACAGCAGTGAAGAGGACCATACAGGAAAATAAGATTTCGATTAGTTTCTCGTGATTTTGTTGTCAGCTCATGACGACAAAAGATTCGTTTGTAATGGTGGCATTAGGACTTTGCTGTGGGGACATTACAAAACACCTGAGAATTAAAAGATGGAGAACGAGGTTAAGTTTGACTAAACTCGAGTGTAAATGGAATAAGTCAGAAATAGAGACTTGAGTGTAAGATTGGAAATAGCTGAAAAATTGATTGCCAAACCAAACTTTATAGATCGAACAGTGTACAATGAGGTCTTGGGAAGGTCATCTTTTCTTTTCTTTACAGAACAACTGGCAGCTGTACATATGAGTAAGACGAAACTTCTATTCAACAAAGCAATCTACTCTACATCGAGTTTATTTGATTCATCCACCGTTGGTGTTAATGGTTGTTTATATCTAAAATTTGGTACTTTTAAACAATGTCCAAATTCAAACTATCCCCCTTAACTGACGTGTCTAGTCTACGTACCGTACAGAGAAGTACTTGACCATCTGTCTGTATGATGTACAAACGGTTGTATTCAGTCTGTGTGATAATCAGAAAGAAAACCTGAGCTCACTGACTGTGCAACAAGTCGGTAGAGCAGTACACTACTGTTGAATGCAAAATAAAAAAAGGAAGCTAGCCTACAGTTGTAATGATGGCATTAGGACTTTGACAATGGAAATAGCTGCATCGACCGAACCATTTACAATGAAAACTTAGTAGGCATTCATATGAGTAAAACCACAGTGATGTTAAACAAACCATTGAGCTTAATAAGATTGCATTATCAACTCATGATGATAAAAGATACATCTTATCCAATGGGATAAGTTCCTTACCATGGGGACACTCAAAAATTCCACAAGAAGAATTCGTCGAGATGGAAGAAGAACACTCGCTTTTGACAGACTAAGCTTGAAGTAATTTGCATAAGGGGGGTCTCCATAGCACAGGGTTATTTGGTCTAGACCTGTGTGAACCTCTTTCCCCCTGATTTTAAACAAACCAATCTATATTGGTATGTCCATATTAGATTTGAGCAAAGTACGAATGTATGACTTTTACTACGATATTATGAAGTCCCAACCGTTTGGTGTTCATATATAAAATTTGGTACTTTTAAACAATTTCCCAGTTGAAATTACCCCCATTAGCTTATCTGCTACGTGCCGTACAGAGTATAACTGTCCACCTGCCTGTATGATGTACAAAAAGGTTGTATTCAGTAGAGCAGTACACTACTGTTGAATGCAAAAAACTTGAACCCGCATTAATCGTTCCGTTGGTGGACACACACACACACACACACACACACACACACCTGCGGGCGGTGTGGGTAAAGCAGTACGCTACTTTGAATTTGAACTATCTAAGTCGGTAATGTAGCACTGTATGAAAAAATATTTCCAACTCTAAACATTCTTGATCACAGTTTAGTATTACTTTTAATTCTGTAGGTTAATGCTGCTCTGTAAGCGGTAGTTGTTTAATACCGGAGATCTGGAAATACAATGACGGAGACAATATTTATTCAAAGAAGCTCTCTCCCTCCTTGTATCGTAGTGGGAGTAGCGTGAGTCCTTGATCTAAGAGGTTTGCGGGTTCGATCCCTACCAATCATAAAAAAAACGTTATATTTTTATTTTATTTTATACATATCTACTTGCTGTAGTTCATAACAAATGCAAAACAAATGATAATTCATGTATCGAATGTTAAAAACAGTTAAAAGAAGGCTTAATTAGAACTTTACAGTTGAGTATAAAAAATGGCCTTTGTAAAGGCCACCAATGTTAAATGTTAAATTTACATTTCGTAGGTGTTTTGTACTCTTGGGATGAGAGGTAATCTAAATGATGTTTGTTTCTAGCGGTTGGTAGTTTATGAAGCTATGTATGAACTAGAGGTTCACGGGTTCGATCCTTACCAATCACCAAAACGCTTAATTTACTGTTGATGTAATATGTTGATTTTTGGTATGGTATCGTATCGTATCGTAGTGGTAGTAGTGTGAGTCCTTGATCTCAGAGGTTTGCGGGTTCGATTCCCACCAATCACAAACAAAACATTATATATTTTTATTTTATTTTATACATATCTACTTGCTGTAGTCCATAACAAATGCAAAACAAAAATGATAATTCATGTATCCAATGTTAAAAACAACTGAAAGAAGGCTTAAGTGGAACTTTACCGTTGAGCATAAAAAATGGTCTTTGTAAAGGCCACCAAATGTTGGATGTTAAATTTACATTTCGTAGGTGTTATGTACTCTTGGGATGATGGGTGGTCTGAATTTATGTTTCATCCTAGTAGTTGGCTGTGTATGAGCCAGAAGTTCACGGGTTCGAGCCTTACCAATTACCAAACGTTTAATTTACAGTTGGAGTAATATGTTGATTTTTGGAGAAACTAATTTTAAGTATCTCTATTTGCACCGAGAATTGAAAAAATAACTGCTGCCTTACTGATAACCTATGTTAAGTAATATAGGCCTAAGTTGGCTTATTTTATTTCTTTGATTTGAGGCATCCCCCTGTGGGATAAATTTTAATTCCTTTTACTTACATATAAAATAAACACTTTAAAACAATTTCCAGGTTTTCGAGAATGATTTAAAGGCACGGCAAATGTTTTAGCTAATTTTACTGGTCTAAGTGGTCAGCAAACTGGTTTTTAGTGGACGGTAAACACTAAAACAAATGCATTTCGCTAATGCAAGTGTTTCATACAAGCACAAGATGCTAAAAGCTCTAGTAAAAATTAATAAAAATTCCACGATCGAATAAACAAAATCTTGAATAAAATCCCTACAGAGCTGTCGGGGTTTACTTAATATAATCGAACGGAGAATTTATCACGATACGGTTTAAAACAAATTTTATATTAATATTCGTAGCTGATTGTTCGAATCAACCTACTCCCAAGACTTGGTTCTTTCACCCGCCAAGAAAAAACAAAAAAAAACGGGGTTTAGAACTCAGATGACGAGTCTCGGGGTATTTAAACAACGAATTAACTCAAATAAATGTACGCAACACTTATTCGTTAAGCGAACGGAACAAATGTACTTTCGTAGCTAATTGATCCAAACAAACCGAAATATATCAACCGCTATTCACTGGCAGGTAGGAACTGGTGGGGATTTATACGAGTCGGCAAAACTAAGTTACTAAAATTTAGATATTGAAAATCTAATTTGGAGCTGGTAAAATAAGTGGCAGATGAGTATGCGTAAGTTATAACGGGAAATAAACGTAGCTAACCTTCGTAATAAAATCGTAGCGTTATGTTGCGCGTTGTCGTATACTTCGTGTGAGAGGCTTGTTCGGAGCTAGTAGGCGGTCTGGATGAAAGTATGTGTCAGATTGCTGTTTATTTGAATTTTGTTAACAATACTATTTTTGAGACGGTTAAGGAAGTGGTATTTAACATGTCGCGTGACTAATTGATTATGCTGATTACTTGATTACTTGACTACGCTATTAAAGTTGGGAAAAGCCCTTTCGAATTAGGCTAGAATGGTCTTGATAAGACACTATGGTAGAGTTCTGTAGCTGTCGATAATCTAGAATATTAGAACCAAAAATTAATTTTAATTATATTAGATATTATATAATTTTTATTGAATTTGAGCTTATTTTAATTTTATTTTAAAACAGCTGTACTCCCACGATTGGCGAATGGATCATACTGTAGTAAGCGACTAAGCGTTGGCCGGTCCATCTCCCGGCTGTTTGGCTTTAGAACTGAATAAATTGTAGTACAGTGAATGAATTAATTAAATATTATGCAAGTTATATTCCTAATAATGAACGACAGCAAGAATAAATAAAATACATTTCTGATAAACTACAAACAATTATTCAATAGGCTATACAATTATCCTAGACATTTATCCATACCGTGGTTAAAAGTGGACTTCTATAAGCCTATGTAATTAATTATCCTATATATTAAAAACGTGACAGGGTTTCTTTATTTCACGATTCTGAATCAACCACTTGACGGATTTTCATGATTTTTTTGTGTTGAACGAAAGATCATTTTGAGAACTAGGGAATGTCGAAGCCACAATTTTAGATTAGGGTTTCAGTTTTTTAGAAATTAAGTATAAATTTTCAAAAAATCTAGCAGCCGACGGGCGAGTTTTAAGTCGTTTTAATGGTGGTTTAACTAACAGCTGGTTTCTAACTGTCATTGAAATGTTTATGTTACAAGTTGTTTGTATACAAAAATATTGGATCGTCTGAGTTCGCCTACACACTATTTCACTTTAGAATGTAATTTCTTTGCTACCGTAAAAGATCTATGTTATCAGGGGATTGTTTAGTTATGAACTAAACATTTAATCGTATAATCAAGTTTTGTCATAAATGCAATCCGCCTAAATGCTTAATACTTTAAAATATAAGTGGTTTACGTGTTGATACATCTTTTTCTAAATGTTTGAATATAAGTATACATACATACAGTATTCATAAGTAGTAGTAGTAGTATGCATACAGTACACATTGTATTCGTAATGAAAATGTCAACTGGCGTAGTAGGTCTCCAGAAAACTGACCAGTAAGCTGCGGGATGTCAGTGGAAACCAAAATCTATTCATACCATATCATAACTATCCCAGTACAGTAGTACTGTATGATTCAGAAACTTTATAAAGGGGTATATTCCAAAAGTAGACCAAAAGGCTCGGATCTCAGATGGGCTGGGCAGGCTTTGCATGGCGAAGATAAGATACTTCAACTTATAAAAGTGTATTCAAGGTATAAAAGTACTACAAGGTAGACGACTACTTGGAAGACCAAGTAATGAAAGACATCCTCAGACTGGTATCTTTCTTAGAAATGGCATAAGATGGAAGAGAACGGGAGGCCAGGATCATTTTAGAGGTTTCAGTGGTCAAGGTAAAAATAAGGTATGGTAAGTGATAGTATGCAGTGGAAGGTGGTATGTAGCTACTGTACTCAAAGCCAGGGTGTGTGTGTGTGTGTGTGAATCGGCCACCAAGTTGTGAACTAGCTGTTCTGAATCATATTCAGTTTTAATTGACTACTCGATTCCCGGACTTAGGACGGGCCAACAGCTCGTTTACTTATTATTATGGTTGTAACTGGACGTATGTATAGTCCGTGGCTTGGCAATCAAATAAAAGTATTTATATGGGATAGGGTACTGTTATCAACATTTTAAATTACTGAATTGTTACCAAATTACTGTTTCAAAAAATGCAGATTCCATATTCAGCCGAGCCATTAAAATGAGGATTTTCCGAACAATTATTAATATTACAGAATAGTATTTAATGACATACAACTTTTCACATTTCATCAATTATATGTTAGAGTTTTGCTATGGTCAAATCCAAATCGTTTCCCCGTTTAACCAACTATTCCAAAAGAAAAAATAATATGGTGCAACACAAATAAACAACCGATCACCTACCTATAACTTACACTTTACCTTCTTAATGCAACCTTACTTCAAAACACAATGTAGTCACGAATACACTCATAAACCTTGACCTACCTTCCCCACATGCCTAAATTGGATCAGTGTTCAATATGCGTTTTATTAAGTGTTAATAACTTACTGTATCGGCGATGTATTCAACATAATATGAGGTATTATCGGATTAAATACCGATTTCGATGCAGATCAATATATCGCTTATTAAATCCTTACTAGTGTCC
Source organism: Macrosteles quadrilineatus (assembly GCF_028750875.1). Taxonomy (NCBI): domain Eukaryota; kingdom Metazoa; phylum Arthropoda; class Insecta; order Hemiptera; family Cicadellidae; genus Macrosteles; species Macrosteles quadrilineatus. Next base: position 104,843,226 of record NW_026542601.1, read on the forward strand.
CTGTTGCTCGAATTCGAACAATTTCTAAGCATTAGAGGCGTTATTTTAAAAGGAATAACGTGCATAGTTTCTGATGACTTTAAAACATTCGACCCAAAGATTATGGAAATATTCAAGATGTACGTAACAGAATATATCAAACTATCCAGGCTCTCTTGCTTTTTTCATTGGAATATTTACGCCAACCCGAATTCAAATAGTAAATATTTTATTTCAACCAAGTCAGTAAATGTTTGTAGCAAACTGTAAAAGAAGCAAACTTATTGACTGCTTAAAATTAACATATGTTCTTCTTCTCACTTAATTTCTGACAACAGCTGGGGTTGCATAATAATTTTTTGTTTCCCATGTTAATCTTATGGAGAAATACGAAACTTAAAAGGGTCCCAGGGCCTCACTCTCTGATTATTTCTCTTAAAAAAATATTTCCTGCACAACTTCACGTTACGCTCTTTCCAATGAAACCAAAAACATGTCAATCGGTTCAGTAGTTTCGGAGGAGTAATTGTCAAAAAACATGCTTTGCGTATTAAATTGCGTTTCTAATCAGCTGGCAACATAAATAGGTGCCCAAGAGTAAACAGTCACTGCAATATGCTCCGCGCATTGAGAAAGTAGTTCCGTATATTTTCTAAATCTGCAGTGAATTCCGCGCTTTAAAAAGGTTTTAACGGTATTTTCTTGTTTTTTTCAGATTATAGGACTGGTTTAAAAGAAAAGTCTAGAAAGTTCAGAAATGTCTTAATGATTCTATTGTTTACATTTTTCTTGTAAACAAAAAAACTGTCATGGCTACTTTAGTTCCCATAAGCCACGCCATAAAAATTGGAAATTTTAAGTTCGTTTTAAATTGAATTAGCATTATCTAATTGAAATTTGTTTGTTTTGAAACCCATCTCACTAATAGTCTAAGTAATTTTGTTAAGTTGGCTGAAATGCGTTCACCCGTTATTGAGTGATGTTCCTTTATTTGTTGCATTGAAATTGATCCCAAAGAGCTACGCTCAATAAACATTATTAAGGAAGCCAACTTTGTCGATTGACTGTAGGAAAAAACTATTTTATTGAATTGTAACAAGTTTAAAACTAGCAATAAGAGTATCTTTATTAGATCCTACTTTTTAACAACTTAAGGAGGTATCCTTTAAAATCCTTTAAAATAAAAGAAAATTGTTATAGAAATCACATTATAAATATAAAAAGTCAAATAATTATATGTAAATATTGCATTAACATTTTTTACCCTTAGTTACATTCTAACTTAAATATTTCATCACTTTAGTCATGTCTGATCAATGGGTTTTGATGATGTGTTGATATTTTTGATATTAAATCTGTATGGTAAATGTGCAACAAGGGTAGTTGATGATTCTGGTTTGACGTTTCACCTGTGTTTTTTATTATCATATTTTCACACTCAATATAAATAACAAAAAGTATGTTGATCGAGCAGACACATCACCCTTTTATATTAAAACACCCCGACTCAAAAGTCTAATTACGCTGAACACCTAGTCAGTAGCAACCACAACTATTCAAAGATCGAAGAAAATTTGACAGTAATAAACACATGCAACAATAAAGCCAAAACAACAGCTCTCAAAAATTTTGAAATATATAAAGCCTTCAAATTAGAAACTAAACATATTTTAAATGACAAAATCAATAGTCAGGCGAACGAGTTGTTTGAAACTATCATCAAATTAGACAAAGAAAGGAAACTAGAAACCACCGATCAGCTGATTGCAGATGACGTCACCTTGACCTTCGACGGAACTCCAGTCGCGGCCGGCTCGACATAAGCGTGCACGCATCGCAATGGTTTCTGTGTGTAAATATTTTGTAAATATGTGGTTTCGTCTTGTGTTCGGTAAAAACTTTATGTATTTTTTATTATACCGAATCGTTCCACGAGGATTGACCCGATGATGTGATTGTCGTCACGAAACCGGTCGTCATCTAATAGCACTAAATGATATTGAACAAGGTAAGTGTTAAAATGGTCATATGTTTTTATTTAAAAAGTAAATAGTCTTTGTAGTGTAGCGAAAAATAACGTTCAAAAGCTGAAGGTGGATAATTTATATACAACTATATTTAAAATGCTTCGAACACAAGGTCTAAATTAAATTTAAAACAATTGTTATTCACTTTTTTAAAGTAGCCCTACACTAACAAATTAATAAACATTCAATTGCTTCTTAAACACTTTACTTAATACCTACAAATTTACATGGCATACTTAACAGGTAAGATGAGTTTCCTAAGTAAAACGAATTGTAATGAACTCATCTCAAAACTCCCGCCGCGGACGCGAACTTTTGGTGTGACATGGCTCGAGGAAAAAAAACGTCCGCGCGCGGTACTCCCGCGGCGGGAGCGACGGATGTCGGTGTGACATGGCCTTAAAGTAGGGGAACTTCCCCCTCCCTGTACTTCTTCCTCTCCCTTTCACGAGTTTTGCAAAGCTGCAAGAGGTAAGTCAGTCTCATATGACCACTCAAAAGGAATGGTCGATGAGACTGAATGTGATATTTTCTTTAAGTTGGAATCGGTACCATTCTAACTTAAAGATATATCACCCATTGCATGTGGAGCATGTGTAGTACGTTGCTTGTAGTTTAGATGGTGTTAAGTCTTCTTAGTGTATTGTATTTTTGGTATTGGTGTAAGAGTGTTATATTTCTTAATAATTGATGTTCCATTTCAGGTATAAAGTTTAAACTTGAGTTGATCATTATATGTTACAAAGTTCTTACGTTCACACAAAACAGAAGCATAAAAACCAATAATAAGTTTATAGCCTAGGCATACACTCACACACATTTCTATGGGGATTGACCGTTGGAAGAACAACCCCGGCCTCAGCTGATGTGTCCGAAAGACAAATCTATTAGTACAGCCCGTAGGAAGAACTGACTATTGTCAAAGTAGGACTGTAACATTAGTCTTTGGCCAATTCAGACTTACACACAAACACAAAAATAAAACAAACATTAGCTCCCCTACCAAAACAAAAGGAGGGATAGACCCTATTTTGGTCTATCCCTTTTTTTGGCATTATTTTTAAATGACCTTGACCTACTTACAGGACTTAATTAAAATTCAGCTCACTCAATACTTGGATATTATTGTCTCACATTCAAACATTTTAGCCTTCGCCAGTGTATATATCTGAAGTAGTACAATACAAACGGGCACTTTACCCTACGTATATTTAAAACACTTTTAAATATAGTTGAGCATAAACTACTACAAAATGAATAACAAATCAGGCTCATTCTAAAAACAGGTTGGTTTGTCTAAAAAGTTATATGCAATTATCCCTCAGTAAAGATTCCAAAAATATTACTGAGTTCAGTCATGGAATGTCCCTATTTCAACTTAATACAATAAATTATGGACTATATTATGGGTCAAAGCTACTTAACGCTTATTTATAGGTACAATGTTTTTGTAGATGTAAAATTGTCAGGTTTGAATAAACTCAAAACATCCTCAGAGCAAATGCTTTCTCTGAATATGTTTCGTCGATTCCTTTAGGGAACATTATAGCAAAAACCATTATTAAAAAGTTAGAAAATGTAATATTTTAATGATTTTAACTTAAGAAACTTGTGTCATATTATGGTTCTCGTTTTTAAGTAACAAGTCTAGAATAACCTGACAACACCAATTATGTGAAGTAGCACTGATAACTTTTAGATTATTGTACCGCAATTAATTGTAGCTTGCTGTGTTGACTTGTTCAACTTATATCAATTTTGAGACTAGTGTACTTGCTACTCGTGCTATTTGCTGTGGGGACACTGGTGTTAACAAGTAGTTATTGAAACTAGGTATATTAGAATGCTAGGAGAATCTTCAGGTGTGGTGTGAGTTTTGGGTAAAGTTAGTATTATTCCATCCACTGGCAAAAACCCGTTTTGAACGATCAAGGTCCCGGGGTGAAAGTCATTATCTAATGCTCTGAAATAATAAGCTGTAGTATTTTCCTAGTTCAGAATAGCTACTTACGCCACTGTAATCCTTATAGCATATTGACATGCTAGTTCCAACAACAATAGTTCAAGTCGAAGAATAAAGCATTAACAACACATAACGTGCAAATAAAGCACACACACACGTGCAAAGTCTCAGTTGAATAAACCTTGATTCTAGGGTTTAAATAAAAAAACAACGTCAATCTACCGTGCGTGAAGACTTAATGAATATCACTCAGAAGTGTCTAAAATTCAGCCAGAAAACCAGTTTACTCAACTGGTTCCGGTTGGGTCACATAATTATGCAAAGCTCGAGACAAAATTGAGTAGTATCATTTGTTGCAATTTTGGTCCATTCTAGTCGTGTGGGTTATTTACTTCTATTACGAAATTTTCTATCAGGACTCTTTAATTAATTACTTATTTTATTCAATATTTTACATTTTAAAAGAACTAATCACGAATAAAACTTAATGTTTTTTTTAATTCGAGGTAAACTCTTGAAAAAGGTCACTGTAAACATACAATGGTTTTACATTTAAACTCTTACAATATCAGCATTTGTAAGTAAAATACTATATTAGTGGCCGGTCGCTTACTCGCTTACTGCGATGTAGAATTAAAGCACGCGTTGTTATGGGTACGCACACAGTCACGCCTAGCAGGTAGCCGACACGGTAGCAGTAACGGTTAGCTAGGTGGCAAGCTAGAGGATTCGCTAGTCGATTGTTTGGGAGCTACAAGCAGGAAGGCTCGACGCATGTCCAACATGCGCAAATAGCAGAACTTCACAGCCACGTGTTCGCAAGTTCCACGCAGGATCTTTCACTGCCCATTCTGCGTATGTCAAGTGTTGTTTGTTTTAGTTGATTTATTTGGTTGTTGTTTACTTTACATGAAATAGAATAAAAAATAATGGACCTAGAAAAATTAATATCAGACGTTTTTATCCGTGTGCCTTTGTGGAACCATTCGTCTTGTAGAGAGGTTTTGTGCTAAGAATATTCGTTGTATAGAGGTTAATCAGTCCTAGCCCATGTCACAAACAAATTCGTCTTATGGAGGCTTTTAACTTAATTACTACGTTGTATAGAGGTGTTTTTAGCATTGACCTATATGAAAGTGTCAAGGGGATTAAAAAAAATCGTCTTATCGAGGAATTCGTTTTATCGAGGTTCGTACAAACGAGGTTCAACATACTGAGCGCCACTGTGTGTATGTCCCAGCTACCCTCCAGGTAACCAGCCGTAATTCGGGGACCAGCGTATATGCGAGTATGCGACCTGCCCGGCTCCACTGTGTTTTTACCCTTACTCATACTTACATTAGGTTGTTCATAATAACACACAGTATTGTTATAGAAAAAATTAGAACTCTGTCTTAACTGAACCCCGCATCCTGTGTTGTGGTGTGTAGAAAAAAGGTCAGTAAAGCAGCATTCGTACACAGCAAGTCGGAAATGTAGTATACAACCCCGCAGGAAATTGTATTTTTTTAGCGGTGAGATAATATATCAAATAGCTGAGAGCCCCGCATCAGTTGTGTGTAGAAAACAGCAAGCGGTAATTTAGGCCTATTATTAAATTTATTAGCTAAACCTGACCCCGCATATATCCCTTTGATTACGGTTTAGTATTAATTTAAATTTTTTAGGTTATTCCTACTGCAATAGGAATAATCCTAATGCAGGTAGTTTTGTTAAAAAACCTGAGATCTGAATGTACAACAAAATTTTACAAATAATTTACAATATTTAAATATAGATCTGCAATTTTAACATGCAATACCGATTCGGTTCATTTGTCCAATGTGTAGAACGTGGTGTTCTATAACTTCTCTATGTTTCCATAGTTTGTAAATCGGCTCTTTTCAATGATTACTAAGAAATGAAGCACAGTGATGATTCAGTTTTCTTTTTAGTACATATATCAAATTATCCTGACTCTTTCTCGCGTTTATCCATTGTAGTATTTACGTCAACCCATATTCAAAAAGTAAATGTTTGTAGCAAACTGTAAAAGAAGCAAACTTATTGACTGCTTAAAATTAACATATGTTCTTCTTCTCACTTAATTTCTGACAACATCTGCAGTTGCATAACAATTTTTGTTTCCCATGTTAATCATGTAAAAAGAAGGTTTCCTGCACAACTTCACGTTATTCTCTTTCCAATGACATCTAAAACATGTCAATCGGTCCAGTAGTTTCAGAGGAGTAATCATCACAAAAAACCTGCTTGCGTATTAAATAAGTAAGATATCTACTTTTTTGACATTTTATTAATTTAACTATTTTTGCCCACCATCGCGGGAAAGAAATGATTCACATCTTTACAGCTGCACAGTGCCCACCTGCCTGGCACCTGCCTGTTTTGATGAAAGTCAGACATCGGACGCGTAGAGCGGGTAATCGTTTGTAACCATTGTAACTCGCTGTCGACCACGGGTCACTGTGACTGTCACTATCACTATAATATAGTGACAGTGATATAGCCCTCTCACACTGATATTATCAGTGTGAGAGGGGTTGCCAAAGCGACTGCATGTGGCTCCCAACACACAGTGAATTTCTTTCTTCTTTTCTTATTATTATTCTGTTTTCACTTAAATCAGCTGAATGGGATGTTTACTTATTACTTAAGTTTAGACCTGCATTTGACACAACTGAAATACATGATTGATAATTCAGTTCATTTTTGTCTTTTTAGAGAGATGTTTCCCATTTGAATCTTACTTTAAAAAAAGCCCTAAATTTTTCGTAGGTCTATTTTTTATAAAGGCTGGTATTAAAATGCCGCTTCTGAATCGTCCTAAACATTCCAGTTACATTACAATCATATCTTCCATCAAGAATAATTGGTATTAACAATCATAAATTATTTCCACCAAAGAAAGCTGAGTTTAACCGATTGCAAGGGTTGAAATAAAGTCAAATTCGTTTTTTATGTAGCACAGTTTAATTTAAATGTCAAATTTCCCCTACTGTTTTTATATTTAAATACTCAATGTGTACATACGATTTAAAATTACTGCTTAACTTCCAATGAATGTTAAGCTATCTGTGTCAATTCGAGTTAACATATGAACATTGAAGTCTATGATTATCAGTACTCACAGTTGATGTATCGATATAAAAAAACCTAACCATATATATCACGTATCACCTTATCAAGGTCTACTTTTATCACGAAAAAAGTAGAAAAGTTCACCAAAAGCTGGTTTACCTTATTGCATACAATATATCTTTCTTTTTAAAGAACTCGATATTTTGTGGATTTATCATTGTAAATCTATAATCCTAATATTTTGTCTCAAGAAAAATTAAAAACTATTTATAGATTGCAAGGTGTAATTTTTAATTCACCCAAACCTAGTGGAAGTTGAATACACAAAAGTTTTACCTTATGTGTAGCTTTGTTACCGACCATGATTAGATGTTTCGCTAGTCAAGACCATAAATTTTAAAGTTCAATCATCAAGAACAGCTGAGTCCAGTTCCAGATTATCGAAAGCTACAGAACTCTATCATAGTGTCTTATTAAGGCCATTCTACCTTAATTCGAACTATGCATTTTAAGTTTCTTTGAAAGCCTTTCTTCTTAGTAGACAAAATCAGTCTCTTCTTTAGTTTTTAAACCATTTCTAGCTGATCAATGCATACTGTAGCATTGACTAGCCTTTTGAGAACATAAAATGTTTAAGATAAGTCAACTACTCTGCTGAAATTAGTTTCCAAACCTGTCTTTCCTCTTGCCTAGTTATACAAAAACTCAACTGTGATCTTTTAAGATATTGTATAAGTGACAATTGGCAACTGACAATCATCTTTTACGTATAACTTACTACAGCAACAATACAACACATCTGTGCACAATACTAACTGTTGCATTGTGTGCAATACAGCAATACAAAGATGCACCACGTTGATATCAGTGTGTACGTTTTAATCTGATTCGATTACATTTATATCACTGAAAGAACATTTTGTGTGATGTTCTCGAGTGACAATTAAGCAAGGGGTTACAAAATAAGCAGTGTTCATAAGGAGAGAGAGAGAGACGCGGCTGTTGGTTTCCAATGGTGACGTCACTAGTGGACACCAGCGACTTGTACCTACAGACACCGCAGCCTTCTAGATCGTCTGCTTATACAACAAGGCGTTCAGTGTGGATCGATGTATGTGGCTGTGGCTCTGACTACCACCTACCGCGCCGAGCAGAGCGAAGCGAAGCTCTTATACTACACTCCTGCTTTTGTTTTACAAATACTCCTCCTGAACGGTTGAAGCGATCTGCACCAAATTTAGCACAATCATAGTAACCGACCAGGGGAAGGTATAAATCTGAAATGGTACAAATCGGTCCACAGGGCTTTTCCTTACGCGAATTTAAAACTTTGGAAATTTAACATGGACCTTATGGGGGATAATTTGAAGTAAGGTTGCATTAAGAAGGTAAAGTGTAAGTTATAGGTAGGTGATCGGTTGTTTATTTGTGTTGCACCATATTATTTTTTCTTTTGGAATAGTTGGTTAAACGGGGAAACGATTTGGATTTGACCATAGCAAAACTCTAACATATAATTGATGAAATGTGAAAAGTTGTATGTCATTAAATACTATTCTGTAATATTAATAATTGTTCGGAAAATCCTCATTTTAATGGCTCGGCTGAATATGGAATCTGCATTTTTTGAAACAGTAATTTGGTAACAATTCAGTAATTTAAAATGTTGATAACAGTACCCTATCCCATATAAATACTTTTATTTGATTGCCAAGCCACGGACTATACATACGTCCAGTTACAACCATAATAATAAGTAAACGAGCTGTTGGCCCGTCCTAAGTCCGGGAATCGAGTAGTCAATTAAAACTGAATATGATTCAGAACAGCTAGTTCACAACTTGGTGGCCGATTCACACACACACACACACACCCTGGCTTTGAGTACAGTAGCTACATACCACCTTCCACTGCATACTATCACTTACTATACCTTATTTTTACCTTGACCACTGAAACCTCTAAAATGATCCTGGCCTCCCGTTCTCTTCCATCTTATGCCATTTCTAAGAAAGATACCAGTCTGAGGATGTCTTTCATTACTTGGTCTTCCAAGTAGTCGTCTACCTTGTAGTACTTTTATACCTTGAATACACTTTTATAAGTTGAAGTATCTTATCTTCGCCATGCTTCCGGGAATCGAGTAGTCAATTAAAACTGAATATGATTCAGAACAGCTAGTTCACAACTTGGTGGCCGATTCACACACACACACACACACCCTGGCTTTGAGTACAGTAGCTACATACCACCTTCCACTGCATACTATCACTTACCATACCTTATTTTTACCTTGACCACTGAAACCTCTAAAATGATCCTGGCCTCCCGTTCTCTTCCATCTTATGCCATTTCTAAGAAAGATACCAGTCTGAGGATGTCTTTCATTACTTGGTCTTCCAAGTAGTCGTCTACCTTGTAGTACTTTTATACCTTGAATACACTTTTATAAGTTGAAGTATCTTATCTTCGTTATGCAAAGCCTGCCCAGCCCATCTGAGATCCGAGCCTTTTGGTCTACTTTTGGAATATACCCCTTTATAAAGTTTCTGAATCATACAGTACTACTGTACTGGGATAGTTATGATATGGTATGAATAGATTTTGGTTTCCACTGACATCCCGCAGCTTACTGGTCAGTTTTCTGGAGACCTACTACGCCAGTTGACATTTTCATTACGAATACAATGTGTACTGTATGCATACTACTACTACTACTTATGAATACTGTATGTATGTATACTTATATTCAAACATTTAGAAAAAGATGTATCAACACGTAAACCACTTATATTTTAAAGTATTAAGCATTTAGGCGGATTGCATTTATGACAAAACTTGATTATACGATTAAATGTTTAGTTCATAACTAAACAATCCCCTGATAACATAGATCTTTTACGGTAGCAAAGAAATTACATTCTAAAGTGAAATAGTGTGTAGGCGAACTCAGACGATCCAATATTTTTGTATACAAACAACTTGTAACATAAACATTTCAATGACAGTTAGAAACCAGCTGTTAGTTAAACCACCATTAAAACGACTTAAAACTCGCCCGTCGGCTGCTAGATTTTTTGAAAATTTATACTTAATTTCTAAAAAACTGAAACCCTAATCTAAAATTGTGGCTTCGACATTCCCTAGTTCTCAAAATGATCTTTCGTTCAACACAAAAAAATCATGAAAATCCGTCAAGTGGTTGATTCAGAATCGTGAAATAAAGAAACCCTGTCACGTTTTTAATATATAGGATAATTAATTACATAGGCTTATAGAAGTCCACTTTTAACCACGGTATGGATAAATGTCTAGGATAATTGTATAGCCTATTGAATAATTGTTTGTAGTTTATCAGAAATGTATTTTATTTATTCTTGCTGTCGTTCATTATTAGGAATATAACTTGCATAATATTTAATTAATTCATTCACTGTACTACAATTTATTCAGTTCTAAAGCCAAACAGCCGGGAGATGGACCGGCCAACGCTTAGTCGCTTACTACAGTATGATCCATTCGCCAATCGTGGGAGTACAGCTGTTTTAAAATAAAATTAAAATAAGCTCAAATTCAATAAAAATTATATAATATCTAATATAATTAAAATTAATTTTTGGTTCTAATATTCTAGATTATCGACAGCTACAGAACTCTACCATAGTGTCTTATCAAGACCATTCTAGCCTAATTCGAAAGGGCTTTTCCCAACTTTAATAGCGTAGTCAAGTAATCAAGTAATCAGCATAATCAATTAGTCACGCGACATGTTAAATACCACTTCCTTAACCGTCTCAAAAATAGTATTGTTAACAAAATTCAAATAAACAGCAATCTGACACATACTTTCATCCAGACCGCCTACTAGCTCCGAACAAGCCTCTCACACGAAGTATACGACAACGCGCAACATAACGCTACGATTTTATTACGAAGGTTAGCTACGTTTATTTCCCGTTATAACTTACGCATACTCATCTGCCACTTATTTTACCAGCTCCAAATTAGATTTTCAATATCTAAATTTTAGTAACTTAGTTTTGCCGACTCGTATAAATCCCCACCAGTTCCTACCTGCCAGTGAATAGCGGTTGATATATTTCGGTTTGTTTGGATCAATTAGCTACGAAAGTACATTTGTTCCGTTCGCTTAACGAATAAGTGTTGCGTACATTTATTTGAGTTAATTCGTTGTTTAAATACCCCGAGACTCGTCATCTGAGTTCTAAACCCCGTTTTTTTTTGTTTTTTCTTGGCGGGTGAAAGAACCAAGTCTTGGGAGTAGGTTGATTCGAACAATCAGCTACGAATATTAATATAAAATTTGTTTTAAACCGTATCGTGATAAATTCTCCGTTCGATTATATTAAGTAAACCCCGACAGCTCTGTAGGGATTTTATTCAAGATTTTGTTTATTCGATCGTGGAATTTTTATTAATTTTTACTAGAGCTTTTAGCATCTTGTGCTTGTATGAAACACTTGCATTAGCGAAATGCATTTGTTTTAGTGTTTACCGTCCACTAAAAACCAGTTTGCTGACCACTTAGACCAGTAAAATTAGCTAAAACATTTGCCGTGCCTTTAAATCATTCTCGAAAACCTGGAAATTGTTTTAAAGTGTTTATTTTATATGTAAGTAAAAGGAATTAAAATTTATCCCACAGGGGGATGCCTCAAATCAAAGAAATAAAATAAGCCAACTTAGGCCTATATTACTTAACATAGGTTATCAGTAAGGCAGCAGTTATTTTTTCAATTCTCGGTGCAAATAGAGATACTTAAAATTAGTTTCTCCAAAAATCAACATATTACTCCAACTGTAAATTAAACGTTTGGTAATTGGTAAGGCTCGAACCCGTGAACTTCTGGCTCATACACAGCCAACTACTAGGATGAAACATAAATTCAGACCACCCATCATCCCAAGAGTACATAACACCTACGAAATGTAAATTTAACATCCAACATTTGGTGGCCTTTACAAAGACCATTTTTTATGCTCAACGGTAAAGTTCCACTTAAGCCTTCTTTCAGTTGTTTTTAACATTGGATACATGAATTATCATTTTTGTTTTGCATTTGTTATGGACTACAGCAAGTAGATATGTATAAAATAAAATAAAAATATATAATGTTTTGTTTGTGATTGGTGGGAATCGAACCCGCAAACCTCTGAGATCAAGGACTCACACTACTACCACTACGATACGATACGATACCATACCAAAAATCAACATATTACATCAACAGTAAATTAAGCGTTTTGGTGATTGGTAAGGATCGAACCCGTGAACCTCTAGTTCATACATAGCTTCATAAACTACCAACCGCTAGAAACAAACATCATTTAGATTACCTCTCATCCCAAGAGTACAAAACACCTACGAAATGTAAATTTAACATTTAACATTGGTGGCCTTTACAAAGGCCATTTTTTATACTCAACTGTAAAGTTCTAATTAAGCCTTCTTTTAACTGTTTTTAACATTCGATACATGAATTATCATTTGTTTTGCATTTGTTATGAACTACAGCAAGTAGATATGTATAAAATAAAATAAAAATATAACGTTTTTTTTATGATTGGTAGGGATCGAACCCGCAAACCTCTTAGATCAAGGACTCACGCTACTCCCACTACGATACAAGGAGGGAGAGAGCTTCTTTGAATAAATATTGTCTCCGTCATTGTATTTCCAGATCTCCGGTATTAAACAACTACCGCTTACAGAGCAGCATTAACCTACAGAATTAAAAGTAATACTAAACTGTGATCAAGAATGTTTAGAGTTGGAAATATTTTTTCATACAGTGCTACATTACCGACTTAGATAGTTCAAATTCAAAGTAGCGTACTGCTTTACCCACACCGCCCGCAGGTGTGTGTGTGTGTGTGTGTGTGTGTGTCCACCAACGGAACGATTAATGCGGGTTCAAGTTTTTTGCATTCAACAGTAGTGTACTGCTCTACTGAATACAACCTTTTTGTACATCATACAGGCAGGTGGACAGTTATACTCTGTACGGCACGTAGCAGATAAGCTAATGGGGGTAATTTCAACTGGGAAATTGTTTAAAAGTACCAAATTTTATATATGAACACCAAACGGTTGGGACTTCATAATATCGTAGTAAAAGTCATACATTCGTACTTTGCTCAAATCTAATATGGACATACCAATATAGATTGGTTTGTTTAAAATCAGGGGGAAAGAGGTTCACACAGGTCTAGACCAAATAACCCTGTGCTATGGAGACCCCCCTTATGCAAATTACTTCAAGCTTAGTCTGTCAAAAGCGAGTGTTCTTCTTCCATCTCGACGAATTCTTCTTGTGGAATTTTTGAGTGTCCCCATGGTAAGGAACTTATCCCATTGGATAAGATGTATCTTTTATCATCATGAGTTGATAATGCAATCTTATTAAGCTCAATGGTTTGTTTAACATCACTGTGGTTTTACTCATATGAATGCCTACTAAGTTTTCATTGTAAATGGTTCGGTCGATGCAGCTATTTCCATTGTCAAAGTCCTAATGCCATCATTACAACTGTAGGCTAGCTTCCTTTTTTTATTTTGCATTCAACAGTAGTGTACTGCTCTACCGACTTGTTGCACAGTCAGTGAGCTCAGGTTTTCTTTCTGATTATCACACAGACTGAATACAACCGTTTGTACATCATACAGACAGATGGTCAAGTACTTCTCTGTACGGTACGTAGACTAGACACGTCAGTTAAGGGGGATAGTTTGAATTTGGACATTGTTTAAAAGTACCAAATTTTAGATATAAACAACCATTAACACCAACGGTGGATGAATCAAATAAACTCGATGTAGAGTAGATTGCTTTGTTGAATAGAAGTTTCGTCTTACTCATATGTACAGCTGCCAGTTGTTCTGTAAAGAAAAGAAAAGATGACCTTCCCAAGACCTCATTGTACACTGTTCGATCTATAAAGTTTGGTTTGGCAATCAATTTTTCAGCTATTTCCAATCTTACACTCAAGTCTCTATTTCTGACTTATTCCATTTACACTCGAGTTTAGTCAAACTTAACCTCGTTCTCCATCTTTTAATTCTCAGGTGTTTTGTAATGTCCCCACAGCAAAGTCCTAATGCCACCATTACAAACGAATCTTTTGTCGTCATGAGCTGACAACAAAATCACGAGAAACTAATCGAAATCTTATTTTCCTGTATGGTCCTCTTCACTGCTGTTAGACTGCACTGGGTTGAGCATACATTCAAAGTCTGCAGTTTTGACTTGTAATTACAATCTCACCAAAGTATATGTTACAAGTCTTGCATAATCCTTTTCTACTAGTACAGTGTATTACGAGAAACTAATCCAAATCGTATCTTTGATACTTTTTCCTGCAAGGTTCTGTGTTTTCTATAAATAACCAATAAACAAAAGAAAGAAGCTATCCTACACTTATAAGTGTAAAGTAGTTTCCCATTCTTTTAAACACCCACAAATGATCTCAACAACCTACGTCACTACCCACATACGTCACAAGTGACGTAGGACCCCAACCACCCGCATAAAACCCAACTCTACGTCATTTCCGCATTATGCCCTTTAAACTAATTAACTTTGTAACATCTGCTAACATCTGCCCGACAGCTGTTACGCGCGTTTCCACCAGGTCACCACTACTGTTATCTTGGTGGTCTACTGGAAATTTATAAGAATAATGCAATACATCACATGCAATGCACAAACTTTATATACTATTGATATAGTTATGAAGTCATGGACCTAATGTTGAACCGTATAAATATAGATGGATATCGGAATATATCGATATTGAAACTACTTTATATACAGTTTCAACATGATTGGACACCGGTGATTTTCGCCTCAATCTCAAATGTTACTATTTCATCCGTTTTAAAGTTACCATTTTCTCATATTCCGTTTTCACGTTTCGAATACTTTTTAATGTTTAAAAATAGTTTAAAATTTAAACGAAACCGATAAAGGTAATTCATTTTTATTTTTAGAAAGTGTGTGTTTGGTTTTAATATAAATTACTACACATTTACCAAACCTTCAACAAAAGATTTTAACGCATATTATTTGAAAATGTATGTACTTGAGTCCAAATTTTCTACTTATTACTAAACTGGGCTTAACACTAGGGAATTAAGACCTTGAAACAAGTAATTAATAACCTCAAAAGGAAATTCGTAATTAAGACCTCAAGATTTTAGAAAATTAGACAATTTATTGTAAATTTGTTAATTCCTTTACTAAGATATAAAACACAATTTCTTCATAAGACTGTTTGAAGGTTGCATAGTACTTGCAATTCTGATATCTGATAGTCCGATTGTTGATAATAGCATATTATCCCATTTGGTCGTTTATAATATTATCCATTTGATAATATTATGAAAGATTAGAGGTTTAATGTACATTTTGGTGTGAATGACGACACTTTTGTTGGTTCTTGTCAATAATTTAAAAGCTGTAAGTGACATGACGAAGGTCGTGAAGGATTACGAGTCACCTAGAAATTAATCCGGCGCCACAGGAAATGTTGCTTTTATAGTTATTGCTCTTGAATGTCGTTGTCGCTTTTAACAACTACTATTTTCAACATTGCAACGTTTACTTCGTTGATCATTTTTACTGATCAACAATATTCAATATGAATATATATCTCAACAATTAGTTATAGAGATTATTTTTTTATGAATTAGTACTTTGTTGTTTAGTACTTGATAATTTAGTTTAGATTAACATAACATAAATAGATGTTTTAAGCTTATATTGATTTGAATTATTTACATTATATGGTATTTCTATGTTATGTAAAATGATGTTTAAATGGATTAGCTAAATAAAATGGAAAATAAAGTTCTTAAATAGGATACGTTATTTCCTAATGTACTTATGTACTAACAAATATACTTGTGTGCTAACACCCTTATCTTTTACCCGTACCAAGAGTATCTTTAACAACCGTATTTTTCGATGCTGGTATGACTTTATTTTTTGTGGCAACGCCAATCTAGACAGTACTATCTTTCTGCTCCTACCAAATGCTTTAGCACTCTTCAAATTAAAACCAATCGTAGGAAAGTGCTGCCTCAGCATAGACTGGAGGACATGTATCTTTGAAATTATTCCGTATGTTGCAATTATAGAAATTATATTAACAATAATAATGGAAAATCACCACTATCATAGTTTATAATTACAATTATTACTTCAATTTCTATTTGACCTTATCGACATAATGAATTATTTTAATTTAACTAGGTTTAGTAATTAGGTCTAAAAATTAATTCAAAGCTTATTACATCCTGCAATTAAACTCATGGTTAATAATATCTGGTTAAATTAGATGTAGGCTATGTATGTAGGATTATCAGTATAGATTTAATATTTCTTTTGAAACATCCAATTTCACGGTCTGTAACAGCTTTATAATCAAGAGAGTATAATTGAAATTTGTATAATTAGATCATATAAAAAATTTAATTATATCATATCCAGTGTAACCGACCACTCTGTTTGCTATTTCCAAATCAATGAATTAAGCTAATTCAAATTAAAATAGCTCATTAACATATTTAACCAAATGGTAATTTTTGCAGTGAAACTTAGATTCATACAGTTGCCTATCACGTACCAGACAAACGACAATGTCTATTCACAGACAAACGACGTAACCTCTCAACGGTTACAAATAACAACTGAACTACTCTCTCTAATGAAATTCCCTCATCAGAAGTAGTGGTAACTGATCTAAAAGTTGCTCCGGTGATTCTGTGTCTTAATTAAGATGCTGTATGTCTTTGGAGATGAATCAGGGAATCAGTGCCTGTGAGTTTTAAAGTTAAAACAGTATATTTTTCATATGTTTTTTACCTATCCACATAGAAAATATGTACGATGAAGCTTACCTGTTAATCGTATAGAAAGTTAGTATACATTCATACTTATCATATCATATCATGTCATATTTATCGTTTTTGGCACACAATATTTATTAATAACATTTGGAGGCAACCAAATTTGTTCTTGTTCTTGTACTTGTTAGTATTGTTATAAAATATAGTAGATTATTATTTCATAAATATGGAAACGTTAAATAAAATTAACAATATTTTATACCGTTAATATTATTATAACGTTGGCCTATTACTGTCGGGCTTACGTAGTAGCTATATGTATAATATATTAAAAGCCTTTGTGATTAAATTAAAAAACCTAAAAAAATACGAAATATGGTTTTATAAGTCCGGGCTAATATTAAACAAACAAACAATCTAGATGTTGAAATGATTAAGATTTGTGGTTACAAACGCTTTCTAAAAGCCAAAGTATCTTCTAAACATTTCCCAAACTTGACGAGAAATCTGTGGACTCTTTATAAAAATAGACGAAAAAAATAAGCGATAGATTTAACAAATTAGGTCAACATCCCCTACCTGAGGATGCTCCAAGCAATATGTTCATCATATCGTAAATATGTGATCCATATATGATATTGCTAAACTCTGACAGAGCTACACTTTTTTCTAATGCTGTGGTAATTTTTTTTACAAAAAGTAATTTTTTTTCTCATCTCTTGAAAAAATCTCATCTCTTGATGAGAAAATGCGTAATAAATTATATTAGTTTTAAACACCATTTCATTTCACATTTCATACTAATTATATATGTTTATAATACGCTATAAACTTAGTGTAGCCAATGTTACGTGTATGTTTTAGCGTATTCCGACTCAGGCCAGAGATTTAGGATTAACTTTGATTGTTACGAGTCACGCCAACCTTGTGAAACTTTCATCACGGCACGCAGGCTTTTGGTTTTGATACCGATCCAATGTACAGGTGAAAACCATATATAAACCTGTTATGTTTAGTAAAGAGGCAAAACATTTACATTCGAAGTAAATTTTCATAACTCAGTTTGCAGAGCCCAAACAGCATTTGGCTGCATAAAATATGCTGAGATAGAGTCAACTTGGCAAGGCGAGCGTCTAGAATCCAATCTCGTGTAAGCCTTTTCCGATATTACTTGGTCAGTTATAGTTATAGTAGTGGTATTAAAAAGTATGCCTCACAAAATATATTTTTAATTTTATATTTGTTTAAGGACTATCGAAATAAATACGAGATAATATTAATATAAAGTTTGTTTAAATTAAATTGTTCATACTTCCTAGTCGTATAACTTAGATGGATAACACACATAATAACATATCGTATAACACTAGGCAATATAATTAAAATAAATTAATGGACGAATAAAGTACACAACTAATCAAAATCTCCTCGTTTTTTTATTCTCATAAATGAGACGAAAGCAGTTATAATACTGTATACGATAACCATTTAAATCGTAACCTAACTTTTTTATGATTTCCTTGGTTAACAAAGAAGCAAAAGGTTTTAGAATAAAAGAGCAAAGAAAACATTCGGATTACGTTAAGAAACACACATAATAAATCTCCTATTGTTTGTTATTATTTACCTATTCGTATTTAACTTAATTGGTGAACTCAAGCATAATATTTCCTGATTCGAAAACTAAATCATACTATAATATTATACATGTGAGAGTTTGTGTGTTTGTTTGTTTGTTGGTTTGAAGTTCAACCACGCATTAACTTCTGGTCAGATTGGGCTAAAGTATTGTATGATGATAGCTCATATTCCCGATTAACATTTGGACATACTCTTATTTCAACAATCCTTTCGGGCTGCACCCTAGTAGCTGTGGAGTGTCCCATGTTAACCTTATAAGTATACATATTTTAAAGGAATTAAAGCATTTTGTCAGCTGTTTCAACTACACAAGTTGGGTCTATGATAAAGTTCACCAACAGGGTGCAGCACTATAGTTTTTTCACTTTATGACAACAGCTTATTTGAACCAAGCAGCAACAAAAAGCTGTGATATACAATGAGAACTGTCAAAGTAAATTTTTTTACAGTTAAGTTCATGTTTTAAATATAAATGTTTGGTATTATGCGAATATTTGATGTTTTACTTTTTTATTGTTTATGTATTGTGATAGAACATTATTGCTACAGTAGATATGTTATACTATAGCATACCGTAAATTAAAAGGCCTAAATGTTCTTAAACCGTGTCTTCTCCCATTGCAAACACAGAGCACGACTATAACTGCAATGAGAATAATTGTATACGTATACGCGAACCCCGTACGAAGGACGGGTATCCTGCTAGTATTCTACATCTATAAACCTGTATGATTTAAACTATCTTTGAAATTATAAAAATATATTTTATATCGTTACTTTAAAAAAAATGAGTTGCTACTTAAGTCACCAACAGATGTAGAAGTACTGTCTAGTTAACTTCCGAAAGTCCCTCTTCTCGGTTGGTTTCAAACGTCTGAATAATTAGTGTGCCACAAGACAGTTTGCAATAAACCTGCAATAACTCATTGTATTTTCAACACTGTTTAAGTAAACCACTCTGTGAACAGGGCAAAATGTCAATGTGAATAATATATGATACAAGGTCTCATTCACATTTTGATTGAACTCTGGAAGAGTGTTAAAATAGATCAACACAAACAAGTACCATTTTTCACCTGCTTAACATGTTACTAGAATGGATAATGCCTTTCCATTTGATCCAAATTGAATAATTGCGTGGTAATACAATCATGTCTACTAATATTTTAAAATAGTATCTTGATATATATACCGTGTGTATGTTGGTATAGTAGGTTCTCATTTTATTTTCTACTCCATAATTTAGAACATATAAAAAAACTTGAAACAACTTTCTACCAGGTGTATCAACATTCAAACAAGCAGTAATTACCATCAACACAATTACCATAGTTAATCAGAAGCTGTTCAAATGGATAACATCGTGTACGTTATTAAGTAAATTATGTTACCTGATGTAAACCCACCACTATCATAGCTCATTAGTACTGTATATTTAATCATTTATTTATATTTTATCTAATCGAAATATCATTAATTATGTTAATTCAACTAGTTTTCATAAGTAGGTTTAGGATATTGATTGGAAGCTATTGGCAGCCATGCAATCCCACTTATGTTCGATACCCGGTAAAAATAGAACTGTATAATTTTGTAGGATTATCAGAATGGTTTTAATATTGTTATTGAGATATAAAATTGCTGTTGTTGGTCTAAAAGAGCTTTCAATCAAGAGAGTATAATTGATACTAATATGATTTTAACAAATAAAAGAATATGAGTTGATTGTTTTAATTTCGGAAATTGGGTATTATTTTAGTTTCTTATTACTTGAAATTTTTAACTGCGTTACTTGTGTTATTACTATACCGTATATTCGTTTGTAAAAGTCACAATTGAATAAGGATGTGTTCGGAGAAGTGAGCTAACTCTAAAAAAATGAAACGATTTCACGTGCAGAATCAAGTATTTTCAACATTGAAAGGATGCTTATTTATAATATTTCAGAAACATAAATATGGGATTTTGCTATCACAATTTCCTCAATTACGAATTATGACCCTTAATTTGTAATTTATTGATAGCTTGATTTTTTTATTTCCATATTTGTATTTATATTTATTTCCATATTGCCTACAGATTTATTCATAAGTTTGTTTACAAGCTTAAGTAGGAAAATTCTCAGCAGATGATTTGGCTTTTGACCAAAATTTCATAACCCCAACTCTAAATCATGTCGACAACTAGATTGTTTGTTTGTTTCAATTTAGCTCCGATGTTAAAACATGTACTGTATTTATCAATAATTGTAATATAATCTATGAATATGAATATGTGCTCTTATGTTATCGGTATTCGTAAACAAATGATTACAATTAATGTAATGCATCTAATATTGATAAACTTATTCACCATTAAACAAGGTAGAATATACATAATATACATCAATACATGCATTATGATACATGGTATATGGTATTTGTAATGCATTAGGAGTCTAAAATAACACGAAAAATCAACAAAAGCTATTTATACTTAATTGTTATCCCATTCAAATCTCCATAAAGTTTCATGGGTTTAAAAGACTCATAGTTTCTAAATTATTATGATTTATATGAACCTCGAGAAAACCAGCATCATAAAATGTATTGATTTATTAAATTATTCAACTTAAAAATTGAAATTAGTGTTCTTGAAAGTTCGGCTTTTCCCAATGTAAGAAGAACATTAATGTAGCAATAACCGTAAAAGGTTCATCTCAACGTCAGCGGTACCAGATTAATCCAACTAGTTTCAAGCCTTCCCTTTATCTTGTGACCTAGAAGCTTATAAGACTTCTGAACCCCGATATGTTACAAAAATAAAATACGACTTGAAATAGAGAAATGAATTAATTAATAAAAATACACTCTTCTACATTAAAAAATAATGTTGCCAACGACACATAAATACAATTAAAAAATTGCATAATTATAAAAGCGATAAAACTGATTAATTTTGATGTTTGCCATAGAAATGATATCTCATTACAGTTAATGATATTCTTAATATTTTAGGTATAGTAAATTTCCAAAAGGATCTGTCCAAATGATATTGTTTGTATTTTGATAGTCTTCCTCTAGAACTAATAAACAATCCAATCACCCTCATTTTTGAAATTTTTTAATTATGCTTGAAATAATCAAAGGTAGATAAATTTGTTTCTTTTCCACATAAACTTCATTAGCATAATTTAGGATTATTTCATATCGAATTCTTAGATCAAAAATTATGATTTGTTCGTTTGCCTTTCCGTTACCAAAATTACTACTCTTCTTGTACTACCGTTACAAGAACGACAGTCATGAACAAAAATAAAAGGATTATTTAGGCTTTTATTTATCCATTATCTTAATGTTTCTTCAAACCCTTCCTGGAAATTGATTCTAATTCATTCTTTAAAATACCAAAATTAAAACAAACGAAATCAAAGAACACGACAAAACGTGTCAAAAACAACAGTATTCAACTAAATACTATTTATTCAAACAAAATACAAACAAATTGATATGTTTTAAAACACGTTAAAATCGTTTTACTAATAACAAGTTAAGAAGGATTTTATTTGTGTTACTATTTTACCTTGTGGGTGCTTCTTTAGAGAACATAAAATACATTTTTTAGTTATTATTTTTTTCTCAAAATGTTTTTGTGAAAGAAAATGTCTGATTATGTTTAATGGATATATTAGTTTTGAATGTTTCTTTCCCTTAAGACTTGTAATCTTGACTTGCTAATAGAAAACGTCTACGAGATATCTCTTACTAGGTATTTATCTAATGCATGATAAACCTTTTAATGTACAATTAATACAGCCTTCACTTTTACCGTTACTGGCATTTCTACGGGATGACTTAATCTAAGTTTAAATTTGACGTATGATAATCATTTTTCAACCTTTTTTATACTAAAGACTGCAATTATCCGTCTGATGTTTCAACTGGTTGGCTTTTTGTTTTAGATTTTACATTACTATTAAACAATCTGACTTTTACATCAGTGTAAAACATAATTCATAAAGAATTCTAGGCTATGTTTATTGAATTTGTGTCATCAATGACATAGCGTTTGTAATTATGTATACTGTAGAATAAGTGTTTGATAGGTGTAAAAGCCGAAAATATATCAATAAGCCAATAATTTGGATCCTCAGACAGGTAATTAGGTAGTATCTTTAACATAAATATAGTTAGCATGATAAACCCTCAAAGCACAACGCACGCAACGTATATGTCTATCCCTGCTATATCTTCTACGAGATAACTTAACATAGGTCTGCCATGCATCTAATGTATGCAAACCATCTAGTTGCACAGGGCACGCAACTACAACCCTATATCTCGGGGACCCATCGCGTAATCGACCTACCTAACGATGCCTCCTTTACCTACGGTCTTTATCCACCTAAGTTTCCATAATCATATCAGCCTAAACTTAAGGTGTTCTGTAAATGACGAGAGACCTAAAAGATTCAGGTACCTACCTTTTAGCGAATTTCCCATATAGGGAATAAGCTATTACCGTAGTACTCATGGTAAGACCTGGACCCGGGACCAATTTTCCGTTTTGAGGTCCATAGAGGCCAAAAGCACACTCCGTTCAAATTCATATATATATATATATATGTCCGTTAGCACGATAACTCGAGCCAAATTGATCCGATTTAGATTAAATTTTGTATAAAAGTGTACGTAAACTTACATTTATTCGAACGAGTCCGCGAACCAGCATAATCAGACCATGGAAACGGGGGTTTATGGGGGGGGGTTAGGAGGTAATAATTGGTTTTCCTATTTTTAACACAAAAAACATAAAATGTTTCTATTTCTTTCCAAACCATTGTGTGAGCTTAAAAAACAAACAATTTATTATATTGAAGCGTTATTATTCGCCTAATGGTTACGGAGAAAATTCCAAAAGATTGTAAATAAAAAATCCCCATGTTATTCTTATACAGAATAAGTAAACAGTTGTAGTTTCCTTGTTTTTGAACATATTTTTATCAAATTTTGAAAATACGTCCTTTTCTTACTAAACTACAGTTTTAAATTTTACAACAAAATACACTTTTTTACCCTCCCTGTTGCAGCAAACCGAAGTACTCGTTACATACATCTTTATTTCTTACAAAACGATTAACATTTTACAAATAAAACCTTTTTTTACCCTCTCTATTGCACTAAACATAAGTAGTCATTAAACTAATTATATTTAAATAGGGAATAAAATATGAGTTATTTATAAGGATATATTTTAGCGTAAATCCAATCAGGCAAAAGGAAATTCGCTTAGTCTGCAGGTTTGCTGCGGCGGGGGTTTTTAATAACATTAGAGGAAAAGTTTATTGAACATCATGTTCAATAAACTTTTTATACATTTTCAAACTCATCATACATGTACATCTCCAACTGCACTTGTATTAAATTTGAGCTATCGAAATATATTTTATAAACTAATTTTACACAGGGGTCACAATAGAATACTGTTTTCATTCAAAATTCAGCTACAATATATTTTTATTGTCAAGGCACACTACTTTTTCCCACGTTTTAAATTGCGTAGTTACATTTTAAGTTTGATCATAAGCTAAGAAACTAATACCTCTCTAGGAAATCTTTTATGTAACAATAGGATATGTAAAAAACTGCTTAAAAATGTTTACTTAGTTTATTTACTCCCCAAGTACAAACGTTTAATAAGACCCAGTAATCTACTGAATATAAAGAATAGTCTTAAGAACCTCTTTCACAATTTCTCGTTCTAAAAACAATAGTCCATTGTAGAGACCCGGGATTAGATGGCACTGCTCCAATGCTATTCTGGCACTCTTACACTCGTTTAGAAAAAAACATTCCGATAAACAATATACCATTATAATCTTTTATTTGTTGCAATTCCGTTTGATTTAATATTCGTTACTAACGAAACTCATTCAAAACAATATCATTTATGGCAATTATACATTGCAAAACAGTTTGTATGCTTCAGTTTTGGTTAGAGTAAATATTGGTCTAATGTTAAAATTCGTTACCGATTTTCCTGCATTACAGTTTAGCCAGGATGAAAATAAGTAACTCTTTAAAATTTTATTTTATGTAGTCTACAACACAACGTAAAGAGTAAACATTTCATGTGTTTATGTTTTATAAGCTCATGACAGAATAGAAGTCTAATAATTGTTTAGATAGCACTTTTGTTTTGCTTTTACCACTTAATTTTGTAGTGAGTCAAATACATTTCTGAATAGCTGTACTTCAATAAAGAAAAATGTTAGAATTTCTATCAAAATGTTTCTTGTTTTTAAACATATCCTAGAAAACATTTAGGCAGGTCATCCAAATATAAATTTAACCCTTATAAACCCCTTTAAGCTTATGACGTGATTTCGATTTAAATTAAAACCCCCACAATTTCTACATGAAACGAATAAAGTAGTCCTAAGCAATGTAAAATAAATTTAGCAATGATGCTGCAAATATAATAGAAATACGAAATTCCAATATCGAATTACATTCTCTGAAATAATAAATTATAGTATATTTATAAATTAAATTAATGTTTATAAAAGGCTTAGTTATCATAAATCCACTGAGTTAACATACTGTTATCATAAATCCACTGAGTTAACATGTTATCAGTGCTCCCGGCAATCTCTGATACCATTAACGTTCTATCTTCTCAACGATCTTTCACTTTTATGTCAATATTTACGATACAAGCTTTTGCCATTTTTTATAAATTTGAATGTGTTGGATTAAAGAATTCACTTATCGATTCAGAGAGTTTCACAAATAAATTAATCAAATCAATTTGGAGTTTAAAGTACATTAACAGAGTCATCTATTTGCAAATTCAGTTTTTACTACTCAACATAATAATTTATATTTGTATATTAGTTGTTGAATTATTTTATGGTTGGTTTGTCTTTAAAGGAAAATATAGCCTGGATTTCAGATTATTTTGCATGACTATCATTAAATTTGTATTGTGGTTGGTTTTGTTTTCTGAACACCGAAATGTTGTGTATATCCATGGTATTATATATATATGATTTTCCGATGTAAAATATCAAAATGCAGTTGCAATCAGAATATTGGAAATGAATAGTTTTAAATAAAACAAATTAAAACCCTGTTATGGCACGAAATTGTCTTGAAGATTATTCCTGATTTCTCATCAATTTTAAGAATAAAACCTGCTATATAATTTATAATATGTTTAGCAAGTATTACACCGCAAAGTCATCTTATCTAAGGTACAAATTTACAGTAATATCAACTCAATAGTTCTTTAATACAAATTAATTTGCACAACTAAATAGATTTAAACTAATCATTTTACACAAGTAGCTTCTGCAATAGATTGTTAGTGTCTGAACATTTTGTGTGTCTACACATTGGAATTACAAGATAGTTTGCTCCTATTTTAGCTATCCGCTCACTTAGCAAACATATAAAGTGAAGTGGGTTAGCGTGCATTGCATGTTTCAAGTGGCATGCGAACGTCAACTTAGGTGTTGCAGTCGTTATTGAAAAGTTGAACAAAGTGAACCAAGTTTACATTGAAACACTATAGCTTGAGGTTAAAACTACCTTGAAAATATTTTACATGTGCAATCTATATATATAAAATCCAATGTATGTTTGTTTGTATGTGTGTTTGTTTGTATGTATGTTTGTTTGTATGTATGTTTGTTTGTTTGTCCTTTATGGACTCCGAAACCACTCGACAGATTGTAATGAAACTTTCAGGCATTATTAAGCATTATTCAGTTTGTGTGAAGTTTGGTGCAGATCCGTCAAAAGGGCTCTGCCCCAGTGGCTCTAGAGTTTCTCATGTTAACCTTATGAGTACTCATATTTTAATGGAATTAAAGAATCATAACAGCTGGTTCAACTAAACAATTTGATTCTGTGGTGTTCAATAGCATTAAAAAGTTAACAGGTTTACCAGCAGGGTGCAGCACTATTATTTTTTAAATTTATAACAACAGCTAATTTGCAACTATAGTGTGGGTGAGCGTAGCGAACGAACGTCAACTGGAGGCGAGTTAGCGTAGCGAACGAGCTAAACCTAAAGGCAAGTGAGCGCAGCGAACGAGCTCCAACCTAAAGGTGAGTAAGCGTAGCAAACGAACTTCCACCAGGACGTGATTGAGCGATGCGAACGAGCTCATCTTAAAAATGAACGAGCATTTGACATAAAACCACATTAGGACAGGACGACGTCTGTCGGGCCAGCTAGTTCTGATATAAAATGGATGTGGTTTTTGCGTATTAGATTGTTTTGGTCTATCGAAAAACTAGTTAAAGCAAACGGCAAAAAATGGTGCTGAAAACATCATGAACGATAGATTGATGTTATAAATGTCACCTTGAAACTAATCCACCAGAAATGCCTGGTTAGTAATAATTGGTCAAATAAAAGTGTATTGAGTGTTTGATGTATTATTTTTATTTAAACGTCCGGTACAGTAAAAGTTTGTTTAAATATTTAGCGTTTTAATGGGGAATAGTGATTGCAAACAAATTCTAGAAACAAATTCAAATATAGCTTAATGAAGTATCAACAAATCTTCAAAGTCCGTATAAAGTTAATTATACCGGGCAAAATTTCGTAGGGTATATAGTATAAGAATTGCTATTAAAAACAAGAGTTAATAAACAATATTATCCTGTTAAACTTCATATAATTGGGTTTATAGTTTTCAGAGGTTATTGCGTGAGGTCAAAAATAACACGTTATTGTGATTCTCGCGCAGTTCCATTTCTCTTGTAAAGTTGTTTTAAGTTGTTCTTATGGTTTCGTAAAGTAACTATCACCAGTTTTAGGTCCCCATTAGTAGAGAGCTAAGTGGTTCGAAGACAGTTTAAGCAATAATAATATCTTTCTGGAGAAATAAGGCAGGTTTCCAAGGCGTGTTGAACTATTTAAGAGAAATCTCTCTACTAAAAGCCTTATTACAGCCTCATTAAGTTTAATTTACACTATGAAACGAAGGAAGGAAATAACCTTCACAGTGAACATGTATGTTCAAAATATCAAGTAATAAAGTTATTTAAATGTTTACTATATTTTAAAGATTACATTTTGACAATAAAAATAATCAAAGCATAAAATACACTGTTGGACGCTTAGTATTGAAATTTTTCAGAATTTTCTTCGATACAACCTTTAATGTTCTATGAAATTCAAAGCTGAACCTTCAAATGACGTTTAGCTTGTTGTCAGGAAGACTAGGAGATGTTTGGCAGCTTGTATACATTATGGTATCTAATCTTTTGCTCTCGCATCACTCAAAGTTGTATTTGTTCACTTAATGCTCTCTTTGCTAAATACTACATTTATACAACACTCTTATCATTTTGCAAATTTTGTTTGGTTATAATTAGGACTAGACACTACACGTGTGCGTCAGAGTTTGTAGATAACTCCATTTTTGATGATACTCAAGTTTTATATTCAGCATGTATTACAACATAGAATTGTAGACCAAATATTTAATAAATGATACGTTCTGTAAAGTAATTCATCTGTTTCTGTGACAATGAATGAAATAATCCACCAGAGAATCGAACGATAATTTTGTGAATAGGCTAATTTTTAATCATTATTTCCCCCTCCCTCCCTCTTTGGCAGATAACGTAAAGCTTTTCATAATATATTTGTTGTAATAAAACGTTATTTTTAAAATTTTTAGATAAGAGTTTTTCAAACCAACTAAATAAAAAATTGACTGATTGTGTTCGTGCTGCAAATAATAAGAATCCAAGTTTCAAAGACATATGCATTGAAGCTTGAAATGCACTTAACTTTGAATACATAATTTGACATAGCTTTTACAACAGTACTTTAAAGGATTAAAGGGCAAGCTGTCTCTGAAAAGGAAATTGCGTTGACGGTAGGGTTCCATGATCATATCACAAATTGCTGTCCCTCTGCATAGGGGTGTTTAATTAAAGTCTACTGTGTAAGCTGTGTCTCTGAGGTTGTTTAATTAGATAAAGTAATTAATTTAAAACATTATTTCAGCATTTGTTGTAATTTTTGTTTCAAACATTACATGTGTGTAAATAACTTAAATGGTTTCCAAAAATTGTTATAAATTACAGTATTATGATTTCACCATCATATGACAGAAAAAAATCAACGGACGTTAAAAAGTGTTTAGTTAGCAATTCGTATTTCCGGGTGATAGAAACTATGATAGGAATTAACTATGAATTAGAATTTGTCAACTAAACTTAGATTAATGGAAATATTCTAGGTAGATAAAACGATATAACTTATAATAGAAAGCGATTTGGTACACCTATTTGGTTTAACCACTCAGAACATTTTAATCCCATACGTTTATCCCAGATTTGAGCTCGATATAAAAAATAAGGCACTGTCTATGGTTTTATGTAGCTATTCCAGGAAAGCTTCCTAATAAAGTTCAAAACGTGCATTCTACATGTAAACATGCAAACTAATCCCCTTACTCCCTTCGAGAACTAATTTATTAACTAATTCGTCGATCATGCACCCCACCCCCTGCACATTTTTCTTCAAGGACTACTAACATAGGAATGACAGTTTCTATAGAACCAACTAATTTTCCAAACTATATTTCTTTGAAGATTTTTAATCCAATCATGAATTTGTTGGTAGTGCTAACTCATTTTCCAACCCAGGAAAGCACCTATAAAATTATGAATTCGTTAATAGTCAGGCCTTATTTCAAATCCACATTTCTGTAAGTACCCCGACTAAATTAATTTCACCTTTATATCACTTGTGATAATGGGTGGGAACAAATAACGCTATTTTCCTCCAATGTATCAGCCGATAGCTTGGTTAGCCTAAACCACAGGATTATAGGTTACTTCATTATCTGAACTACTTCATGACTGATATTTTTTAATTGGTAACTGTGTTTGGTGGAACCAGATTAATTTTCTATGAAGTCACTTACTCATTTTTGAGTGTTGTAACCTCATGTTCGTTCTATAATGTGGTGAGTACTTTCAAGCTTGAGCCATTTGAAACAAAATACTGTACCAATCATTTCATATTGGTTTGTCCATTGCGAAATTTAACCGTATGCTTAAACATTTTGAAGTGCGGCTATAGTGGATCCCAATTGTACTGTGAATTTCCCCATTACATCAAAGAGAACTGATCAATGTAATGTAGGGTATACCTTTGATCCTGTTTACAGCCCTTTTCAGCAATTGGTACAAAATGTACCGAGAGTAATCTTGAAATCATCGATGTTAAAATTCATACCCATCCCCATGTTCAGATTTAAACATACTGTAAACAAAAAAGGTAAATTAGAAAAATATTCCGACCCATTATTATAAAAATGACCACCTCTATGACTTACCACTTGGCACGTCAACTAGACAAACCCTTCCCAAAAACACTTTCACTACCACTACTACAAGCATAATGAACTTAATCGCTTGATCTCTCCCAACCCAGAATCCTAGGAATACTCCTTTTACACTAATAATGATTATGAATTTGAAAACTAGTATTTGTGGGAAAACTCTGCCACATAGATAGGCTTAATGAATTAATGTTATTAAAATTCATCCCAACTCATATTCCTGGGAAGTTTTATACTACATATATAGCCTTTCATTAAGACTATGAAAACACTTCCCAAACCATAGATATAATAAGGCCCATACTGTATACATAATGAGACCTTGTTAACTCCTCCTCAACTCGTATTTATGGAAACACTTCTGTAATAGCTAACTATGTAAACACTTCCCACAGCATGTTTATAATAAGCCCTATACTGCATACATAATGAGACCTTGTTAACTCCTCCTCAACTCGTATTTATGTAAACACTTCTGTACTAGCTGACTATGTAAACACTTCCCAACTCATGTTTATAATAAGGCCCATCCTGCATACATAATGAGACCTTGTTAACTCCTCCTTCACTCGTATTTATGGAAACACTTCTGTACTAGCTGACTATGTAAACACTTCCCAACTCATGTTTATAATAAGGCCCATAATGTATACATAATGAGACCTTGTTAACTCCTCCTTCACTCGTATTTATGGAAACACTTCTGTACTAGCTGACTATGTAAACACTTCCCAACTCATGTTTATAATAAGGCCCATCCTGCATACATAATGAGACCTTGTTAACTCCTCCTTCACTCGTATTTATGGAAACACTTCTGTACTAGCTGACTATGTAAACACTTCCCAACTCATGTTTATAATAAGGCCCATAATGTATACATAATGAGACCTTGTTAACTCCTCCTCAACTCGTATTTATGGAAACACTTCTGTAATAGCTAACTATGTAAACACTTCCCACAGCATGTTTATAATAAGCCCTATACTGCATACATAATGAGACCTTGTTAACTCCTCCTCAACTCGTATTTATGGAAACACTTCTGTACTAGCTGACTATGTAAACACTTCCCAACTCATGTTTATAATAAGGCCCATCCTGCATACATAATGAGACCTTGTTAACTCCTCCTTCACTCGTATTTATGGAAACACTTCTGTACTAGCTGACTATGTAAACACTTCCCAACTCATGTTTATAATAAGGCCCATAATGCATACATAATGAGACCTTGTTAACTCCTCCTCAACTCGTATTTATGGAAACACTTCTGTACTAGCTGACTATGTAAACACTTCCCAACTCATGTTTATAATAAGGCCCATCCTGCATACATAATGAGACCTTGTTAACTCCTCCTTCACTCGTATTTATGGAAACACTTCTGTACTAGCTGACTATGTAAACACTTCCCAACTCATGTTTATAATAAGTCCCATAATGCATACATAATGAGACCTTGTTAACTCCTCCTTCACTCGTATTTATGGAAACACTTTTGTGCTAGTTGACTATTTAAACACTTCCTAACCCATGTTTATAATAAGGCACATACTGCATACATAATAGGACCTTGTTAACTTCCCTTAACTCATATTTGTGGAATTACTTCACTGATTTTGTAAACGGAAGTACATCCCAACCCATATTTCTATTAGGGCCCACACTGCATACATGATAAGGCTTTGTTCTCTACCCCAACTTATGAAAACACTTCTCTACTGGTTGACCAGGTAAACACTATAAACCTATATTACTGATCAGGCCCAAACTGCATACATAATGAAACTTTGTTTCCTTCACCCCAACTCGTATTAATGCAAATGCTTCAGCACTTATTGACTATGAATTCACTTTCAAATTCTAATTTCTAAAAGTTTCCGTACTACATACATAGTCTACTTAGTTATGTACATTATTCGTATCCCATACATTTTTTTAATTCAACTAGATACTGTTCTAATTCCAATTCAAATTTTGGAACGATTACGTCTACATGCATTGTTAAATGATTCAAATATCTGAAAACTTCTCAACCTATATTTTCGAAATGCCTTCAACCTCTTATATTGACAAATATTATGTATATTACACAAACTTGATGTCTGTAAAAACTTCCCGTATTTCCTAAAAAAAAACGCTTACTAAATACACAATAGGTCTTTCTTAATTCCTCACAAAACCAAATCCATGGTAATACTCCTACCACACAAAATAAATAGGTGAACAATACCAACCCACATTTCTGGTCATATTCCAACTAAAAGTAATGAACTTGATTATGTGAGCTCTTACGACACCTCCTATCCACTAATACTAACTACTTTTTTGTCCCAGGATACTAGGCACGAGCCCGGGATTGTTTTCCCTATTACTTCAGGCTAGACCTCGGGGTTGGATGACATCCATTAGTTATTTGGTGGGATTTGAACCCGGGACCTCAGAGACCGAAGTCCCGTGCTCTAACCTCTAACCTCACTAATCCTACCTACGACTCCTACCTATAGTAAAGATGGCTCCGTCCAGGACCAGGGTGGCTGAGCTCTCGCATTTCCGCAGTATCCTGTTCCTAGGGAGTGGCGGCCGGGGAGCGTCGCCCGGAGGTTTTGGGGGCTTCTCCATTGTCCACCCTCTACAATAAATTAATAAACACAATGTTGAACGCTCTACTCATTTTCGCTAATTTTGAGGAGTTCCCGTTTTAGGACCGATAATTTTAGCTGATTTAGGAGTGTTTCCGCTTTAAAACTAGAGCTATTCATGTAAGTTATATGTGTAGGTTTCTTTAAACTTTTCTCCTTTTAAAATGTATGTGTTTGGATTGTTAAAAAATAAAAGTAATTTATAATTAAAGTATATTACTACAAAGTTGTGTCTACTTTTTTATCAATACTATAAAAAACTTGACAAATTTTTTAAGTAAATATTTTCTTTATGTATCATAAAAATTTAGGTACTATTTGAACTAATTAAGTTTCAACTCAACATTTTATTTAACATTTCTATTAATTTTACTTATCGTATTGTTCAAATAGGTTGTTTACTGAAAACACTAACTTAAACATTAAAACCAGAATTATAAATGTAAAAATAAATTCTCAACCAAACTCAAAAATCAACCTCACAATTTAAATAGAGACCTATTATAAAAGCAAACAATTGTTAAACCATTTAAACGTTTAGTAACACATTTTCAATTGTATTTGAGTATTTTTTTTTTTGTAAATTAAAAAGTCTTTTGACATATAATAAATACCGGAGTAGGTTGACAAGCACCCACAACACTAACGGTCACATGACGCAGTCACCACGACGTTCGGAGGTTCTCGGTACACTGGTGGCCCACGTGGTGCCACGTCGCCATGACGCGCATGTCACCCCTCACTCCCACCTGCTGACGTCATCGATGCATTTCCAACCGCAGAACAGCTGATTGTCTTCCGATTATGACGGTGTAAACGGAAGCGAATAAAATATTCGGGCGTTCGGCCATGACCCATCGACCACTGTTGAATAATTTACAGGGAAATGGAGGAAGCTGTTTTTGAATGGCTTTGGGTGGAATATTATTTTATACGTCCAACCAATTTCGGCTTCATTTAAGATTCAAATTTTGAAATGTGTATACTCACTAGAGGAATTTAATTAGGATGATACAGAAATTTTAAACGAGTGTAATTGTTATACTTACTCTTGTGTGCATTTTTATCGCTATCGTTATCATTATCAATAGAGATGGTTCACCACCTAGGGGTGTATTTAAACACAAATGTGAGTAAAGGATTAATGTAGCATGGTGTGAAATGATTTTTGTAGCTTTTTAATTACTAAGATCAGCTGTTTGATTAGTCAATATCATTCATTGAAAGCCAATGGTCGGGGACAACTAGGTCCAGTTTCAAACCATCAAACAGTTGACGACTTTTCTTAGGGTCGATCCGGCTACCTATGATTTCTAGGCAAACACTATAGCCACCGAGCTACCCAGCCAGTTGAAAATGCTAAATGATATTATACAGGTTGAAAATAACGTCCCAATAGCGGACTGTAAAATAATCTGAAAATGGTTATACAATGGTAAAATTCCATTAACAAGTTGTTGGACGCTAAGTGCAGGCATGCGCATCAACATTAACATATAGGTAACACAGACACGAAATAACAGCAAATAACACACAATCGATTAAAATGGATTACTGTGAATAAGTAAATGTTGAAAAGTTTAATTCCTGTGTTCTGGTGGTTATAACTTCTTTCTGTAGTAGGTTAAAATGTATAGCAAATATTTATGGTGTACAATGCTTATAATTATACACTTAATAGTCCTTGGAGCCTAATCGTTCTAACTCGTAAATAGTTAAAGAAGTACAAAGAAATTTTCTAATCCCACATTATATTAGATTTGTAAATTAAAATCACTCTGGTGTTTGAAAAAATGTGTTGTGATTGTAAATACCTCTTCAGCAGCTGTTTGAAATTAACGAAATTTACATTGCTCTAAGGTGGGAAAATCCAAGATGGCCGTTAGATTCCATGGACTCCCTTAGAGAATAATTCAAAACTACAATGCACACTTCTAATCCCACAGTATACTAGATATTTAAAATTATAATCAGTTTGGTGTTTGAAAAAATATTTTTGGACGATAAATAACTATTCAGCATCTGTTTGAAACCGTCCAAGATGGCCACTAGCCTCCAAGGACTCTTAAGTTTTTTCCCTGGTTAAGGTAAACTTGTAAGCTAACTTAAAAAATACATGTATCCTGAAATATCTTTACCAATCGTTACTTTTATCCCATAAACACTTATCCACTACTTATCCCTTGAAAATCCCCTAAAATACAACAACACGTAACACAACTGAACACATACAAGACGCAAAACCACAAGAAACATATATAGGGGGAGAAGAACAAGAAGAGAGGACACATAGAGTAAGATGATACATCCCATGCACCAAAACGTCAAGTACAGTCGCAGGACGTGGTAGTAGATACCTGAGGGGTCCAGTAATGGGTTGAAGAGACGCATCTTGTTGAAAGCCGAAGAAAATCTGGTCAAGAGATCCATCGCTAGAGTTGTCACTCTGAAATATATAACAGTCATCTGTATTCGGTGGCGAGCAAGGTGAAATGGTGAATATGGGTTATGTGTCCATGGGGAGTTTGAAACTCATGATAGTCCAAAGCATAAATTTGAGGTGTACAAAATGTTGGAGAATCAGTTTAAGAGATGGGAAAGTCTGCTATGAACTTGAATGTCAAACTCGTTTATATTTGGGTGTTAGAAGCTGTGTGTTGTTTACATGTTGTGTTAGGGTACCTCAAACTGATGATACCCCCATCTCTGTTAAAGACTTTCCCTGTGTAAGGTTGAAAATACTTAGGGAGGGTCCATCTAAATGTATGGTATACTTCAGTTTAATTGGTCGAAGTGGATTGAATAATTGTGACGTGGAACCTAAATAAAAGTCCTAAATAGTTACAATAATGTATCCAGAAGTAAATTGTCTTTAATATTTGATTATATGTTTTATCCGTGTAGATGTCTGAAGGGGTGTAGGTTGATAGGACAGCGATATTGTGCAGACTCTTATAAAAATAAATAAAGATGGAGCATTGTGCACTAAATCCCTTGGGTACAATGGTGTGAATCATGATAAATGAGTATTAAAGCATTCCATTCATTTGATTTTAAAATATACCAGCTAATTAGAATAACAAAGGTAAAGCTTGTCTAATTAGGACTATTTACTATCTAATAAGAGTTCAAGAGAATACTAAACCAATCATTTCATATTAGTATGGGTCCTATGGAGTTTAGCCGTAGGCTTTAGACACAGTTTGAAGTTCAGCCATAGTGGTTTCCCAATTGTACAGTGGATTGTCCGAGTATATCAAAGAGAACTGTTTGATGAAACGTGGTGTGTATTCCGATATATTTGAAACAATGTCCGGGAGCATGATGTGAAACTATTCATATACGTATTAATGAGTATATAACTCTTCAAATTACTGACCTGTTTTGTAAAAATAAACTTACTTTGAAAGAGAAATAAAAAAACTCATGGTATATATGGACTTTTCGTTTGGTTTTCTGTGTATTTAAGAGAAAAGATATGATAAAAATACAACTTGTAGAAATCCATGAAAACAGTATATTGCAACTGTACACTAATAATCATGTAAACTCTATACTCTAATTTAAATAAATAACAATTCGTTTAACACAGATATTAGTTTAAGATATAAATTACTCACTGGCACTATTATTGAGTTAAAATATTTTTTTTAGACCACAGAGAATATTTTATCAATTACATACAAGTAAACAACTTTGTTTCTAACCCCATATAGTTCCATTAGCTCTGTATTAGCTGCTCCACCCTTTCTTCACACTGGGGTAAGAAACATCGGGACGTATAACTTGAATAGCAATTGTACGTACGAGTATTTAGTTTTGACTAAGTAAACTTAGTAGCAGAAAGATTGTCAACGATTTTACAAAGTTGATGATATCCTTGTAATTTTTTGTCTTCATATACGCATTCCATACTTCAGTTTTATCATAGCATTATTAAAAAAATGTAACAGCAATATGACACATACTTTCTCCCATTAGCTTGTGAACAACCTTTATCTTGGGTAGTGGTGGGAGTAACTATGATTATTTTATATTTTATATATTTTATAGGGAAAATGTCAACAGTTGCAATAAATTTTGAACCGTATTTGTTTCAGCAATGCGGTGTTGCTTGCACTATTTTGTTTTAGAATTTAAGGACCATAACACATTAATTTTAATCGATACCAGTTTTTTTTCCTAAAATCTGATATTCTAGTTTTTTATGGGGGTTTCATGGGAAAATAACATAAGTTACAAACTTATGTTGTAACTTGTAACTTTAAGTTAAGTTATAACTTCAGTTTTAACATTTATGGAAACGGGATTTATACAGTCTTTTTCGAAATTGAAAGGTCTATAACATACTATGGTATCAAAATCATTCGGGCCATTTTCGATAATACCTAATCTTTTCGTTATTTTATGGGGTTTTTAATGGAAAATTACTATGGAAACCTGGAGATACCATAGGTTAGCGAATACATACCAAATTTCATTAAAATCAGACTACAGGTGTGGTTTGTAGCTCAGTACACATCAACACACCACACACACAAACAGATATCACTTCGAATACCACTTTTTTGGGTTCACGGGGCCCAAAACGGATATATCCACTCAAAGCTCAAACTCGAAAATTGGGACGAAAACAATACTTTCTCCATATACTATGTATAGGGAAAGAAAGTAAAATTTTGGGACAGAACAAATAGTGGAGGGAGTTTGTATTTAAAAATCAACAAACCTTCTCTAAAACATTTTCTATAACTCATAAAGTTTCACATCTATTGAATTTAGGGCTTGGAAATCCAAGGATAAATACAAATACATTAGGCATATAGCCACTTTATTGACTATACAATTAAATTCCATGTTGGACTATACAATATTAAAAATCTGTTTTCTCTCTTACAAAGTACATATGATACATTAAACTACCGAACAAATACTCCCGAACCGTTCTCGGTACACGAGGCCCGCTAGTGGAAGCTAGATGTTAGGCACTGCAGTGTAATATTGGCCGGACGAGGGACTAATGACTGCGGATATATAACATATGGTTCACTCGCCCCATAGTTTGGCCGCAGGGACTGTAAATCGTGCTTTGGTACCTCGCCATCGCAGTATTTGCGATACATTATACCTATCGTTCTCATTTTTGAACTGCAGAGCTAGAACCTAGTTACGTATTTTCATGTGATTTGAATTGTAGATAACATTTTGTAATTTTAAAGTTTTGTTATGTATTATAATTTCAATATAGTATCTGTTATCAAGTACAGAGACGTTTAGTGACCTATAAAAGAGAGTAAATACTCGGTATTTGATTAATATGTGGTTTAAATGAATAAAAAATACGTCGTTGTATTACTCTTTTTTTGATAATAATGGTTTAATTTACCTCTGCCAATATGGTCCTTGCGTAGTTTGTCACTACTGCAGTTTCGTGCTCGTGGAGCACATCTTCAGGCGAAGGTCAAAAAGTTAAAACATTTTCCTCACGTGAAGGTCGTCAATTTTTGAAAACACACCGAAAAACACATAACACACGAACGGTACAAAAAAACATTTATAAACTTGGCCAATACATTAAAAAGGTTACACACGGGGTCCGGCGCCGGTGGAAGACAAGTCATGACTTTGCCTTTTTGAAAACTAACAATTAAGTCGGATACAAAAAATATTGTCTTTAAACTGTTTACGTATTAAAGAAATTCAATGTTCAATTTATTCTTGGATCTAAAATTTCTTAAAATTGAACATTAGCATTTTTCATGGCATCAATAATGACCCAATCCATGACAAATGGTATTTGGGTTTATTAATGATCTCGCTTGGGTTCGAACAAACAACCTTCAGATTTGAAGGCGAGCCCTTCATCCACTCAGTTACTCAAACAATTAATCAGAATGTAAATTGTAATTTTTTACGTTAAGATTCCTCCTTTATATTATAATCGATTAAATGCTGGCCAATGACGAATTAGAGCGGGAAGGAAAAACAATCTCCAAAACATTTCACTATAATTAATTACGGACGTTTAAATTTTAAACTAGCCAAGGACGTTAACAAAGAAGCAATAGATTTGTTATAGACAGGAATGATAATTGTTTAGCAATCAGAGGATCATAAGTTCAACGCTAAGTTAAGTATTTTGTTATTGAACATTTAAAATTTTTTTAATTATTATAACTAGGCCTATTCGAAAATAAACCCAATTTTCTAAGATATTTCATTTTCTCAGTTAATTTAGTTTTCATTGCTTCTTCACCTTGTGTAGAAGCCCTATAAACAAAATGATGGATCTTATTGGCAGCAATATTTAACACAATTGCACAATGTTTTATATTTCTTTGCTGTTACCAAATGAGGGAAGATCAATCCTTTATATATTTGGTACATACACTTGGTCGATTCACATTATATAATTGTGTTACAATAGTTATAGATACTCATACAAGTTATTTTTTTTTTACGTTACCATGACCTATATAAAACGAGAAAAAATACAGCATTGGTAAAGAATAATCAGTCAAACATGAATTTTTCCAACAACTTGTAAATCGTTGGTAACAGATATATGAACGTGACAGACAGTAATATTCAGTTTGCGTTTTATTATGACATTACCAATGTAATGGATCGATGCTAAGCACCAGGCAGCAAATAACGTGGGATAAAAGCCACCGCGGTGTCATCAGAAACTACCTAAATATACTCACACGGGCGTTCGAAGCGAGCGAAGCGTACGGAGGTCACAAAGTAGTATGATAAGTTTGCATTGAACTGAACATTCATGATAATTATTCTTTCTTGAATTTATTACGTTATAATTTTTGTTATTGCATTTGGAAGGATTATTTGTTTACTTCAGCATTCGCCCCACTCAATTGACAGATCTGAGATCGCAAACCTAGTAAGGGTTTGCCTTGTAAACTTTCTATAACTGTGTAAAAAGGGAAAAAGCCACCGCAGTGTCATTAGAACTACCTTACAACTACCCTAGAACTACAAACAAATACACGGGCGTTCTATGAGAATCACCAAGGGAGTTATATTTACTATCCCTTCTTCAAATTATACGAGGTGATGGTATTATTTTAGAGCACGTTAAAAATTTTATGAATGGACTTTATAGGGTAAACATGAAATATTAATTTTAACATTATATGTCATAAACATAATAATTATAATCTGTTTAATGTGGATTAATACTCAAAATTATTTTGAATAATTAATTAAAACAAATAATTTGGTTGTAACGCGTAATAGTATAAAAGTTAATTATATTTGCAAGTATATTATCTTATCAAGTATAACCAAGCCATTAAATGTATTATATAAAATCCTATTTTTGTGATGTTTCGTTCTATCACACAAATATTTAGGTCAATGTCAATTACTTAAGAAATTAAAACGAATATTTCACGTAGTATTAGTATAAATTAAGTTAATGTTAAGCGTGTTTAAACTTTATATATTTTTGTAATACAAATATTAATACTTTTTTATAGAATAATGATGATAAATCAGATTTACAAATCTGTTTTGTATCAAATTGAACCAATTTGTTTTCCAATCATGTTGTATGTATGGAAAAAAATCAAAAATATCAGAATATATTTTTTTATTTAGATGGCTAAAATTATTTGTTCCATTATGTTTCATTTTCATTTACACTACTTTTTATAGAACTTAGCAATACTTTTCTGACCGTATTTAAGTAGGAGCATCCGAAAATACTGTTTAATAAATACATTTTCACTACACCCACTTACTCTACGTTGTGGGTGTATTTGGAGGGAGTTTAGAGAGGTTTTGGAGGGTATAATACCCGCAGTTGGCATCACTGGAGAGGTAAACATTTATAAGAGTTAACAAGCGCTATGCGGGCCAATGCAGCTTTCCGCCTTCTCGTTAACCTTAATTACCCTTTGGAAAGAAATACTATTAATATCACAAAGGTTTTTGTTTTCATGATATTCTTCGTTGGCTTTGTGAATTATTGTACTTATTTTAAGAGTACGCTTCAGTGCTCATAGAATCGCGCCAAATATTTACGGATTGTAATAAATATATATAAATAACGCTTGAAACATGTATTTTCACTTAAACTGTTAACTCACAGGAGGGTAAATAAATATAAAATATAGTAGGTGGGGAATCATATATATGGGACAATATAATAATCAGACCCAACAGGTGTCAAAAAATTTAAAATAATCATTAGCAGGATTTTATCTTTTTTGTTTATAAACAAATAGCTCATTTACAAACTACCACCATTTCAGATTAGTAATTTATAATATAATCTAAAACGGACTCTTCACGTTTTAAAGCTTTATACAGAATATCTAAGCGCGCCACGGCAGATAGTTTCCATTACCTAACTGATAATATAGTATATTTTATTATAGTTTATTATGTTTATTATAGTTTTGATTAACTCAGGCTTCCTTTAGGTTGGCAGAAGGTTTACTATTAAAGATAGCCCTAGAAAATAGGACTTAAAATGAGTCAATTCAATTCGTGTCCTATACCAACATCACTACAGTACGGTCCACGAGAGTTTGCAGTTGAGGGAGGAGCGGAGGAGCCTATTTACCACGTGAATTCACAGAAGCCAATGGGGACAGTGCGGTGTTGCCAAATCTAATAATACCAGCTCATTTCAAATTATTGTTTAGCATATTTTAATTAGTGTCGAAAAGTAGTTAACGGGTCGCGCTAGTCCAGTCTTGGTATTGGCTGCCGCCAACTGCAGACTCTCATGGCCTCTAGTAAAGTTCCACTCTTGTAAAAGATTCTCTGTAAGCATAAAATAATTCACACACTGCAAGGAATGGAAAAGACTGCAGTGTCATTTGAACCTGGTTTCACGCCATAGAAAACTTTTCCAGATAGTGCAGAAGGTTTAAAATACTACAGGGATCCAAACATTTCTGGTCTTTTGATAATAACAGCCGGAAATGTATTTTTTTTTAGTTTTGAAAATTTGCTTTATTATAGTTTTAATGCAGTTTAACATTAAATAATGAGGTCTCAATGGCTTATCATGTTAGTGAAACGTAATCGACTGGATTTAATTATTACGTTGAGGACATAACTAGGAATGCATTTCTTGACAAAGCAGAGTATCATGGTGATATGACCTAGTTTTTGTTGCTCAACAAACTCCAACATAAAATGTTTTTGTTAGATAATGCTTTTATCTAAGAGATGCATCTGGTCTATTGTTAGATCGCAGAATATTCATGAATGGTGCTTAGAAGAAAAATCGCTAATCACATTTTAATTAGCTAGATGGTCCAATTCCATCTATAGCTGTATATAAAATAAAAAAGAATTAATTCCACTGTTGAAGATAAAGTTTCTTTATATTAAAGAACGCCCTCAAAAAATTTATGTCTTTCCACATACTGATCAGCTCATATTAGATAGATAAAAAAATTAAGTCAAGTTGTTTACAACGTACAATATAAAATAAATGTTTCAAGGGATGGTTTGCTTATTGGTGATTTTTTTTATTTTAAAATAACGAAAAAATATGATTGTAGGAAGAAGAAATATGAATTTAGTAAACAATCAATTGAAAAATATAATAAAACCGTAATCAATGGGCGTTGTGGTTGAGCGAAGCGAACGGAGGTCATAAACAATAGTTTATTACGTTATAATTTTTTTTTTAAGAAGATTATTTTGTTTTCTTCATCTTTCGCACCGCTCAATTGACTGATCTGAAACTTAGTAAATTGTTACAATGAAAAAGTAAATGTCTATGACTGTGATTTTTAAATTACAAATTATAATTTCTGCATTGTTTGAAAAAACGGTTTAAAGCTTCAAAGTAGTTTAAATAGCATTATTTTAATACATCACTTCAGCCCAGGGTATATAGAGTTCATTTCACTGTGAGAAAGAGATAGGGAAGTAGAGAAGTTCCGCCGCCATTTCTCTCAATCTGTGGGGTAACTAGGGACTTCTCTAGTGTATGAGGCTCGACCCACTCTCTCTAATTGAATATTTTAAATCCCGCTCTCACACCCTTCGAACCTACATTTCAAACCTTTATACGTTCATATATTGTGTGTACAATTACTAATACAATAACTATTACTGTTGCAAGGTATTTATCTATTCATTTATCAATTAGTAGAAATTTGGACGCGACCCAGGTGTGTTTTTAAACCCAAATATGACTTGAAGGGTCCTTAAAGGCTAGCGGCCATCTTGGATAGTTTCAAACAGCTGCTGATGAGTTATTTATTATCCGAAAATAGTTTTTAAAACACCAAAGTGATTATAATTTAAATATCCTGTATACTATGAGATTAAAAATTGTCTTTGTTATTTGGAATTGATTTCCAAGGGAGTTCATCAAAGCTAACAACCATTTTGGATTTTACCACCATAAGAGTATTATGAAATTGGCTATATTTAAACAGTCGCTGAAGCGTTATTAATCATCTCAAAATATTTGTTCAGACATCAAACTGATTGTAATTTAAATATATAGTATAATGTGAAATTATAAATGTTCTTTGTATGTATTTTTAAATTATTATATGAGTTAGAACGTCTAGACTCCAAGGACTCTTAAGGATGAGTGTAGAACGGATTGAGATTATCTGTGTATTTTGCTACTGACTAAGATCAGCTGTTTCATTAGGCAGTATTATTTATTTAAGCCCAAAGATCAGGAAAAGCTATATACAGTTTCTAACCCTCAAAAGCTACCGTACCAACGTTTCTTAGGTTTGATGCTATCACGAATAGTAGAGAAAGAAACTGGTATGGATCATAAACATAAAGAAATAACGTAACTGGCCCAAATTATATACTAATAACATTAACCTACGTTCCATTTAAGCAATATTAAGTAGTGTTTACTTTTGGGCCAGTAACATCATTTTTTATATTTATGTTCGATACCGGGTCGTTTATAATGTTCGTGTCTGCTATGATACTGATTTTAACCTTATTTGATGGAAATGTTTCTAATAACTAGATTGGATAAATCTACTGTGGTAAAAAATGCTGACAGTTCAATATTTTTCAGAAATAACATTTTGTATTAGGCAATAGAAAAAAAGTTACAACCAAATATATGTAGGTATAGATTAAATATTTGTATTAATATACCACTAACAATCCACCCACATAAAATCATGTACATATAAGACACTAATAAACATTTCTTATAATCTCAATTGGTCTTCATTGGAATTATACGTTTTGTATACAACAATTGCCTCAACTTCACGGTGGGGCTTAATAGTTCCTAATATGTTTGTGAGATTGACGACCAGCTTAAAACCCCACTAGAGTGATCAAATGAAAATCTCTTCTTTAGATATTTCTTAAGTATAGTTAACAGAGTACTGAACGATGATATGTCCAGTTTTTAGCAAACGATTCATAATTATCTTTATTCTTTCGATAGTAATTTGTTTAGTGGAAACCACCAATGTTCTGTCAGTTTCCAGCTTGGAAACAATACAATTTTCTTTTGAGGATAATACTCTTCTTCTAGATTACTTTCAACGGCCAAACAGTTACTTGATATCTCATCCATTATCGGGAATAGGTGGAATTAACCGTCCTTGCTAGCAGTAAACACTTAATCGCTTTCTCACTAGGTGGATTACTCCTCCAAGAAACACCATCAACAATTCTAGACTCCAATGACTCATTGCTTTTGAATCACTTATTTCATTTAAAAGAAATAATATTCTTAATTTTTGTAGGAAATTGAACAAAATATTAACTTGTTTTACAATTTGTTTGTATTTTTACAAGCTATTTTAGTTATTT
This sequence comes from Macrosteles quadrilineatus, assembly GCF_028750875.1. Taxonomy (NCBI): domain Eukaryota; kingdom Metazoa; phylum Arthropoda; class Insecta; order Hemiptera; family Cicadellidae; genus Macrosteles; species Macrosteles quadrilineatus. Next base: position 104,887,585 of record NW_026542601.1, read on the forward strand.
TCCAACACGGTAAGAAAATCAATAAATTTCATTGAGGATCTCCAAACAGCATAATATGTCATCACAACTATGTTTTACCAATTATTAAAGAACAAGAGTTTGAAACAAATCCTCAGAACGTAGACTTACAGTTTAGTGAAAATGAACTTAAGTGTGCAATGATATTTAGTCAAGTCTCTATACAACAGGGGTACAATATAAACTAAAAGTAATAAAATATGAATTATTCATATGTTTGTCACTTCTTTTCCTATTAATGTTTTGATTACTATATTTCTTCTACTACAAGGTTACGATTTTAATTCTAACTAAATTTTAAATACTTTTTATAAAACAATCTAGGGCCCTCAAGAGTTAACAAGAGTAACAAATGAGTAACAAATGAGTAACAAGAGTTACGAAGAAACAACAAATAACCAAAGATACTGGTAAAACGCGTCGAATAGATATTTAAAACGACTATTTGAAAATGCACGATGCACTTTTCTTTAAACTTTTCCACAAATTTCCTACGTAGAGAGCAGTGAAAATAAGGTAGCCTACTGGAATTGGAAATACCCTATTACTATACTCTACAGCCTGCTGTGGAGGGGGGAGGGTAAAAAATATCTTCAACTACATTCGGAGGTTGGACCAAAATACCATTTTTAGGGGATAATACGAAAAATTAACGAACAAGTTTATAGTAATGTGGTTCTAGCCGTGGGGGTGTAGGGAGGGGATAAATAAGGGGTATAAGGGGGTAAATAATATATTCCAAGCAATGATACAAACATCTAGTGGGTACAGTTCTGAGTAAAGAGATCCGCAGTCTTTCTTCAGAGACACTATAAATTACCCTAGTAAGAGCCGGAACTCGATTTACCCTCCCCTGCACATCCGGTGTTCAATTGAGTTAAAAGCGTTTCATCGATACAGAACTGAGTATTAATCGAATTGATCAATCAATTAGTTTAAACAATATTTTAAATATACTTTTGTTGTTAAATCTCTTACTTCCTAAACTAAGGTTTGATTGACATTCCTAAATGTACCTTTTTTGTAAATGTGTCAATGTGGGAATCATAGATTAGTTACAATAACCTTTTGATCACTGGTGATATTGAAAACAAATTAATTTACATCATATGTATAGGTATTTATCTGGCCAATTACTCAAGTAATTTCATAGGAGGTTTAATATGAAGTATTTTACATATCAAATCTATATTCTATATCATCATCATCATCTATACTTATTTGATAATTATTTAATACGCAAACAGGATTTTTGTGACGATTACTCCTCCGAAACTACTGAACCGATTGACATGTTTTGGTGTCATTGGAAAGAGCGTAACGTGAAGTTGTGCAGGAAAATTTCTTTTTAGGTAAATAATTAAAGAGCGAGGCCCTGGGGCCCTTAAAAGTTTCGTATTTCTCCATAAGATTAACATGGGAAACAAACATTGTTTTGAAACTCCAGCTGTTGTCAGAAATTAAACCTCACTTAATAATTGGTCTACATGGAAGCATGAGAAAATTCACAATGTTTACATTTGCTTTGACATTCAAATGTAAACAACCAGAACTGTCAAATGCCTATTTTACAATTTCAGACAATTGATCCAAAAAAATAAAACAACTATGTGGTAGGTTTATTTAATCTTAAACTTTATGATACATTATTTATTATACAGGGTGAATAAAAAGTCAAGACCCCCCCATCTAATATTTTTCCAAGTAAATATACAGAGATATCCTTTTGGGGATCGTGCAATCTTAGAAGGAAGTTTCATTTTATGATTTTGAAATTTTTTAGTGTCCCCTCAGAAGGGGGAATTTACGGGGTAGCTCAAATATTTTAAATGTACCTTCAAGTGACACCTCATTTTAAAGTGTTTACAAAAACTTAAAGAATGGTGAAAACTAGAGGTTGCTATATCTTACTTATCCAAAATGGTAGCCCGCCAATTGTTGTGGGAAATCAATGGTTAATATTGGTTCGTATTGGTAATATTGGCTACCATTTTCGATAGAGAAGAGATAGCGAACTCTGGTTTTCACCATTTTTTAAGTTTTTGTAAACACTTCAAAATGAGGTGTCACTTGATGGGGGTTTACATTGAAAAGTTTGTAGTTGCCCCCCTAATCCCCCCTTTTCCCCAAATTTGAAATTTTTGAGTGTCCCCCCGGACACTCAAAAATTTCAAAATCATAAAATGAAACTTCCTGCTAATATTGCAAGACCCCCAAAAGTTTATCTCTGTATATTTACTTGGAAAAATATTAGATTGGGGGGGGGGTCTTGACTTTTTATTCACCCTGATATATTTCAATGATTATGAAACAGATTTTTCCCGTTGAGAAGAAAAATTAAAAGTGAGAAGAAGAACATATTTTAATTGTACAGCCAATGTGTTAATTATCTATGTTGTATTAAAAATGTGTATAGTTTTGGATGTTGGTTTTTGTTTAATGATATAAGTTATTAATTATAGAATTCATTTTAAGGATTTGGAATATGAGTAAGCCTGTGATGAATAACACTATTTCAGAGTTCTGCCAGTTTTGCCTGACTCTGTCATGTAGAGTTTAAAGTAGCCTACACCTTGTTGTCTACAAATTGGCTAAATGTCTTAGGTACGGTATTTTATAAAAGCTGATAGCCTTTTTACGTTGACTTAAATTGTAAGCTTACCTTTTCTGTCCATGGGCAGTTTGATTGTTATAAATTAACACTTTAAACTGGAATAGGACTGTTATGTAAATTGTGAGTATTTCCATTAGTTAATAATCTTTTAGTTGACTCTTTTAAAATCATCGGAAACTATGACAGTTATTAGTTTTAAACAAATTATTTGTTTATAAATAACTCCTGTACTTCTTTGCAATTGCTCGATTTCGAGCAACATGTACACTAGTTTAAATGCGTATCATTATATTTTTGAGATAAAGAGTGTTTGAGAACACCAATTAGAATACGTAACTATAACCAGACTTTTTTCTTAGAAAATAACACGTGTTGACAGTTAATATTTCTTCGACATACTGTGGCAAAAATAGCACTTTTTAATGCATGCGTTGCGTATTTCAGAAGCCGGTGTGTGCTGCTACCATGCGGCATGAGCGGAAACTAGTTCGCCACCCACAGCTTGCAGTACAATTTATACCTTGAGTTTATTTAATTTTTGGTATAAAAACTAATAGATTTTAAATTTTAATTTCATTAATGTAGTGATTTTTTTTGAAAATATCGAAAAACAATGCTTGTTATTAACTTGATAAACACATTTTTAAGTTTTTGGATGTTGTTAAATTTTTAATTTTTTTATTCGACGTTAGTGGCCCATATGATTAAACTGTTAATGTAAAACTATTTGACGGAGTGGTCTTAAGAATTATAGATTTAAATCAATTGACTGTTTTAATAAATCTTTTTATTTTACACTGCAGTTTAAAAAGTTGTAAAATCCATTATATTGTTACATCTCGCATTCTACACGTTGTTCTGTCCCGGACAAAGGTGTTGTCAAACTACGGAAAAATCTACATGCTTGTTTATGTCAACCAATTTTATAAAATGAAATAACACATTTTCACGTTGAATTTATGTAAAGATATCTATTTAACCTTTTCGATATATGTAATATAATGCTGCTAAATTTAACATACAGGGCAATAATTTAAATAATATATTTTGAAGTATTAAAAAATAAAAATAATAGGAGTATAAATGTTTAAGTATAAGGAAAAAACACATACAAACAAATAGACGGAAAACTAGTCATATGGTACCCATGGATCGTAAAATCTCTTTGTGTCTATGCGAGGGCAAAAAAGATTACAGTTTTTTTAGGAACACCCTGTATAAAATGAATGTGATGAATGTAGCTCGGTTTTTGCACTCTATTTATATGAAATCGTTTGTTTGAAACTGAATTTTAATCTATTGTAAAATATGTTATTTTCTAGTTGTTTAAAGATATGACAATCTATAAAAATATTTATCATAGTCGTAAAATATTAACCATAGCTACATTGTTAGTTCAAAAGCCCGGGAGGCACAGCGGTAATTCAATATCAAAACCAGAGTAAACTTATTGTAATCCATAATGTTAGTTGATTAGCATACTTTGAATTTCTGCCAATTCAGTCCGCTAAAGCTTGATGGAAACACAAATATCACATTGTTGCTTTGTAAATGTATTTTTAAGAGCATACTGTTTTATTTTTAAAACCATATAGTTAATCCGTACACGCTACTCCAGGCAATAACAGGACTTGAATTCGGTGACAAAGTTTGTTGTAATAAATTGTTTTATTTTTTGGATAACCGTATCTTCTTTATGCTATAAAATAGACAATATAAGTTACGAATGGCATTCTGCAATATTACGTGTTTCACTGACGATTTGCAACAGAGGAATTCGTCCAAAATAAAACATACTTCTAACAGTGGCAGATATGCACAGTGGTTTTGTACAATGCATTTAGTATAAATAATTACAATACTGCGATAATTGCATGACACTTTTTTGAAAATACTGAATCAAATTTGATATTCTAAGCAACTGCGGAGAGTCTATGTTATGCTACATCATGACAGCGAAAAATATTCAATGAAATACAAAAATTCTTTTTTAAGTAACCAATTAATTAAATTGTTCTTATAAGCTCAGCATTACTCTGAGCAAAATCTAATTCTTTATAAATCGGTTGTTTGCAATTAATGAAAAACAAACACATGTTTAACGCATTTTACAACCCGATGATTTGGATTTAATTGAACAAATATCGTAAAATTCATAATTTCAAAAAGTAACAAACCCTTTAAAAAAATATGATATGTAAAAAGATAAAATTTACTGTTGGCACGATGGTAAAGTTTATCATCACAGTTAACAAGGACGCAACTGACAGATTGTTTGATCAGTTTGTGTAATTGCTACTGACTCGGCAAACGCAGACCGCTTTACGATTCACTGACCACTGCAGTCTGACAAAATAGCTTTTTTATGCCGTTTATATATCGAACACGAGTAATTTACCAAATATTTTTTCCCACAGCCACCTGACAAAGTAGGCTTCATTGCACTGATTATAGCACAGAAAAGTGCTAATTGCGTATTTATTTTTTTCTGCACTCTTTTTACTTTTGCCGCACTGTTTTTTTCCATACTCCAGTAATAAAAAAAAACAGCGTGTTTTTGTTAGGCACGTAATACGTGTACGTTTGAAAATAAGTTGGCAACACTATGGATACTACGACTACGATCAGCTGTTGCAGTGTTTCACATTTCGTTTAACGCTTTGATTTAACCTAAAACGTGTTGTTTAGTGTTTGAAAGACTAATTACTTCTATGCATTATAATAACTGTAGGAAAAATATAATGTGTAACACGAGTGCAAATTGCCTTTGCTGCACTCCACAGACTTTCCACACTCGTCTGTGACTCGTGCGTAGACAGTTCTCTCGTCTGCAGCAAAGTGCCACTTTGCACACTAGATACACAAATAAATAACTATTTTACGTTCATTGTTGACGATGATGCGTTTATGTTTGGATTCGTACAAGTTTGTGTTTTATCACAATACGTCAAACAAAAATGTAATTTACTACTTCCATTGAGCAGATGTAAAACCACGTCATATTGGCCATATCGGACGTATTTCTTCAGTGAAAAGTCCTCATTCATTAATGAAGCTATTTTTATGGTGTTTCTGAGCTATATAAAACTATAATCTTTGGTATTCAAATGCACTTTAATGTAGCTTAAATAAGTTTTGAGTTTTAATTTCTAATTAACGAATGTAACTCATAACCTAAAATAATTCGTCAGACAAGTAGTTAAATTTGACCCATCGCTGGCATTAGTGACTTTAATTTTGATATTATTTGGATATTTTGAATCAGAATTTGTAAAATAAGATTATACTTATTACAATAGCTCAAGCGCATATAAATTATCACTACGATGATTTCTGATTTGTCAAAAGGATTTCGTTTTATAAATTTAAAACCGTACATCCGATGTTGGAAGCCGGTCCATAAGTATATCAGGACATTAGCAGACCAGTAATTGCTCCAGCAGCAAGTTACTGGGATTTATTGAGTTCGGGCCATTCACTCTTTGTCGGACGTTCCACCACGAACAAAACGGTCATTTAAGCTTAAATGGAAAAGGCGTTAAAACTTTAACTGCAAAGTATTGAAAGTTTCAAAGTGCAAAGTTTTACTGGATTTTTTGTTTATGCTCAAATTTTGTATTGTAATGTCAATAATTTAGTTGTTTAGCGTATATAAAAACACCTGAAAATGTGAAAAGTTGAGTGTTGTTTCACTTTTAATCCTTCAAAATATAAATAAATTACGTAAAAATAATAAATATTGTCCATAATATTTT